>NC_044564.1:84469807-84830640 GCF_007565055.1 Rhinopithecus roxellana | reverse complement strand
GCGGGTGGGGGAAAGAAAAGGATAAAATAGAGGATGAAACATGCAGGTAATTTAGTATCTCAAGATATCACACAGCCACCCAGACAGAACAGTTTCGGGTATGTAATCAAACCCGAGGCCTAGGGATGGGGTAGCTATTGCAACACAAGAAGCCCTGTTGAATTTGTGTCTGTCTTTCAAAAAACGAGAAGAGAGTGAGTTTCTCTCACTGCTGCAGAGTTCAGGCCCCGGAGCGCAGAGGGATCCAACAGAGCACCAGGGCACCCAGCTGTGGACAGGGTCGGGGGTCCTTAGCATCACTGTGGCCGACATCTGGGGAAGGCCCTGAAAGCGTGAAAATCTCCTGACAGATGAACATCAAATGGATCCACGGCTCTGCGGAGGACCCAGGACAACTTGCTTCAATTGTTAAGACCGTGTCAGAGTGTGAACGACTCCTCGCGGCCGAGGGGCAGGCGCAGCGCGCTGGGCCGGGTGGACACCGAGGGCCAGCGGGGCCGGAGCAGCGCGTCTCCGCGGACGCTCCCCACAGGCCCGGCCAGCGCGGAGCCAGGAGGGTGGCATCGGGGCGGTGGGCACGCGCGACAGGAGGAAGCCTCGGCCCTCTGACCTCACGCCGGCCCTGCCCGCAGATGGCGACGTCCTTGCCCCGCAGGAGCGGCCGAGCCGGAGGGGACCCCGGCCTCTGACTCCTGCCCGCAGCCCCCTTTCAGCGGCCAGGGTTTCTCTGCCTTCGTCGCACATTAGAAGCCCCGGGGCCTCTGAAAAACGACGAATGCGCCGGCCCCAGCCCAACCCCGTGGAACCAGCGTCTCTGCGGGAGGGGCCTGAGCGCGAACGCACATTGTTGCAAGTTCCCAGGTGACCTCGTGCGCGCGCGGCCAGCCCTGCAGACTCCGGCGCCGCCCCAGCCGCCGCCCCCCGCGGGCCCCCGGGCTGCCCTCGGCTCGGTGCCTCCGCCTGACGCTGAAGGGCTGCGTCCTCGCTTCTGCCCACCGCCTACTGCCAGCGGTGACTGTCTCTGGAGGTGTCATTTGGGGGCTGTAGTGGTGGGTTGAGTGGTGGCTCTCCAAAAGACACGTCCATGTCTGGGAACCTAATTTGTAAAGAGGGTTTTTGAGAATTAAATAAAGGTTTTCGAGAGGAGATCATCCTGGAGTTAAGCTGAGCCCTAGATCCAATGACAAGTGTCTTTTTAAGAGGTGGGGGCGGGGGGGCGAAGTAGGAGAAGGCCGTGTGGAGAGGCAGGCAGAGACTGGAACCACAAACCAAGCAATGCTCAGAGCTACCCACAGCTGGGAGAGGCAAGGGAGGATTCTTCTCTAGAGCCTTGATGGGGAGCATGGCCCGCGAACACCGTGATCTTGGACTTCCAGCCTCCAGAGCTGTGACAGGGTCCATTTCTGTTGTTTAGTCCATCAGGTCTGTGGTCTTTGGTGATCTGTAGTCATTGGTTGGCAGCCCTGGGAAGCTGGTAGAGGCGCCCTCTCAAGCTGCTATTTTCTGCTTGGTTGTATCTAGGGCTGAAAGCCATCCAGTTCAACACGCTTCCTTTGGACTCACTTAATGAACTCACCAAAGCTGGCCTTTTTCTTATCATATTGAGAGCTTTTGGGGCTGTCCCCTAGGGGAAAGCCTCCCTCTTTTCCACTCCCTTCCAGCCTTTTCTTCTCTATCCAGACTCAACAGCATCCACCAAAAACCACCTCAGAAGGCTCACATCCTAGAGTTGAAAAATGACTGCAGGTTTTAATTTTTCATATCATTTAAAAAATGAGCCAAATTTATGCCTTGTACAATGACTTGCAGACAACTGAAGCAATCTAGAAGAATACACTCTGCCTTCACCCCCTGCCCACTTCTTCCATCCCACCTCCTACACCCATGGTAACCAATGACAATCAAGAGCACTCTGGTGAAGACCCTTCCAGTCCTTTCTCTAGGAAGACACTTTCCAAGTGACAATGGACTCAAATATATAGGAAATGTAACTTTAACCCAGGTAGAAACAGAACCGGGCTTGTGGAAGCAGCCATGGTGGGATGCTTGGAACCCACTGACTATTCCTCCTACAATCTCTTGGAGGAACCCACAGGCTACAAGGAACAAAGACAAATCGAAAACCACTATCTTAGCCCTCCTGGAGTTCGGGCCTTGGAAACCAAGGCCAATGTTATGTTTTGAATGTTCACGTTGTCTTCAAAATTCATGTTGAAACAATCCCCAAAGCAACAGTATTAAGAGGTGAAGCCTTTAGGAGGTGGTTAGGCCATGAGGGCTGCCCTCAGGGATGGGATTAGTGCCTTGTAAGAGGGATGGAGGGAGCTAGCCAGGTCTTTTTTGCTTCTGCCTCCTGTTGTATGAGGACCCAGCAACAAGGCGCCATCTTGGAAGCAGGAGCTGCCCTCACCAGACACCCACTCTGCCGGTGCCTTGATCTTGGACTTCCAGCCTCCAGAACTGCGAGTAACACATTTCTGTTCTTTATAAATCACAAAGTCTGTGGCATTTTTGTTATAGTAGCCCAAATGGACTAAGGCAGCTGGGATGAGGGCAAGGCACATGTGTGGAAAGATAAGGAGGTGCTCATTCACAGAGATCAGGAGCTCTTCAGGTTGCATGGTGAGGACCCAGACACCGGCAGAGAGGGGGTCATGGCTCTCTCTCTTTAAGGCTTCTGCGTATTTCAGAAGGAGGAAGAAGCTGTAGTGATTATTTCCAGCTACATACATCAGGAACTCTGCTCAAAAGCCTACAATATCTCCCCATGTCCCCTACATTAAAAGCCAAAGTCCCTGCTGGCCACATAGGATCTGCTCCTTCACGCCACCCCAGAGACTCTTCCTCCCTAATCGCATCCTCTGTCACTATTCCCTCCACCTGCCCTACTCCAGTCCCCTGGCTTCCCTCCTGTCCCTCAGACACACCAAGCTTGGCACCTGTGCATTCACTCTTCCCTCTACCTGGAGTGCTCTTCCCCAGGTATCTGGGCTCCTCCCTTACTTCCTGCAGTCCTCTGCTCATATGTCCCCTGATCTGAGCTTCCTCAGCCACCCTACCCAAGTGGCACCTGCCCCACCCATCACATGCTGTTCCCTGTTTCCTTCACTTCTCCAGCACTGAGTGTCACCTGACTTTCCAGCCACAGCGATACAGACCGACTGTACCACAGCTTTTGTGAGAAATAATACAAAAATAAGTCAGCTGCTTTCTCCCACTGACTGCACTGCAGAGATGTCACTGAGTACCTGGTCTGCTCTGCCCCAGGCTTCCTTCTCCTCTCTGGCTTCCAGAACGTTGGGGGCAAAATTTGAGGGTGAACTCTAAGAACTCTATAGGACTTTAATGTCTTTCTCTTTGGCTGTGATTTTTCAGACTTATTTACATTCCCCCACCCTCATTTCTTGTGCCTGTTGTGTCATGTTATGCTGTGGAGTTTGCTCTTTTCGTAACCCAAGGAAGAGGCGAGAGAGAAGTAAGCCGCTTGTTGAGGTCCCAAATGAATACACACACTTGAAGAAGGTGACACTCCTTGATTGCCTGTACCTCTGTGGCAAGCTGCTAGGACTTTTGGTCCAGCAGGCACAGTGGGAAATTTAATACTGCCTGGGACAGATTTTAAAAAGATGATTGGTACAAGTAGTTCAGTCAAGTACTGAGATCAAGTTTTTGCTCATGTAGTCTTACGTAAATATAGTATGGATAAGAACATGTGTCCATAGGTTTACAGAATTTCTGAGCTGGAAGAATTGTTGGTACATCCAAATACTTCCTTACAGAAATGAGGAAAACTGAAGACCAAGCAAACTGCCTAAGGCCCAGAGCTTCTTATTGACAGAGACAATGGGATGAAAATCTTTTTCTCTCTCCTCCCAGCTTTTTCCATGGTACCACCCACAACGTTGCAGTTCTTCCCATTTTGTGTATTGAGCTTTTTCATTTGAGATCCTTGGAAAGCGTGTTAAGAGGTTATGCCTGCATATGCATAATTCTTTTTCCCCCACAGACTTTCCAAATTCAATACGCTGATGGAAGCAAAGGCCCCCTCATTGCTTTCCTCAGAGCTCACCCTGGATTTAATGCTAGGGATTAGGAGCGCGCCTGTGCCAGCCTGCTCCCTGCTCGGCCTGCCTGCGCTGGAGGGCTGCTGGCGGGAGGTGGATGTCAAAACACAGAAGGCGCTTGTTGGAAACAATAGAACTTGGAAAGTGTGGGGCCAGGGATTGGCGCGTGGGGAATACCAGGTGGCAGGTGGGATCATCAGACTAGGGGGTTTTCAGGGAAAGCTGCCTGCTGGGTCCAGGAAAATAAAAACACGGGATTCCAGATGTTCCTGGAACATGTCTGGTTTTAGTCAATATTGTAGGAATCCTTAGCATAGGTTCTCAAAAATCCGTAACATCTTAGGGGGAGCACAGACTGGAATCAAAGGGAAGACTCTGCTGTATGCAAATCTCAGAAGTCTCCAAGGGGTGTTAAACACAACACAGCACAACACAACACAACCACATAACATCACATCGTGCAACACAACACAATCACACAATACAACATCACACAGCACAACATAACAAACCACACATCACACAGAGAAACACAACACAACCACACAACATCACACTGTGCAACACAACACAACCACACATCACACAGTGAAACACAACCACACATCACACAGTGAAACACAACACAACCACACGACACAACATCCCACAATGCAACATAACAAATTACACAACACAACACCACACAGCACAGCACAACACAACACCACACAATGTAACACAACCCAGGCTTCTCTGGTGAGTAGTTAGGGTTAGGGCCTACCCGCCGTTCTGGTGAATGGGTATATTTGCCTAGTTATGGTTGAGTGGTTTTCAATGGCAACTTCAGCCTGGAGTGCTGCGGAGCTGAGCTGCAGTTCCTGGCGTGGTAGCTGCATTAGTCCCGGTCAGCCAAGTCCAGATCTCTGTGGGGGAAGGGCTCCTCGAAGTTTGGAGCTCAGGAGCTGTCATCCAGAGAGAAAGCTCAGCGAAGTTGACTGACAGAAATGCAAGGAAATGTTGGGTCTATGCATCCCGTCCTCTTGTATTTTGCAGGTATATCACCCTGGAAAACCGGAGCCTGTTCAGCATGAGCTCAGTTGTGCTGGACATGAGCACTCACAGATTGAATGCCCACATCAGGACTGGGCTTAATTTTCTATACTGCAAAACGATGGCCTTTGGCACAGGACATATCACCAACACTGATCCCAATGATGGGCATGCAGCGGCTCTTTCAAAAACGAAGGAAAGTGATCAAATGGAGTTGAGAAAATGTACGAGGGTCAATTTTCCCATGAGACACACAGCTCTGACCTTAGAGACACCGCAACGCAATTTCCAGCTTCACCCTCGCCTTGCTTCCGAGTTGCTTTAAACTGTTGCTGGGCTGCGAGATGTTCCTAACGTCTTGCTGCTCTTTGTATCTCTGTCTTCTACCAACGGGAGCCTGAGCTGAAACGGCCAGGGCAATAAATTCAGAGTCAGGGTAAACTCTTTGACTGTTCCTTAAAACTCTTTCCAGCCATGAGGTTGTCAGTGATTATTTCTGCAAGCCTGACCCTCCTCCATCTGAAGCTCCCAAGTTCATTGTTGAAGGGTAGCTTTCTGGGCCCACTGGATCGGACTATCCCGGGCATGGGTCCAAGAACTGGTATTTTCAACATGTGATTCTTATGCATATTTAGTTCATTAAAAACAGCTATTTACCAGAAAGTGAACATACACGTAGCTACGACCCTTGTCAAGAAACAGAACTTTGTCAGTGGCAGAGATCCCTTCGTGTCCCGTCTCCCAAGGGTGACTCTTATCTTGAGTTGACACAGTTGCTTCAGTGCCTTTCCGGAGAGGAGATGCATTCACATCTAGGGATTTATTTAAACATGTATCTCTCAACATCACAGTAGGGTTTTGTCTGTTTTGTTGAGTGCTATATAAATGGAGTTACGCAGCATGTAGCTTGGCATTTTGTTTTTGTTTTCTTTCTTTCTTTTTTTGCTTCCTTACCATTAGGTTTGTGAAATTCATTCATGGTTCTGCCTGTAGTTGTATTACATTACATGACTAAGCCACAATGTACTGATCTATTCCGTGGGTGGACATTGGGTTCTTCTTTCCAGTATGGGACTGTTGTGAATAATGCTGCTCTGAACATTCTTGCACAACACATTTCTCTTGGTCATACCTAAGAATGAGATTGCTGGGTGAGCTTCTCTTCAACATCTATAGAGAATGCAAACTGTTTTACAAACTGGTTACTGTAAGTACAATTTTAAGAATCTTTGTCTGTATCTTGGCAGACTGGTGGGTGGAAACAGCCTACCAGTTGTATGTATAATTCCTTGTCATCCCCCATCCCCCCAGTTTTGGAAGGTACTGGCCAGATTTGTTTTCAATTGGAGTTCCGTTGGTCAATTTAATCCCCTTTTTGTTGGTTATTGCTAAATCCTCCTGAATTAATATCCTAAGTGACTTTTTTTTTTGAGACAGGGTCTTGCTCTGTCACCCAGACTGGAGTGCAGTGATCATAGCTCACTGCAGCCTCAAACTCCAAGGCTCAAGTGATCCTCCTGCCTCAGCCTCCTAAGTAGATGGGACTACAGGTGTGTGCCATCATGGCTGGCTAATTTTTAATTTTTTTGTCCAGATAGGGTCTCCATATGTTGCCCAGGCTGCTAAGTGAGCAACATTTTTTCTTGATCTGTCCAGAAAATAAAATGTATATGCACAGGAACCCACTATGTACCAGGACCAGTGCGAGGTGCTGGGAATACAACAGTCAATGAGACAGGGAAGAGCTTGGTGTGTGTGACCCTCTCAGTCTGGTGGGAGACAGGCATATAAACAAGACTAAGTATATAATTATAAATGGTGAGAGGTTCTGTGTATGAAACGAATAAGGTGCTGGAGAGGATAAGGGGCTGTGGGCAGAGATGGCACTGTTTAGACCCAAAGATGTGGGCAAGAGTGGGAGAAAGCCTGTCTGAAAAGTGACAGGTAAGCTCAGACCTGACTGCCTCCTGTGAGGAGTCGGGCGAAGGATGTTCCCGGCAGCAAGATGTTCTCTTGTTCGGCCTCCAAGGGACAGAGGACCTGGGCACATGGATGAACTGGGAGGAGCGTGGGGGAGGAGGATGGCATGACGTGAGGCTGGCAAGACGGGTGGGATCTGGCCTGGGGTCTGGTTGGTGGTGGGGAGGCCACGGAGTGGTGGTTGTGGTTTGCTGCACAGGGCTGAAGGATAGCTCTGGTTACTGCAAGCAGAAAGAGTTGTACGAAGCCAAGTGAGGAAACAGGAGGCCGGTGAGAAGCCTCTGCAGCCATCCAGGCAGGAGACAATGTTCAGTGGGACTAGGATGCTGCCCATAGACTTGGAAAGACAGGGATGCATTTGGGGAACATGTTGGAGCCGGAACAGACAAACCTGGCTATGGATCAGATATGAGGCGTGAGGCAGGGACAGGTGGGATGAGAGCTTCCAGGCTCTGACTTGAGTAACTGGGTGAAGGGAGTTGTCATTGACAAAGACGGGAAACCTTTCCTATGGACATCAAATCCCTCTTATAGCACTTAACTGCCTACTCTACCTCATTCTCCTGGTGGTCCCAATATCTCTCTATGGTCAACGCCAAAATAAAAGTCACTTTCTGGTTTTTGTTAACAGACTTTCTTGCACCCTCTTCCACCATTATTACTTATTCACTGAGTGACCATCTATATGCTTGCTGTGTCCAGAGCAACTGGGTCATAGTTATAATGTGTAAATTAGTGAAAGAGTTCTTTTTACTCTATAAACCTATAGACCCAGGTAGGAGATCTAGATGTGACTTTCAGAACAAATGCAATTGCTTTAAAATGATCTTTCTAGGAGAGCAGTTATGAAACGTTGAACTATTAAGGTAAAACCTAATAAGAATTCTGAATTCAGAAATGTAAAAGAAGTGACAGGAAATAAAAACCGACTTCAGCCATTTTCACGAATGAACTGGACTACACAATATTTTCCTTTCAAATTTCTTTTTCTTAAAAGAATTTTAACTATTCTTACTTTTTTTTTTTGTTTGTTTTGAGACAATGTCTCGCTCTTTTGACCAAGCTGGAGTGCAGTGACGTGAACACAGCCCGGCTCACTGTAGCCTTGACTTCCTGGGCTCAGGCGATCCTCCCACCTCAGCCTCTTGAGTCTCTGGGGCTACAGGCATGCATCACCATGCCTGGCTAATTTTTTATTATTTTTATTTTTTGTAGAGACAAGGTCTATGTTGCCCTGGCTGGTCTTCAACTCCTGGTCTCCAGTGATCCCCCTGCCTCAGCCTCCTAAATTGCTGGGATTACAGGTGTGAACCGGTGTGCCCAACTGAAACCATTTTGATGCCATCTGGAGTGGACTTACTATATAAAACCATACAATGTGGTCAATTTCTTCAAAATATACTCCTAGGAACATACAGATATCAGAAGCATTTCAGCATAGAGTTTGTGAGGAAATTCCTACCCTTTCAGATTGCTCAATGTAATGCATTAAAACATTAGGTTTAGGTCTCTTAGTTGACCCACTAGAGTTGTTTTTTAGGGCCCTAGAGTCTCCCCTGATCATCTGGGAGCACTGGAGAAGCAAGCTGTGAGCTGGTGGTGTGGCTGTCCTGATGCCACTCTGTCTCTGGGAAATCATAAAGAGGCAGGCTTTCTTAATTGCAGACGACAGAATCCACTCTGCTAGTTTATGCAGAGTCAGTACAGAATTTCCAGGAGGATGAGAGAACAAAGCTTGGATACTACATCGTCAGGAATAAGCAACCAGAAGAAACAGCAACCACACAACGAGATATTTCTAGCACTCAGATTCTCTGCTGTTGGGACCAGAGAGAAGAGTGCTGGCCGTGGCTGCCACAGAACAAACACCTCCTTCTCCATGCTTGCCAGAAGATCCCATTTCCCCCTCTCATGCCACCTTCCATCCTCATGGCTGCATTTGTTTGGTATAATCTGGAACTCCTGCCTGCTCCCACAACACAGATGACGGTCAGTTCCAACCCGAGTTCAGCAAGTGCTGTCTTTAAGGGGAGTCCGGGAGGCATGGCTTCTACCTTTCCACGTCTGCAGAGCAGGGAAATAGACTGTGTGAATGCTGGAGACAATGTTTGACATAATTTGCATGATCTGCCACAGACAGTGAACAAAATCACCGAAAGACATGATCTTCCCAAATCACCGTTCTGCTCCCAGCACTAATTCCGTTCAGGAGAAACACTTAGCTAGATTTTGCCTGCATTTACCAAGTGCTTTCCTTTCGAGCACTTCCTCTTTCAGGCCAGTTAAACTAAACTACACTGTGAGTGGAGCACACAGCAAACACCTGAGGAAAGCGAGTACGTCCACGGCTTCCTCAGGAACGCATCTGACGCCCAGCTTGGCGTCTCCCCACTTATCACAGCACCGCCCCAGAACTTGCATTTTGCTAAGGTAGGTGGGAAGACGGAAAGGATGTCTAATTAATCACCAAGTCTTTGCGGACCAGAATATGCTTTCGTTTGTATTGGCTCACCTCATCATTCTAGGACTGGACCTGTGGCTGGCAGGGATGCCCCGCGTCTGATTGAGAAGGGTGTGGTCTTGCAGAAGGAATGATGAAGCCTGTGAAGGATCAAGCTCCTAAGACACAGAGAGAGGCCTCCTTTGGTAGTCCCGGTCCCTGCATTTCAGGGACTTTCTCATCATTCTGCCCCTAATAAGACCTGGGCCCTGACACCCCCCTTTCCACCATAAACAGTGCCACTAAAGCTGCAGCCGGCACTGACACAAAGCCCAGAGTCACTACTGGGTGTCATAGCTGGGGTGCCCATGTAAGAGGGGCTGGGACGGGGCCCCTTGAAAACAACAAGGCACCTTGCAGCCTCGCCCAGGGTGGGGGCCTGGGGGACTCTGGGGAGAGGAATTGAACCTGTATATATATATATAGTCTTTTGGACTCCTGGAAATGATCTATTGATAAAAGCTGCTGCTCATCAAAAACAAGAAAGAGGAAGGGAAGGAAGAAGAGAATCCATGGAAAACTACTGATATAGTTGTGGCTATCTAAGAGAGAGATTTTGTTTATTCTCTTACTAACAAAAAGGGGTAATTTGGCAGGAAGAATTAGGGAAAGCAGACAAATTACATATTATTTATTGTTGGAGAAAGTTAAACTCCAAGGAGGGAAGGCTCAAGAGCTGAGGAGAAGGTTGATTTCACAGTGCCTAATTCGCCACGTTTCATGATGTGTTTGATTTTTGAAGTCTGTATTGTAAAGAATGGCTTTCGCATTGGGGCAAAGGTAAAGCAAGTCAACTCTCATAAAAACATTCACTAGAGACGCTGACTTTCCATGCCACTTTAAAAAAAATCGGTGAGCTTAATCTGCCATAAACGATCCTTCTTAAACCATTCCTGGTTCTTCGGGTCACGTCCTTTGCTCTGATTTTCCCTTCCTAGAACCTGCACAGCACAGAGCCAGAGTTCACAAGGTGGTGCTACCTACCACCTGCTCATCTTCACACAACACAGACAAAACGTTCCCATGTACCTGTGTTTTGCACCACTCCTGTGATTTACAGCTCCTCGAAAATCTGTAGTGGAGATTTGGTGAAAAAAAAAAAAATAGCCATGTTCTTCCAGCCCCCAGGGGGTACGTTTTTTCACCAGGCATCTCACAGGCTTCCATCTGAATCTTCCAGGAGACTTGGATCCCAAGGAACACAAGCGCTCGCAGGCGGGCTGTGCAGGCGGGTTGTGGGGAGGGTACCTGTGAGCCCACCGCGTCAGTGGAGAGCAGGACCTGGGGCTTCCCTGGGGCTCCCTCGCTGACACAGCCCAGTTCCTTGGAGCACCAGCACCTTCCCTGGAGTGTTCCACTCCCAGCCCAGCGTGGCCACTCTCTCAGCCTCTGCCTCTGTGTCTGTGTCTTCTTCTCTCTTTATTATTGGGGGCTCCTCTCCCTCCTGCACCCATTGGCTCCTTCCTCGGAACGTGGCTTCTCAGCTTGACTCTTCCGATATCCCGTCAGCTTGGGTTCCCACAGTGCGATTCTCCCTTTTCTTTTCTTTCTTTTTTTTTTCTTTTTCTTTTCTTTTCCTTTCTTTCTTTCTTTTTTTTTCTGAGATGGAGTCTTGCTCTGTCACGAGGCTGGAGTGCAGTGGCACAATCTCTACTCACTGCAACCTCTGCCTCCCTGGTTCAAGCAATTCTCCTGCCTCAGCCTCCCAAGTAGCTGGGATTAGAGGCGTGCGCCACCACACTCAGCTAATTTTTGTATTTTTAGTATAGAAGGAGTTTCACCATGTTGGCCAGGATGGTCTCAATCTCTTGACCTTGTGATCCACCCACCTCAGCCTCCCAAAGTGCTGGGATTACAGACATGAGCCACCGCACCCAGCCTGATTCTCCCTTTTCGTGAGTGAAATTCCCAACTAGGAGCTCCCTGGGCCTAGCTCCTTCTGGCCACACTAGATCTGATCCCCTGGGCAGGGGTGGTGGGGTCCTGTGATGACACAGGACTCTTGGTCTTCGAAGACAGCGGGGGCAGTGGGGAGATGGGCTCTGGGATTCCTCAGGCTATCGCTTCTTTTGAGGTGAATCCATAACAAACCAAGGGCAGAAAAGGAAAACTAGGACAGTAAGCGATGATCTGCCCATGTTACCGAAAAGGAAACAAATGGTCGGGTATAAATCTTGATTGTCTTATTCTTTCTTCCAGGAGAGTTGGGGATGAGTTTCTGTCTGGGAACCAGTCTCTCTACTTCATTAGATTTCATTCTAGGACCGGAATTCACCCTCCTGTGCTCACCCAGTCGCTCTCGACCTTCAGGTCTATTTCCCCCCTGTTGACGGCCTTCCTGGGTTGGGCTTTTCGAGGCCACTGTTGAAAGGAGGTGGGGCCTGTCCCCTGCTCCATGTCACCGGCTTTCCCATTGCAGCACACAGCTAAGGACACTGCATTAGAAGAGCCCTGAGGTCTAGGCTTGGGGAAACCTTGACCTGCCGGTGCCTGCAAAGGGAAGTACGATGGGAGTTCTGCATCGCTGAGGTTATAGTTACCTCTCACTTGTATGACGTTTGCGCAACAAGGCTGATTTTGTCGTTGAGGACATTTTCTAAGGGATTTCCTGTGGGTATGGACTTTCCTCGGTGTCTCCCAGCCCGAGAGCGCCCTTTTGCTGCTGCTGAAAATGCCCCAGAGTCCGTGCACACTTTTTCCATTGACGGTGCAGCTATCCAGGCCCCACGTTCAGCCAAGCGGGGAGTTCTGCTATTACAGGGTGTGTGGTGTGACAGATCATTTATTAGGTGCGAACCGTGTTTTATTTGTTACTTCGTGGGCCTGTCTGTCCACACTCCTATCTCCAAGTCCACCCGCAGCACCTGCGTGGCTGGGTGTGTGCCATGGTCCCTCTCACCGCTGAGCTTTTGCTCCTGAGTTCTACCTGGGACACATTCTCATTCCTCTTGACTTTTCCACTCTTAGATGTTGCTTCCGCTGAGAAGCTTGACCTGATTGCCCTCTCCCCAGGACAGGACTGGATGCCCTGCACCCCACATTTATCCACTTCCAGGGCAGTCAGTGCTGGGCCTGGGCGGTACGTCCTTACCTCTTTTTGGTACTGGCTGCTAATGTCCCTGAGTGAGGGTCCTGGAGAAGCTCCGGCTCCACTCCTTGGCGGAGCCCTCCGAGGTGGGCACACTGACAGTGCTTAACAAATACTTGCCCGCTGCCGAGTGTAGGGCCTTGAAACCTGACTCTGGCTAGAGGAAAGTTCTCCTGCATTCTGGATTTGGGGTGGTGGTACACATTCTATTAGGAGCTCCTAGTGGTGCTTCAGTAATAATAGCCAGTATTCTAGAACAATAAGAAATTGTCCCAAGAAGTCCTTAAGCACATCCCATGTTCTTATCTCACTTTTTTTTTTTTTTTTTTGACACAAGGTCTGACTCTGTCACCCAGGCTGGAGTGCAGTGGCGCGATCTCGGCTCACTGCGTACTCAACCCCCTGGGCTCAAGTGATCCTCCCGTCTCAGCCTCCTGAGTAGCTGGGACTACAGGCGGGTGCCACCACACCAGGCGGTTTTTTTTGTAGATATGAGGTCTCACTATGCTGCCCAGGCTGGTCTCAAACTCCTAGACTCAAGTGATCTGCCCACCTCCCAGAGTGCTGGGATTACAGGGGTAAGCCTCTGCATCTGGCTTCAGTCACTCTTTGATGAGTGAGGTAGGTACTATTTTTAACTCCATTAAAGAGGTGAAGTGAATGGTCCAGACCATACAGCGGGCATGTGGCCGTTGCAGGTTGGAAGCTGGACTCTGGTCCCAAACTCACATTGGTGACCTCTCGGCCTGCGGTGACACCTGTTGCCTGCAAGTCCCTGGAGGTCCTCTACTCTGCAGTGGGTTAGGGGTCCGCAGCACACTGAAGACGCTTTATAAGCCTCCTTGGTGTTTTATAAGCCTCTTGGTATTCTACTAGCAATCTAGCAAGTGTCTTCAGCTTTAAAAAAGTCACCAAACCCAGGGTGTCCTGCCAATTGAGGCATGCATTTAAACAAATTCCTCCCCCTCCCCCTCCCCCTCCTTCTCCTTCTTTCTTTCTTCTTCAACAGGTTCTTGCTCTGTCACCCAGACTGAAGTGCAGTGGCACAATCTCAGCTCACTGCAACCTCTGCCTCCTGGGTTCAATCGATTCTCCTGCTTCAGCCTCCTGAGTAGCTAGGACTACAGGCTTGTGCCACCACGCCTGGCTCATTTTTGTATTTTTAGTAGAGACAGAGTTTCACCATGTTGGCCAGGCTGGTCTCGAACTCCTGATTTCAAGTGATTTGCCCGCCTTGGCCTCCCAAAGTGCTGAGACTACAGGCGTATGCCACTGTGCCCAGTCGTTTAAACAAATTATACTTCTTATTTATGGGTATGAATCCAACTTCTTACCCCACCTTTCTGTGTTTTTTGTTTGTTTTTTGTTTTTTAGGTATATGTGCTGCCAAAGCGAGCATGTCCCTGTTTCTCTGTTGCTTTATAAAGTTATGCAATTAATAACCAAATGTATTTTCCATTCTCAGAGATTGAAATAGATTGGAAACATATAGAGTGAAGTGGGAAAAGCCTCTTTGCTGCTTGCTTCTCTCTGCAGGATAATCCCACTTTCTTCCTGGGAGATAATGATCCTCAGTTTTGGAGTGGATCCTGCAAGTCTTTTTTCTCTGCATTCACACACGTGTTTATAGCTGTGGAATAAAGTTTCTCTTTTCATGTAAATGACATGCTCTGTGCATTGTTTCATCACGTAGTCTTTCTCCTCAGGGGACCCTACATCTTAGTGATCATTTCCAGGGCCACATCACAGATCGGCCTCATTCTATTTAAGAGCTCTCTAGTATACACCACCCTTAGTGATGGGAATTTGGGATCATTTCCGGGGCCACATCACAGATCGGCCTCATTCTGTTTAAGAGCTCTCTAGTATACACCACCCTTAGTGATGGGAATTTGGGTTGTTCTCAGAAAAACTGTAAATCACAATTTACTAAAAAAAATTAGTATCACTTGCTTTAAAAAATGCCCCAAACAATAAGAGCGCTCATTTAATGCTGAGGTTGACACTCCTTTTCACAGTCACACAGTCAGCACCAATCACACTTTCCAGAATATGGAATGCCCCCACTTTATTTTGGTAAAATTAGTGCCTCCCAATGTCTTCCCACCTCCTGGTCTGCCTCCTCAGGACGGGGCCTGGCCATTGTGCTCTTGGAAGTAGCACAGGATGTTGTTACACTTGGCTACCCAGTTGCATAATAGCCTCTGAAATTAGGCCCGGTGCTAGTTTAAGCCCTTGTTTGCCCTTCAGATACTGACCACAGATCAGCATGGTGGGCTGACTACCTGGGAAGTCGGTGCTCACAGGTGTCTGTGCATTTGTGTGGTGCGTATGTGTAGCATCTATGGTGTGTACTGGGTGTGGGTGTGTAGTGTGCATATGTGGTGTATGTAGTGTGTGTATGGTATGGGTGTGTGATGTGTGTGTGTAGTGTGTATGTGTGGTGTGTGAGGGGTGTTGGGTGGTGCGTGTGTAATGTGTGTAGTGTGTATGTGCAGTGCGTGCAGTGTGTATGCATGGTATGTGCTGTGTTATGTGTGCTATATGTGGTGTGTATAGGGTATAGGGTGGTGTGTGGTATGTGTGTGTGTTGTGTATGTGTGGTGTATGTGTATGTGTGGTATATGTGGTGTGTATATGGTATGGGATAGTGTGTGGCATATATGAGGTGTGTGGGGGTGTTGGGTGGTATGTGTCTAATGTATGTAGTATGTGTAGTCTATGTGATGTCTGTGTATTGTATATGTAGTGTGTGCGGTGTGTGATGCGTATGTAGGCAGTATGTGTGGTGTGTGTGAGATGTGTGTAGGATGTGTGGTCTATAGGGTGTGTGTGGGGCATATGGTGGTTTGTGGCACCTGTTGTGTGGTGTGTCTGTTGTGTGGTGTGTGTCTGTTGTGTGGTGTGTGTATGTGTAGTGTGTGGAGTGTGTGTGGTGTGTGTGTGATGTGTGTAGGATGTGTGGTCTATGAGGCGTGTGGGGTCATGTGGTGGTGTGTGGTGTCTGTGTGCTGTGTGTAGGTCTAGTGTGTGCAGTGCGTGTGGTGTGTGTGTGATGTGTGTAGGAGGCGTCTATGAGGCGTGTTGGGGGCATGTGGTGGTGTGTGTTGTGTGTGTCTGTTGTGTGGTGTATGTGTGGTGTGTGCAGTGCGTGTGGTGTGTAGGATGTGTGGTCTATGGGACGTGTGGTGTGTGTTGTGTGGCATGTGTCTGTTGTGTGGTGTATCTGCTGTGTGGTGTATGTGTAGTGTGTGCAGTGTGTGTGGTGTGTGTGGTGTGTAGGATGTGTGGTCTATGGGACATGTGGTGGTGTGTGTTGTGTGGCATGTGTCTGTTGTGTGGTGTATCTGCTGTGTGGTGTATGTGTAGTGTGTGCAGTGTGTGTGGTGTGTAGGATGTGTGGTCTATGGAGCATGTGGTGGTGTGTGTTGTGTGATGTGTGTTGTGTGGTGTGTGTCTGTTGTGTAGTGTATGTGTAGTGTGTGCAAAGTGTGTGGTGTGTGTGATGCATGTAGTATGAGTCTATGAGGTGTGGGGGTACATGTAGTGGTGTGTGGTGTCTGTTGTGTTGGGTGTGTGTGGTGTTGTGTGGGGTGTGTGTGGACATCA
This sequence comes from Rhinopithecus roxellana, assembly GCF_007565055.1. Taxonomy (NCBI): domain Eukaryota; kingdom Metazoa; phylum Chordata; class Mammalia; order Primates; family Cercopithecidae; genus Rhinopithecus; species Rhinopithecus roxellana. The sequence goes on along the minus strand of NC_044564.1, from coordinate 84,814,367 downwards.
TTGCTCCTGGCACTGGCCCTCTCTGGGGAACAAGGAGGTCACCCTGGGAGTGAAGCGGTGAGAGACCTCCCTCCCAGACTCACTGCGTCTCCCCACTCCTGGAACAATTATTCCAGGTGGATGATGCACCACGAGCTGAGTGAACACCCGTTTCCCCCTCTGTGTGGAGTGCTGTGCAAGTGAGTGTGAGGCCAGCTGGACTTCCTGGGTCGAGTGGGGACTTGGGGGAACTTTCCTGTCTTACAAGAGGATTGTAAAACGCACCAATCAGTGGTCTATAAAAGGCACCAATCAGCGCTCCGTAAAACGCACCAGTCAGCGCTCCGTAAAATGCACCAATCAGTGCTCCATAAGACGCACCAATCAGCGCTCTGTAAAACGCACCAATCAATGCTCTGTAAAGCACACCAATCAGCAGGATTCTAAAAGTAGCCAATCACAGGGAGGACTGAAAAAAGGGCACTCTGATAGGACAGAAAAGGAACATGGGCGGGGACAATAAGGGAATAAAAGCTGGCCATGCCAGCCAGCCTCGGCAGCCCGTTGTCTTCCGCCTGCGGGAGGTTTGTCCTTTGGCTCCTCACAGTAAACCTCGCTACTGTTCACTGTTTGGGTCCGTGCGAGAGCCGTAACATGGCTGGCCGCGGGGCTCAGGCCTGTAATCCCAGCACTTTGGGAGGCCGAGGCAGGTAGATCACGAGGGCAGAAGATCGAGACCATCCTGGCCAACACGGTGAAACCCCGTCTCTACTAAAAATACAGAAATTAGCCGGGCGGTGGCGGGCGCCTGTAGTCCCAGCTATTTGGGAGGCGGAGGCAGGAGAATCGCTGGAACCCGGGAGGCGGAGGTTGCAGTGAGCTGAGATCGCGCCACTGCACTCCAGCCTGGGGACAGAGCGAGACTCTGTCTAATAAATAAATAAATAAATACATAAATAAATTAAAGCTGTAACACCCACTGCGAAGGTCCTGGCTTCATTCTTGGAAGTCAGGAGACCACGAACCCACGGCAGGAACCAACTTCGGACACGCAAGGACAGTGAACACCCAGAGAATCTGCAGAATACCTTCCTTGTGGAGGAGAGTGTCTCTTACATTTTTAGGTATTGCTGTTTCCCCTTTCTTTAAAAACATTTTAAAATCACATAATAATTCACCGGTTGTTTTAGGAAGAGTGAGAAACCCCAACTGTGGAAAATGAAAATCCATGATGTTGCTTTGAGAGACGAGCATGTCACATTCTTGGATCCGACTTTCATTTCTCTCAGATAATAATGTTTTGAAAATAGCTCATCAATATAGGTTACCAATGGATTTTACCTGACATCCCCCTGCTAATGTGGACCTGTGGAGGAGAATCCATGTTTAACATATACATTCATAACACGTCGTGGGCGTGTGGGTAGGTTCTGAGGTTAACTGCAGTGGTTGAGTCCAAAATCTTAGACTCTGGTTCCCTTTGAGGTTGGTAACAGATCAGACCCAAGACAATGAGATGAACAGGAAAGAACTGGATCCGGGCAGGCCTCAAAACAGGGCTCAGGGAGCCCTCGTCCTGCCTCTCCAAAACGAAGACACTGGGGGAAAGCCCCGTCTGCAGGGCCGACCCTGCCCACCGTAGCCCGGCCTCCTGCACGGAGGGTCCCAGGCCTCCGGACCTCTGGTCGTGGCAGTGCCCACCCAGGGGTGCGGTATCTTTTCTCAGGAGTCAGACACAGTCAGCACGGGAAACCGGGAGCAGATACAATCAATCTCCTGTGGCTGCCACCCGGCGAGGGGGCTGAGCGGGCGGCTCTTTCCTCCCAGAGCGTCTGCATTTTTTGCGGATGGAGTGAATGTTTGTATTTTCGTGAGGCCATGCGAAAGGAATGTGAATATTAGAAAAGAGCCCTGTTTGTTAAAACGATAATTGCTAGAATGCTCTGGAACCGTCCACATTCGCTCTTCCACAGTCTCATAAAAGCCTAAGGAATGGGGGCAATGGCTGACTGATGAACTGGACTCAAAGCCCTTCCAGATGAGAGAATCTTGCTGTCATTTTGCTTATAATTTTCCCTAATGACTTGGATTTCTCTTTGGCCACCAAATATTTCAAAGCAACTGGTTTTTACGGCATCCAAGAGCTGAAAGCCCCCATGGCAGTTCTCGGGCTAAGGACGAGTACGTGAATAACTAATAACCAAGTGGACAAATATGCATCTTGTGTTTGAACCAATACTCATGCTCGATTACACCGCAGGCCGTTTCAGATGCTTTCAAGCCAGGCCTGGCTGGCCCTACAGACACCCCCTGCAGCCACTTCCTCAGGAAGTGAGCTCACCTGCCTCATGGAAGGGCGTGTGTGAGATGCTGGCACTCCTCTAGTGCCAACGCTGGAGGCTGGGATCACCTGCGGGTTTCAGTTGCTCCTTGGAGTTGCCGGGAGAGTCCAGGAGCAAGCTGCCGCCTCGCGCCCTTTTGTTGGTTTGCTGCCCTCCAGATGAAGTGTGGTGCGGAGCTTCTCATTCGCACGCGAAGAGAGGGAAGGGACGAAGGGAAGGAACGCAGCTGCGGGGCCTTGAGCTCCTGTCAGGCTTTGGGCCAGGTGAAGGGCCCCTGCTATGGCGGAGGGAAGAGGCTTCGTAGGCGAAAACATCTGCGTGTCTTGGCTTTAGCAAGCTGGGGTGCCCGCCTCCACTTACCTAGATCTCCACGCGGAGCAGCGTCGTGGCCTGATGGTCGGGCGAGGAAGGTTCTTCAGTTTGGGTCACACTAACGGCCTGGTGTGAATCCGGCCTCTACAACCTCCCAGGCTGGGAAGCCTTGGGCTACTTAACCCCTCTGTGCCTTAGATTTCCTGCCGGCAAATGAGAAGACATTCAGGCCTTCTGAATCATGTACTGCAAAGGGCTTAGAACAGGGCCTGGCTCATAGAAGAACGAATGGGCCGCAATTAGTGCGCTCTGCAAGGGTTAAAATGGTAATTGCTAGAATGCTCTGGAACCATCCACATTCGCTCTTCCACAGTCTCATAAAAGCCCAAGGAATGGGGGCACTGTCTGACGACCTGGACTCAAAGCCCTTCCAGATGAGAGAATTTTGCTGTCATTTTGGTTATAATTTTCCCTAATGACTTGGATTTCTCTTTGGCCACCAAATATTTCAAAGTAACTGTTTTTTAAGGCATCCAAGAGCTGAAAGCCCCCATGGGAGTTCCCGGGCTAAGGTCACTTTATGCAAACCCATCCCAGGAGGAGGAGGAGAGGGAAGAGAAGGGGGAGGAGGAGAGGGAGGAGGAGGAGGAGGAGGAGGAGGAGAGGGACAAGGGGAGGGGAGGCAGGGAGGAAGAGGAAGAGAGGGGAGGGAGGAGGAGAGGGAGGATGAGACGGAGTGAGGGGGGAGGAGGAGAAGGTGGTGAGGGAGGAGAGGACGGAGGGGGAGGAAGAGGAGAGGGAGGAGGAGAGGAGGAGGAGGAGAGGAGGAGGAGGAGAGGGGAGGAGGAGGAGAGGGGAGGAGGAGGAGGAGAGGGACCAGGAGAGGGAGGAGGAGGAGGAGAGGGACCAGGAGAGGGAGGAGGAGGTGGAGAGGGAGGAGAGGGAAGCGGGGGGGAGGAGAGGAAGGAGGAGAGGGAGGAGGAGAGGGAGGAAGAAGAGGAGGAGAGGGAGGAAGAGGAGAAGAGAGGCAAGGAGGAAGAGGAGAGGAGGGAAGGGAGGAGGAGGAGAGGGAAAGGAGGGAGGAGGAAGAGAGGGAAGGGAGGGAGGAGGAAAGGGAGGAGGAGACGGAGTGTGGGGGAAGGAGGAGGAGGTGGTGAGGGAGGAGAGGGTGGAGGAGTGGGGGAGGAGAAGAGGGAGGAGGAGAGGGAGGAGGAGGAGAGTGAGGATGAGGAGAGGGAGAAGGCAAAGGAGGGAGGAGGAGAGGAGGAGGAGAGGGAAGAGGAGGAGAGGGAGGAGGATGAGAGGGAGGAGTAGGGGGAGAGGAAGGAAGAGGAGAGGGAGGAGGAGGAAAAGAGGAGGAAAGAGGAGAGGGAGGAGGAGAGGGAAAGGGAGGGGGAGAAGGAGGAGGGTAGGGAGGAGGAGAAGGGGAGGGAGGAGAAGGGGAGGGAGGAAGAGGAGAAGGAGAGGGAGGAAGAGGTGGAGGAGAGGGAAGAGGAGAAGGAGGGGAGGGAGGAGGAGGGGAGGGAGGAGGAGGGGAGGGAGGAGGAGAAAGGGAGAGAGGAAGAGGAGAGGGAGGAGGCCAAGGAGAGGGAGGAAGAGGAGGAGGAGAGGGGGAGGAGGAGAAGGGGAGCAGGAGAAGGGGGGAGGAAGAGGAGGATCCTATTGTTTTCACCAGTGACTGCTTCAGAAATTTGAAAACGGCTATTTTGTTCTTTCATGCCTTGCTGCCCCTAGCCTCAATATTTTTTACGTTTCCTCTGTGGCACATCAGAGCATTGTGGACAAGCTCTCGTCTTTTAACATGTCATGGATGCTGGCCTGGGTTTGCCACATAGATATTCAGAGGCTTCAATTTTACTCCCTCTTAACGTCATCAAGGCGATCTGTGGCTCACCCCATGGCAATACCATAGAAAGAAGCCCTCTGCAGCCTGCAAGCGCAGACGACATTTTTAGGGCCAGGCTGCTTTCTCCCACTGCCAACGTGCCCCAAGGCTGCCGACCTTCGCAGTCCCCCTCCTGCCTTCAGGCCTCCCACTTCCGCTGCCAGCGAAAAGCCTCTTTCCCTGAAGCTCAGGTTTTCTTGACTGCTGTGCTATTGACATTTGGGGCTGGATAATTCTTTGTTGAGTGTGAGGCGACTGTCCCTGCTTCATAGGGCATCTGGTGGCATGTATGGCTCTACCCACTAGATGCTCGGGGCTTAGTCCAGCTTTGACAACCAACAGTCTCCAGAGGCTGCAAGGGACAGGGCAGATCACTCCGGGTTGAGAACCACTGGCCTGAAGGATTGCAACCGCGTTTTACGTGGCCCTAAACACAAAGCTTGGTGGGTCCACATGGGGAGGGAGGGGGCCACGCACAGCAGATAAAGCCATGGAAAGCCACCCTGTTGGAAGTTCTCTTATTTCCAGGTAGAAATTAGGAGACAGCAGAAGCCCTGAGGTGTGGATATGGAGGTGGTGGAGAGTGGCCGTGGAAGCGAGGATCCGGGCGCTTAAGACCCCCAGCGTAAGCAGCTAGGAGCGGGCCCCTTGACTCCGAAGATGCTGTGAGTGCTGACAGGAGGAAGGGGTCTCTGTTTCTCAGTGGGGTTTGGTGAGCCTGCTCCTGTTCTTCCTTCCTTCCCACTTATCCTCACAGCCAGTGCCCATTAGAGGAAGAGAGCTGATTGCATGTGAAATGCCCGTCAGTACCTCTCCAGCTGGAATCTGTAGACCTCTGGAGGCCCACAGACATTTCTTCTGCAGTTGGTGAGCTTTCAGAGAACACACGTGGCTTTCAGGTGAGCTAAAAGGATGAAGATCATTACGTGTTGGATCATTTACAGTTACACTGTCCAATACTGTAGCCGCTGGCCACTTGTGGCTATCAGGAACCCAAAGTGTGACCAGCAGAAACTGAGGTGTGCTTTAAGTGTCAAATACACACTGGATTTTAAAGACTTAGAGAAAAAAAGAATATGAACTGTCTCAGTAATTTTTTATGCGCATTATCTGCTGAAATGCTAATATTTCAGATATATTAGGTTAAATAAAATCTATTATTAAAATTAATTTCACCTGTCTCTTTTTACCTTGTTAATGTGACTGCTAGAAATCTTCCCCCCAGCTTTACTGAGGTGTAATCGACAAATCAAAACGATATATATTTTAAGTGTCCAATGTGATGTGCTGCCGGAAAATTTAAAATTGTGTATGTGGGCTGGGCGCGGTGGCTCACACCTGTAATCCCAGCACTTTGGGAGGCCGAGGCAGGTGGATCATGAAGTCAGGAGTTCGAGACCAGCCTGACCAATACAGTGAAACCCTGTCTCTACTAAAAATACAAAAATTAGCTGGGCGTGGTGGTGGTGCATGCCTGTAATCCCAGCTACTCAGGAGGCTGAGGCAGGAGAATCGCTTGAACCCTGGAGGTGGAGATTGCAGTGAGCTGACATCACGCCACTGCACTCCAGCCTGGGCAACAGAGTGAGACTCCATCTCAAGACAAAAAGAATTACATATGTGGCTCGCATTATATTTTACTGGACAGCATTGATATAATCACACCTTCTCAAAGGGGACTGTATTGCTCCTTAAGGGGCAAAAATTGGTTGTTGGGGGGTGGCAGTGAAAAAATTGTAATCTTTTATATAGAGATAACAAATAGACATACAGTATATAAATGGATATTCAGTATATCTATGGTATGAAAATTTTATGGGACCAGGGATTAGGAAAAAAAAGTCTAAAAATTGCTCTTTACGTGGATAATAATGAAAAAAATTGAGACACACTGATCTAGATGTACATCATAGAACCCAGGATCTACTATATGTGTATAAGCCTGGGTCTGCATTTGTGTTTAGGATCATATTAGTGCCAAGTAGAAACATTTTAATTGTTTGAATTAATAGAGGAAAGGAAGAAGTGAGTAATGCAGAATTTGTACTGAATGAAGGTGACATGGCAGGAAGGTGCACCTTGTAAAGATGCCCAGTCAGTGTGCAACAGTGGAACGGACGGTGGGAACAGGCCTGCTGGGGCCTGCTGGGGCCCATCATACCAGCACCAATGGTTCAGTTTCAGAAAACAGCAGGATCCATCTGTCATATCACATCCACGACGGTTGTTTCCTTGAATTCCACGACTTGCGCAGTTTTGTTTACACATAATCTGTTAATTTGCATGGACCTTCTATAGCATAAAACTTATTTATACTTGTTAGATTTCAGTGGTGCTAATAAATCACACCTCTCTTCCGTGGCTGAGTTTGGAACCATTGGCAGAGATGCAGGAATCAGACAGATGAAGATACAGATACCAGCTCTGTAACTGGTAAAAGATAGAGTGGAGGTCAAGGCTTGCTGTGTTATGGGTCACCCCAGAATTAAACTTGGACCCCTGGCTTCAGACGGAGTTGGACAGCTTCAGATCTGCAGGGCAGGGAGCAGAGCAACGCACAGGCCCCAGAGGACCACTGGCTTCAGCACAGAGGGGCTGAACAGTGCAGTTCCTCCCTCCCAGCCCTCCAACCAGCTAAGCGCTTCTCCTCCGAGCCGGGGACCAGGCCGCAAGAGCCGCCACCCCCACCCCGCCCTCCCCACGTGGAATCATGGGGAGAGGAGATGGAACGTGTTCCCCACCTGACCCCTGGCTTTCTGCTTGTGCAGTGGCACCGCATGGTGGATTTCCTCAGGGGCGGACCGCATGTGTGACAGTGGCCCCATAAGATTATAATGGAGCTGAAAAATTCTAATCACAGAGTGACGTGGTAGCACATTGCATGACTCACATGTTTGTCGGGATGCTGGTGTAAACACACCTGCCGTGCTGCCAGTCCTACACAAGCATAGCATGTACAATTGTGTACAGGACACAATACTTGATGATGAGAAGAAACTACTGTTTGGTGTATGTATTTACAAATACTGTATTTTTTTTTTTAATTTTTTTTTTTGAGGCAGAGTCTCTCTCTGTCCCCAGGCTGGAGTGCAGTGGTGCGATCTTGGCTCACTGCAACCTCCACTTCCCGCATTTAAGCGATTCTCCTGCTTCAGCCTCCTGAGTAGCTAGGACTACAGGCGCCTGCCACCACGCTCAGCTAATTTTTTGTATTTTTTGGTAGACACGGAGTTTCACCTTGTTAGCCAGGATGGTCTCAATTTCCTGACTTTGTGATCTGCCCACCTCAGCCTCCCAAAGTGCTGGGATTACAAATACTGTACTTCTTATTGTTATCTTAGCACATAATCCTTCTACTTACAAAAAAAAAAAAAAAAAGAAAGACAGAAAAAAGTGAACTGTGAACAACCCACACAGGTCCTTTAGTGTTGTTATTACAGGAGATGACACCTGCATGCATGTTACTGCCCCTGAAGGCCTTCCAGTGCGGTGGGATGTGGAGGTGGAAGACGGTGATATTGATGATCTAACCCCTTGTAGGTCTTGGCTAATGTGTGTGTCTGTGCCTCACTTTTTAACAAAAAAGTTTAAAAAGTAAAAAAAAAGTAAAAAAAAAAAAAATTAAATAGAAAAAAGCTTATAGAGTAAGAATATAAAGAGAAAAATAGTTTTTACAGTGGTACAGTGTGTTTGTGTTTTAGGTTGTATTATTTCAAGAGTCCAAAAGTTAAAAAAATTAAAAAGGTTATAAAGTAAAAATGTTACACTAAGTTAAGGTTAATTTGTCATTGAAAAAATAGTACTTTTTATAAATGTAGTGTAGCTCGAGTGTCTAGTGTTGATAAAGTCTACAGTAGTTTACAGCAATGTCCGATTACAGCAATGTCCGAGGCCTTCACGTTCTCCTGCCACTCACTCACTGGCTCACCCAGAGAAACGTCCAGTTCTGCAAGCTCCATTCACGATAAGTGTCCTAGATAAGTGCATCTTTTAAAAAATCATTTATACCATATTTTTATTGTACATTTTCTATGTTTAGATACATTTAGGGACACGAATACTTCCCCTTTGGTTCTGGTTGCCTGTAGTGTAGAGTACAGTCCCATGCTGCACAGGTGTGTCACCGAGGGGCAATACGTTCTGCCATGTAGCCTAGGTGTGCAGCAGGTGACACCATCCAGGTTAGTACATTCTGTGGTGGCCCCCCAATAACCAAATTGCCTAACGACGCATTTCTCAGAACGTATCCCTGTCGTTAAGCAATGCACAACTATAGTTGTTTACATAATATAATGACTGTAATCTAGGTTGGCATTGAAGGTTATAAGACCTATTTGTTTATTTGTTTTTGAGATGGAGTCTCGCTCTGTCACACAGGCTGGAGTGCAATGGCGTGATCTCGGCTTATCGCAACCTCTGCCTCCCGGGTTCAACTTCAGCCTCCCGAGTCGCTGGGACTACAGGCGCACGGCACCAAGCCCGGCTAATTTTAGTATTTTTAGTAGAAATGGGGTTTCACCATGTTGGCCAGGCTGGTCTCAAACTCCTGACCTTAGGTGATCTGCCAGCCTTGGCCTCCCAAAGTGCTGGGATTACAGGCGTGAGCCACTGCACCCGGCCTGTAAGACGTTTTTAAAGCATTTGTTCTGAGCCGCTGCTCTATCACAGGGAAGTTTCTGCAAAGCACGTGGTGTGAGCAGGAGTTGGCTTTCTTCTCTGGGACACCAGCACTGCCTGCTTTACTCTCCAACCCTGGCCCTGCTGGGTCATTTTCTCTTTGTGTCTACGATTTTTCTCCTGCCTCACCCCGGAAGCTTTTAACTGTACAGTGATGGGGAGGTAGAGTGAGAAGGACGTGTGGGTTGACAGTTCCCTGTCTAAATCCAGGCTCTGCACTTCCAAGCTGTGACTCTGGGCAGTTAGGGAACCACTCCCAGCTGGCTTTTGCCACCCGGAAGTGATGTGTTGCCTCTCCCAGAGCTGCGATGTGGATGAAAGGCAGTCAAGTAAGTAAACTCATTCGGCTCTCAAAACCTTCCCTTTTCTCTCTTCTTGACTGAATTTTTAGGCCTTTTCTAGTGCTACATCTGCTTGATTATTACTTTACGTAGTTGAAAACCTAAATGGTGGCCCGCAGACACAGGGCATGGTGGCTCACGCCTGTAATCCCAGCACTTAGGGAGGTGGAAGCGTCTCTTAAGCCCAGGAGTTCTAGATCAGCCTGGGCAACGTGGGGAGACCCCATCTCTACCAAAAATAGAAAAATGAACCAGGCATGGTGGTGTGTGCCTGTAGTCCCAGCTACTCAGGAGGCTGAGGTGGGAGGATTGCTTGAGCCCAGGAGCTCAAGGCTGCAGTGAGCTGTGATGGCACCACAGCACTCCAGCCTGGGCGACAGAGGCCCTGTCTGAAAAAACAAACAAGAAAACCTAAATGGGCAGCAGTAGGAGGAAAGATACATTAGGTAAACCATGCTTGGGGTTTGTGCAATTTCAAAGTGTAATTGTCAAAAAGTTTTGAAAAAGATTCTCAAACGTGTTTATTGAGTTGTATTAGTCGATCAGGATTCATTTAATGTGTTGATGGCAGAACTACAGAGACAGTAAAGCTAATTTAAGGAGGATAGGAGAGGTTGGTATACACAATCAAAGAAAAAATACTGAAATAATGTTGCCAAGTTAGGCACAGAACTGGCAAATGTCCAACAAGACAACAAAATTAGAGCCTCAGAGTGTTCGTGCCTCTTGGGTATAAATAATTTGCTTTCCCAGTGAATAAAAACAATTTCAGCTTCTACCATTTAATATTTTACGGAGTTTAGGCCCTAAACAGTAGCAAATAGTAGGTCAAACAAAGATGATAACTCCAGAAACTCAGGTGACTCTCAGGTGGGTTTCTCAGGCAATGCTCTAGCAAGACACTGAAAGAATTTTGTTTTAAGGCCAAGTTATGGATAACTTTCATTTCTTAAGATAATAGCGTTATACTAAAGTCAGACTATTTTCTTTCTTTAAAAAAAAAAAAGAAGGAAGGACTTTGGGAGGTCAAGGCAGGCGTATCGTGAGGTCAGGAGTTGGAGACCATCCTGGCCAACACGGTGAAACCCCGTTAGAGACACAAAAAAAATAGCCGGGCGTGGTGGCTGGTGCCTGTAATCCCAGCTACTCAGGAGGCTGAGGCAGGAGAATGGCGTGAACCCGGGAGGTGGAGCTTGCAGTGAGCCGAGATCGCGCCACTGCGCTCCAGCCCGGGCGACAGAGCAAGACTCTGTCTCAGAAAAAAAAAAAAAAAGGGAAGGGAGAGAGGGAGGGATAATTTTTTTTTTTTTTTTAAGCATAAATAAGAACTGATAGCAAAAATAGGTGGCATTGAGACTGCTGTATTCTGGGTGGGGTTGGTGTGAAGTCTTCAGTTAGAAATCCTGGTTATGCTTCATGAGAGCTCTCTAAAAATGGAAGATCTACCCAGTGCTTTCTAAGCCAGATTTTCCTGTTGAACCCAGAGATCGTGGCTCACTTTCTTTTTTCTCTTATGTATTGTTTTCTGCCATTCTAAACAGTAAATGCCTTTGGATAGTCACAAAAGATTTAGTCACGGTCCACTTTCTTTTTTTCCTTTTTTTTGAGACGGCGTCTGGCTCTGTCACCCAGGCTGCAGTGCAGTGGCGCGATCTCGGATCCCTGCAAGCTCCGCCTCCTGGGTTCACGCCATTCTCCTGCCTCAGCCTCCCAAGTAGCTGGGATTACAGGCACCAGCCACCACGCCCGGCTATTTTTTTTGTGTTTTTAGTAGAGACGGGGTTTCACCGTGTTAGCCAGGATGGTCTCAATCTCCTGACCTCGTGATCTGCCCGCCTCAGCCTCTCAAAGTGCTGGGATTACAGGCTTGAGCCACTGGGCCCGGTCCACACCCTACTTTTTTCAGGGGCGGGGGGAATGCTGTCCTGCTCTATTGCCCATATCGCCCAGGCTGGAGTGCAGTGGTGCCATCTTGGCTCACTGCAGCCTCTGCCTCCTGGATTCAAGCGATTGTCATGCCTCAGCCTCCCGAGTAGCTGGGATTACATACACGTGCCACCATGCCTGGCTAATTTTTATATTTTTAGTTGAGATGGTTTCACCATGTTGGCCAGGTTGTTGATCTTGAACTCCTGACCTCAAGTGATCTGCCTGCCTTTCTAATTGGTGCGATTACAGGCGTGTGCCACCATGCCTGGTCACACCCCACATTTGACAATGATGCTTTAGGGCAATTCCAGCCATTACCATCTCTTGGGTCTAGGATCTTGTCTTGAACCACATTTGAACCTTTTGGTACATGAACACTGCTGTTGGCTGGCAAACCACAACTTCCTGGTTTTCAGAAAAAAAAAAAAAAAACAACTCAAGAGAGGCAACTTGGACTTCAAATGGCGATTACAAAACATTTTGATGATTTAAGTGTAAATGAATCAGAAGCATCTGGATTTAATTAGCCTCCAAACACAGACATTTCCAAACGTGGGGAAGGAAAACAGCATACTTGTGTCAAAACACATCTTGAGGGTTTCCTGCTAAATTCAAAATGATGGAAAAACAGATGGAACCATCTGCCAGGCATTCAGGTTGTTCTCCACATGGACCATCTTATCAGGGACACGGAGCTGCGGGACGTTTCTCCCACAGACACCGACAGCGTCTCTGCGTCGCCTTTGCCAGCCTGTTTGTGGCCCACATTTAATTAAACCAGGCCTACGCATGGCTGGAGAGAGTGCGGCTTCCATGTTTTTGAAGATGGTCCAGGGCACAGTCCTCATGGGACCACGTGTGTGGTCTTCCCTTATAGCGGAAAACCCCCGTCTCCTTCTTCTCATGTCCTGTAAGTTTTTCCATGTTACCCACAAGCTGGCCACAGAGGCATCCCAGTGCTGAATGCAAGCTGCTCCTGCTGCCCGGACTGTTTTTTTGACGCTGCCTGGTGTCAGGCATTCGGGGGTGTACATGCCTCTTCCCTCAGAGGTTGAGCTGCTCTTCTTCTCCAATGAGAAAGGAGCTGAAAGCTCAAGGGCCCAGGCTGTCACAGGATGTACTTCCAGAAGAAAGACACAATCTATGCATGCTGAGGCCAGAAGGGAAACAGGTGCAATGCTCTTCAGAGCTCCTAAAAGCCCCGGTACTGTGTCTAAGCTTTTTACACATTGGAGTGTCCAAATTTCCCACCGAATCGTCAAATAACAACGATCCTGTGCATTTGTTGAACGCGAGTCTACAAGGTACTTTCACACACACTAACCTCGTGAATGGGTGAATCACCTACATTTTACAGAAGAGGGTATTGGTGGATTGAGGTGAGATCTGCTCAAGGTCTCTCAGTCAGGAAGGGGTAGGGCTGGACTTGATCTGGATCTTGAAATTCTGAGCCTAAGATATTTCCCACTATTCCACAACTACCAAAGAGGAATGTGACAATGACCAGTGTTGTTTAGGTTCAGATCTCATACCTCCACTTGCCAGCCAGACACACCTTCCCACAGGGGAAGCAGAGCGAGCCCCAGGCTCCTGAACTCCCCCATCACTGCCTGGGACCTCCTGGTCAATGTGGAAGCACCACCCACGCCCCGTCTCACTCTCAACAGTGTCCAGGTTGAGACGATGAATTATCTGGATACTCTTCTCCGAACCCAGTCTAAAAGGGACAGATTTTTCTGGTTTTATTTGGATAAATCATTGAACTTTTCCCATCCCAGCTGCTTCCCACAAACATTTCCAAATGGGTGTTTTCCTGTTTTGAGGAGTAACGTCTCTGTTTTCAGAGACTTTGAAGATTTCCTGATAGAAATACCTAATGCAGGCTCAAAGCATTGGTTGAGTGTCCACATAATTCTCTACCACCTAGCTCTGACATTGCGCCTTACTCCAAAGTTAACCATGGTTTCTTCATCTCTCTCAAGGAAGGGGGGAGTCGAGAGACCTGCTGTAACCAGATTCTCATGTAAGCCAAGCTGGTTTTTGGTGCCTTTCCACTTCTCTTTCTGTGTCCATCTCCTACCCTCAGGTTCCATCTCTTCTCATCCCCACAGACGATGGCACCACCCCCAGGCTGCCCTCTGCGTCCCACAGATGATGGCACCGTCCCCAGACTGTCCTCTGCATCCCACAGACGATGGCATCGCCCCCAGGCTGTCCTCTGCATCCTGCCCCCAGGCTGCCCTCTGCATCCCACAGACGATGGCATCGCCCCCAGGCTGCCCTCTGCATCCCACCCCCAGGCTGCCCTCTGTGTCCTACAGACAATGGCACCGACCTCCAGGTTGTCCTCTGTGTCCCACGATGATAGCACCGTCCCCAGGCTGTCCTCTGTGTCCTACAGACGATGGCACCGCCCCCATGCTGTCCTCTGCGTCCCCACAGTCTCTTGCATCAGCTCTCACCGAATCTCCCACTTTTACCTAACTGAGATCGTTTTTCCCACTTCTATTGCCCTCGCATGAGCCTTAGGGAAGGACCTAATGCCCTCGTTTCCACGAATCCTCCTGGCCTTGTGAAAGGAGCTGTTTTGGGGAATATTTCATGTGCTGTGGAGTCATGGAGCTCACAGCCAGGCCAGTCCCTGAGGGGCCGGGAGGGACAGAAGAGAAGAGGGAGGAAGAAGGTTTCTGTGGGCACCGCTGTCTGCCAGGAGGGTTATCTGCATGTCTCTACTCGGCCCTTCACACCTATGACTTGCTTGCTTTCATGAAGGGGTTCAGCCACCTTCTTAGAAGGAGAAGGGATCTTGTGGAACTGTGAGGACATGGAACTCCACAGAGGCTGTGCACCATGCGTGGGAATGGGAGCAGGGCCCGCAGCCCGGCCTCTCTGCTGTGGCTTGTCCGTGTGCACGCTCCGTGTGCACATTCTTCCCTAGAGCAGCCTCCTCTGCGGCCCCACTGCCACGTCCCTCCGACTCTAGCTGGCGCCCAGACCCCACGGCTCCCCCATCCTCTCTCTAGCCACTTCTTCCTTCTAGCACTTAACTAGTCTTTGGCTGTAAGCAAAATAAACCAACTCAGGCTAACCTATCCAAGAGGGAAGTACTTGGGGAGAATGCGGGGCATGTGTTCAGTAGGATACCTCGGAAGCAGATGTGGAGAAAGGGGTTTGAGTGCAAGCGATTTTTTTTGAGGGGTGATCTCAGGAAGCACAGCTGGAAGAGTGGGGAGATGAGTCGGGGAAGGAAGGCCGCTATTTCAGGGCACGAGGATAGCAGGTTTCTTTAGGGGCCTCTGAATTAACCCCACCCCTGAGCTGGGAGAAGCCAGGGCGTTATCTTCAAACTCCCATCTATCTTCAGTTCAAGATAATCTGGGGGTGTTAACTCTCCTGAATTCTGCCACAGGCAAGCAGAATACAGTTCCAGTCAGAGAATGTTCTCAGGCAGAGTCCAGATTCTTGAAGAAAAGAGCCAATGGCTATGTGGTGGTTTATCTCCAAGATGCTTACTGTCCATCATCCCCTTCCCTCTCTGTGCACATAAACTGTTCCCCCATTGAGAGATGACTGCTCCTGCACCTTGAATCTGAAATCAAATCGAGTGAAGGTGATGTCTCACAGCTTATGCCCGAGTCTCCTGAAACACTCACTTTGAGGGGAATCAGCGGCTTTGGAAGAAGTCCAACTACTTCAAGACTGCCATGCTATGAGGAAGCCCAAGCTAGGCATATGAAGAGGCTGCATGGAGAGAGAGGGAGAGAGAGCGAGAGACGGGGGGACCCGGTGCAGTGACTCACGCCTGTAATCCCAGCAGTTTGGGAGGCCGAGGTGATCAGATCACTTGAGGTCAGGAGTTCAAGACCAGCCTGGCCAACATGGTGAAACCCTGTCTCTACAAAAATACAAAAATTAGCCAGGCGTGGTGGCGCGTACCTGTAATCGCAGCTACTCAGGAGGCTGAGGCAAGAGAACTGCTTGAACCCAGGAGGCAGAGGTTGCAGTGAGCTGAGATAGCACCTCTGCACTCCAACCTGGGCGACAGAGCAAGACTCTGTCACAAAACAAAACAAAACAAAACAAAACAAAAACAAAACAAAAGAAAGGAAGCGAGAGGTAGAGAGGAGAAAGAGAGGCTTGATTAGCCCCGAGCTGTTCCAGCTGTCCCAGACCAGGCACCAACAGGTGAGTGAAGAAGACTTTAGATGAACTTAGCCTCAGTCATAGACTGACTGCAATTGTATGAGACCAACTAGCCAGACCTGTTAACCTCCAGAACCATGAGAGGTAACAATAAATTATTGTTGTACTGTGTTCAAAGTTTCTGTGTGGCTTGTTATGCAGCCCTGGATAACAGGGACCGCACAAGGGAGCAGTGAGTACCGGGGGGTGTGGGCAGGATGCCTATGACATTGCTGCAGGCAGCGTGTGCAGTGAAAGAGAAAACCCGTGTCCCAGCCTCACGGATGATATGCCATGGACCTCTGCAGCGGCACAGAGTGGACAATCACTTTAGAGCACTGATCTCAATGCCTGTCTTCTCTGAGTCATTTTGCTCAGGAGTTAAGTTCCCTGGAGGGAGGGAGTCCAATTGTCCCATCATGAGTCATTGGAATCTTGGGTCAGAGATGACAGGGGATCTTGACTGACAACGACCTCAAGATTGCATACAATGGGGAAGGTCATTCTTCAAAAAAATTGGAGAAGTGAGGAGACCAGAAGAGCAGCGACTGAATTACACAGGCAGGTGGCACGTGCTTGTAGTCCCAGCTCTTTGGGAGGTTGAGACGAGTGGATTGTTTGAGCCCAAGAGTTTGAGGTTACAGTGAGGTTACAATGACCACACTTCTGCACTCCAGCCTGGGCAATAGAGTGAGTCCCTGTCTCAAGAGAAAGAAAGGAAGGAAGAAAGGAAGGAAAGGAGGGAGGGAGAGAGGGAGGGAGGGAAGGGATGGTACCGGGAAAGCCAAACCAAGAAGTGCTCCCTTTGTATGTGGCTCCACCCCCACCCCCAGCTCACGTTGCTAACTGCCTAGGTCTCTAGGTACCGATCCAAATCTCACCACAGGAATTTGCTTTATCCAGCTCATCTTTCCAAGTCAGGCCACACAGGGCCCTGGGTAGTCAAATGGTCAGCTTCCCACCCCTGGGTCCAAAAAGCTGTGGCTAGGTGGGAGGGCTCAGTCACATGTCACAAAAGCTTCGTTATGCCTCCTGGCAGTGACCACAAGGACAGGCAGTCCCTTCTTGCTGCAGATGCGAAGGTTACAATAATGGACGCTAGGCTGAAGTCCCAGCCTCGCCCGCTGTAGGACTCTGCCAAAGGTCCTCAAGCTCTGATGGTCAACTTCCTTATCTGTAATCCCAGTACCTACCCAGAGGTTTCTTGGGAGGACCAAATAAGAAGCCCTTAGCACACTGCCTGACTTATGTGTTTAGTGGCAGTAGTCTACCATTTTTATCTACAAGCCCAGGTCTGCCACCATGTCAGCTACTTAACCCTCAGTGAAGAGGACCAGATTCCTCCATGCAGAGGGTAGAGCAGTTGACTGTGTGTGCCTCGCCAGCACCCTCAGCCTCATCCTCACAGTGAGTGCTGCCTTCCAACCACCAGCCCCTGCAACACTTTGCCTGAGGCCTTCCTTTGTCTCCTGGGGTAGCTCTACTCAAGCCAGGCCAAAGTGCTAGGGAATTAAAGACCACTCTCCTCCTTGCCGCTGCCCTCCACCAGTGGCCATGGAGTATGGTGTACAAGTACCCCAGCCCCCCTGCCCCTCGGGTGGGATGCATCTGAGGTTGTGTTCCGTAGTGCCTTCCAGAATTCTGCAGACCAAGAGGGTCAAGCTCAAGTTGTCCATGGTGGGAACTTGCTGGATAATGGATCCTTATTTGGCTGGCTGTCCTTCTCTGTCTCCCTTCCCCACTCGCCTGCTGTTGTTCCCCATGCTGGGGTCCCCTCCGAAATAAATTACCTGCACTTGAATCCTTGTCTCAAGGTCTGGATCAGGAGAACCCAGACTAAGCGAGGGAGGGAAACTCTTTGGTTTGTGAGAAGGATCAGACTTCCAATATTTTTTTCTTGTCCTAGCTTCTGAACCTCATGAGGACGGCTCTTGGAATACCTGTGTTACCCAGGTTGGTCTTGAAGTCCTGCGTCAGCCTCTGAAAGTGCTGGAATTATAAACATGAGCCACGTCACCAGGCCTAAGGATCTTCTCTAAGGCTGGATGGACCTCCCAGCTCCTTTCACTTTCAGAACGCGGAACACCATGAAAATTTAGTGCTTGTTGAGAAAAGCATTAATACATTCACGATTGGGAGGAAGAGGTGAATGAGAAGTTGTCATGGGGAGTGAGAAGGTGACCCATTACTAAAAAATATGCATATAGACCACACGTTGAACTACAACCATGAGGTCCTTTTACCTTTTGAAATTGATTCAAAAAGCAAGTGGGATTTAATTTCATGTTATTCTGGCAAAGCCAGTGAGGAGTTCCCCTTTTCCACTTTCCACCCACAATTTCGTTCAAACATCAGGTACCCGTAGGGACCTAGGAGAAAAAGGAGAGCAGGTGGGGTGGATGAGCAAATTGAATGGCTTTGTCCCAGAGCAAGCGGGCCCATTTACCCATTTACAGTGTAAACTTCACAACAGGCACATTGTGGTAACAACATCTGCACTTTATAACACGTCCTGCGACAGCAGTTCTGCCATTATCTGCTGTGTGCTTTATAATGTGTGCTGTGCCCAGCGCCCAAGGCACGCTTGGGGAAGGCCTCCTTTCTGCAGTGATTAGATTTATGGCCCGGGCCTCCATCTGAGGAGAGATTAGCAAGACTAAGGCTATTTAGTTTGGCAAAGATGAGAGAAGCCGGGGATGTGATAGGTACGTTATAGAAGATGATAAATGAAGAAAGGGAAGGCTTTGGGGGCCTCTTATTTGCCATTGCAAAGATACTTAACATACTCCCTTCTCCACCCCAGTATGTCATTAACCCGGGTGGTTGGAGGCTGTCGGTGGGGGCAGAGGCCTCCGAAAGCCAGGCCTCGAGGGAAAGACGGAAAGACGCTGTGCTGATGGGAAATGTCTGGGTGGATGTATTTATATGAAATAGCACCTAGTCTACATTAGTGAGGATTGGTTTACCGGGGCCATCCATCCTACTTTAGGGCATGGTGACAAGGCTGGCTGTGCCTCCCGCTTCCCAGAGGAAAAGGCCCCAGACGACTTGGCACCAGTCCCCTCCATGGGGCGTCTGGGTTTCCAGCAGCCTTTCTTCCTAGGAGATGGAGAGGGGAATCCAAGCACGGCATGGAGGCAGACATCCTGAAGGCTGCAGGGAGGGCGTGGCCTGCTGCTGCTGGGCCTTAGGACTTTGGTAAGGGCCAGCAGCAAAGCGGGTCACCAAGACTGCCCACCTTGAAGGGAAGGCACCTGGGGACTGCTGGATTTCGATATTCACCTGGGACTTTATCTCTGGTCCCAAAGAGAGCCCTGTCGTCTTTTAACACTGCAGCGTGCAGGCTGGCTGGCTCACGAGGAAGGGTCCTGCCTTTGGTGGCCAATGTTAGCACTGGGTTAGCAGCAGAGTCTTGGGGGCATTCCTAGTCTCTTCACGTCCCTTTTCCAAGCTCCCCTTTTCATGCCTCAATTTCCCCATTAGAGATGGTCCTCCTAACCCCCGCTGTGTTTGGGGGTGGAAACGGTGAAGGGGTCAGTATGTTACTATCTGGCTACACTTTGAAGTCAGCAGCACAAAAGCCAAGCTCCTTCAGGGCTGTAAACAATTCCCAACTGACCAACTGGGTGGCATGAATTCCTCGGCTTCCACCCTTCCCCTCCCTACAGCTCCCGGAGCAACTAAAACCTAATCCCCTCTGCAATAGGGACTTTCCACAACTTCCCCCGCAGACTCCTCTCCCTCCCTCCCTTCTTCTCACTATTCCTCTCTCCTTTTTTCCCTTCCTTCTCCTTTCTTTGCTGTCATTATTTTTTCTTTTTGTGTCAGTAAACTTGTTATGGGAATCATAACGCGGAACGTCCTGGTGTCTGTGTGTGGTTTAGGAGTGTGGCAAGCAAACTGGTTGATGGCTGTGTCTTGCTTTCTCTGAAATGGAAACACAACAGTATCCGTATCTGAACAGTGCTTCTCAGACTCGCATGTTCTGGGGCAAGAAGAAATCTTATGAGGTTGGAAGAACAACAGAAAGAACAGAAGAAAGAATTCATTTCCTTGCTTTGTTTTGTGGCTTTGGGCAAAGAATCGAATCCTCTGGGCCATTCTCAGTAGAAGGCAAAGACCTGTCCCCCCAATTCAAGTTATAATAGGAAGATTGGGATTGCTGAGGATTTCGAATGAGAGAGAGAGAGAAAGAGAGAGAGAGAGGCAAGTCGGGGAGGGGCATGGGGGAAGGGCACAGGGCCGCCCAGAGCCAGTGGTACCTTTTGCGGAGATGCTGAACAGAACACGTGTGGGGAATTAGGATGATGGTGGAGGAGCTGGTGGAGTAGATAAGACAGGACGTCCGAACCAAAGGCCATTGATAGATGCTAAATGGGTTGGGGAATATTATTTTAAGGTATGATCCAGATTTATATTAATATTTAGTATTACAAAGACTAAATTTGTACACATTTAAATTAGTTATTTTAATTATTTAACTGTGTGGGATTTTTTCTTTTACTAAGTGTCAAATCCCGCTGAGCTTTTGTGAATAGTAGAATTAATAAAGTAGCACATAGTAAGGCAGATTTTTTTTTTTTTTTTTTTTTTTTTTTTTTTTTGAGGCAGAGTCTTGCTCTGTCACCCAGGCTGGAGGAGTGCAGTGGTGCAACCTCAGTTCACTGCAACCTCTCCTCCCAGGTTCAAGCGATTCTCCTGCCTCAGCCTCCCAAGTTGCTGGGATTACAGGCATGTATCATCATGCCCAGCTAATTTTTGTATTTTTAGTAGAGATGGGGTTTCACCATGTTGGCCAGAATGGTCTCAATCTCCTGACCTTGTGATCTGCCTGCCTCGGTCTTCCAAAGTGTTGGGATTACAGGTGTGAGCCACCGCGCCCAGCCAGTAAGGCAGATTTTATGGGTATCCACACCTACACTGAAAAGTGGAATGAAGTGCGTTGTGCGAAGGCAAAATCACGGAACCCGCCCGCAATACACAGAACGCCGAACACTTTATTGTCATAGGCTCTTGGCTTCGGAGAGACCTTAACATCTCCTAATCCTGGTTGTGTCTTAATGGAGTTGTATGTGGTGTTTAAGGTCTCAGATCACAGGGAGAAATAACCAAAACAGCCTCCATGTAGGGGACTTGCAGATAGAAAATGGAGAATGTCCTTAGTGATGGCTTCATCCTTGTGAAAATGTCAGCGAGAGTTGAGCCAAGCATCTCTCACTTCAAAACAGCCTGGGCCTGAGCAACATTTGCTATTTGGTTCAAAATACCTTGACGTTCCCCAGAGCTCCAGAATAGGTGTATGTTTTTCAGGCCCATCTGACACTCATTCTAAAGGTATGATCAAGATTACGGTTAAGTCTCATGTCAAATTGTGATCACCATGTCTTTCCTTCCTTCCTTCCTTCCTTCCTTCCTCCTTCGAGTTAAGGTATTCCAAAAGAGGAGGGAAGGTGTTAAGGGAAGTTATTAGTAGGCCATCCTCCCTCTTCTTTCTTTTCTTTTTCTTTCTTTCTTTCTTTCTTTCTTTCTTTCTTTCTTCTTTCTTTCTTTCTTTCTTTCTTCTTCTTTCTTTCTCTCTCTCTCCTTTCTTTCTTTCTTTCTTTCTTTCTTTCTTTCTTTCTTTCTTTCTTTCTTTCTTTCTTTCTTTCTTTCTTTCTTTCTTCTTTCTCTCTTTTTCTTTCTTTTAGACAGGGTCTCTGTTGCTCAGGCTGGAGCACAGTGGTGCAGTCTCAGCTCACTGCAACCTCTGCCTCCCAGGCTCTAGCAAATCTCCTGCCTCAGCCTTCTGAGTAGCTGGGACCACAGGCTGGCACCATTACATCTGGCTAAATTTTTGGTATTTTTAGTAGAGATGGAGTTTCACCATATTGCTCAGGTTGATCTTGAACTCCTGGGCTCAAGCAATCCACCTGCCTCGGCCTCCCACAGTGCTGGGGTTACAGGCGTGAGCCACTGCACCTGGCCCATGATCTCCATTTCTATAAAATGACAGCCACACTACCGTAGAAGTCCTCTGTGGGTGTTCTGTTCCTCAACAGAAGAGAACAGCATTTCAAGAGGCAGAATCTCCTTTTCACTGCATTCCTATCCCCCCATCTCAGTCCTGTCTCCTTCCTCCTGTCCATGTCTGGGGCCCTAACCAGAAGGAGTCCACACTGGGTGGGAGGATGGGCGGTAGAGCAGGCTCTGTCTCGGCCAGCTGCCTCCGTCTCACTCACGGGGGGTGCAGGGCGTCCTGGGCCACCCTGGCTTTATTTACCTCCCAGCCACAGTGAGGTCTGGGAGCCACTCCCAGGCGGGGCCTTCTCCCTGGCCAGCAAGTCATCTCGGGGGGGGGGTGGGGGCGGGAAGCACCCCAGGGCAGTGCCTTTGAGAGATGTGGCTGACTGTCTCAGTTCTCCCGGGTGGTCAGCCTGTAATTTCAAGATTTACTGGCCTCACGGAGATAGCCGGCCGCAAATGGGGCAACACGGGTAATTACAAGAGGCTGCTCCGCTAATCCTGGGTTACAAATGTTAGTTAGAAGGTAAATAAGCGCCGTGCAAGCAATTCCTGGGGCTGCATGGGCCCTGTGTTCTCTTCGCTTTATTTTCTTTTCCTTAAAGAGGGGAGGAAAAGGAGAGGTGGTGGGAGGAAGGGAGAGAGAGAGAGGGAAGAGGAGAGAGAGAAAGAGAGAGCCTAAAAAGAGAGGCTGATTCTTATTAAGTTCATTATGGCCACTAAGAATGAGAAAGCCTTCAAAGCCCAAATTATTTTAATACTTTTTTGGTTTGTTTTATATTTGGAATTGGAAAAAATTAGGAAGCTGTATTTCTAAAGTTCAAGATAACTAGTGTTGCAGGTTCTGCCAGTTGGTGGCTGAACTTGGGCTGACAGAATGATTTTGGGGAAAATGTCTCCAAACTGAGCAAAAGAAATAAAACTCGTGGGACACCTGCCCTCCTGCCAGAAATCTGGAAGCCGGTGGGTCCTGGCTGTTGCTCTTCCCCTCCAGGCATCGTCAGGAGGCGGGTGGGTGAAGGGGCCTGTTTCATACTGTGCTCCTCATCCTCAGAGAAGCCTCCCTGGGAAATAGGAGCATTAACCTGTGTGCTGTGTGAAAGCGACAAGAGAGCCCAGGCCTTCTGGAGATGGTTGGCGGCCTCTGCCAGACACTTGCCCTTCTGGTCTTGGCCTCTCTGGAGAGGTTTAGCGGTGACTCACCAGACCCAGCAGGGTTCTGAAAATAGAACTGATACCAGAGGAAGAGAACAGCATTGGGCTGTTGGCCTCTGATGCTTCTCTCAATTTCCAAATATTGAAACCCACCCTGGGCTCTTTGGATGTGCTCCTGAGAGCTACATGGACCCCTGCTGAGACTGAGCCCACCACACCCAGAGACCACCTCACGCCTCAGCGGTCTGTGGGGGGCTGCCCTCATGGAATGTGAGGTTTTCGGTGCCTTCCCATGAAAGCTCCATCTCCTCGAATGGCCCTGTGGCTTTAAGACCCCTTCAAAAGACCCACTGCACCCACCCTCTGCCCTGGAGCAAGCGATTTCCTTTCCTCTAGGAGGGGAGGTCCTCTGCAGAGCAGCCTCTGGCTCCTGCCCTGGGCTTCGTCTTCTGAACAGAGTGCCTATGGGGGCCTGGCGTCGTATGATGTAACAGCACCGTGACATCAGACCTCTCCAGCATGTCCGTCCCAGCCTGGAGTAGAGCAAGCGCACTGAAATCACCGACACCCTTCCTTTTTGCTCCCGTCAGCAGGTTCCAAAGTGGCTATTTCTAAAACGTGACGACCCCAAGCATACTTACTTTGTCTTGATCAGATTGAGTTTGTGGGCCGCCTCTCAGGATAAGGCAAGTTAGGCCCTGATTGGGGTACCGCTGCCCAAGCCATGGAGACCAGACAGACATCTGGGGCATGGAAGTAGTGGCAGCTGTTTTCGGGCAAGTGGATCTGAGTTCACATATCGACTTCATCACCTATCGGCTGTGAGGTCTGGAATGAGCCACGGTAAGCTCTCTGTGCCCCAGATTCGCTGTCGGCCGCATGAGGATGATGGCAACTCCTGCACAGGTGTGGTGAAGATTACAGGAGGTGACAGAGGACAACGATCCTGCAGGTTGCCTGGCAGGCAGCGAGCATGGAATCGATGCTGAGACTGGATTTGAGTGGATGGATGAGCCTTCTCTCAGGGCCTTCAACTACCTGACACAGAAGCTCTGTGTTCCCTGCATAGATTGGTCTGGTTCAAGCTGCATATTTAACAGCAAATGAGTCAGGTGGAAAGTTTCCTTTGCAAGCAATGCCAAGCCCTGTGCCCCCAAACTCCTTTGTTAGCAACTGAAGCAAATCACTCAACTCTTCTCAATATCTTTTCTTTTGCCTTTAACTACCACTGATGACTGTTTGCTAGGCTCTGCTTCTTTTTTTTGCTTACATAAAGTGTCTCATGTGATTCTTAAATAACCCTTGTGAAGTTAGGCATGCAATGGGGGTGTGTTATGGATTCAAATCCTGCCTGCACCACTTTTGAGCTCTCTGAACAAGGGTAAGTTTCTTACCTCCCTGTGCCCCAGTTTCCTCACTGGTAAAATACCTACAGTGATAGTACCTGCCTCTTGGGTTATTGTGTCACTAAATAAAACATGCAAATACTAAGAAAGGGACTTGGTAGACAGGAAGCATTCCGTACGTGTTAATTATAACACCGAGAAGCTCAGAGAAGTTAATTGTCTAAACCCACTCCTGATAGAGCTGTGCTGCCTGACTCAACACCCTTCCCCAGTGTTGAACCAACTTCATTTGCAAATTCTCCTCTCACCACGAAGTGACCCCACCTCATGGAGTGGCCTGACTGGGAGAGAGCATCATCTGATTCTCCATCATCCGGCTGCATGAGCTCGTGGGTGGCCTTGGCATGGAGCAGTTGTCACCCACGGCCCCGGCTGCTCTCTGTAAGATTGAATGCATCCAAATAGATTGTGATTGCCCTTCTAGTCACATGCTTTTTTCTCTTCCTTCACCTCCGGCCCTCCCTGTAGCCTTCCATCCACCTTGCTGGTCACCACCTGGCTAGGTGTCTGCAGATATTTCAGCCGTCCATTGTGGGGCAGTGTCTGGGGCTGGGTGGCACACAAGTCAGGGAAAACAGAATGGAGCACACGGCATGCTGTTGAGTCCTGGGGACACGTAAAGGGGGGGATACACAACCCACCTCTCCAAACATAACCAAATGGGAGAAATAGGACATGCCAAGAAAAGGCCTGAGAATGGAGCCTCCCAGCCTGGAGGACATGGGCACAGAGCACAGCACATTCTGCTTCCCCACGTCAATGACAGTCCAAGTCTCATTCTGGGCCCTAAAACCAGAAGGCTCCCTGGAGGAGGTGACCTGAGGACTGTTTGAAGAATTCATGTGATTTAACAGAGTCAGTGAGAATATTCATGTGATTTAACAGAGTCAGTAAGAATAGAGACACACAAATGCCTTCAGGAATTCTAGTGTACACTATGAAATTCACAGCAGTAGTGGTAACTCCCATTTATTGAACATATAGTATGAGCCAGACACTTTGTACAGTCACTTTCATGGATTAGTTCTTTGAATCAACACATTCCACACAAATTCCTTCAGTTGCTATGTTTATTGTTATTTGTTATTTTTATTTACTTATGTTTTTATTTATTTTTGAGACCGAGTCTTGCTCTGTCACCAGGGTGGAGTGCAGTGGCGTGATCTTGGCTCACTGCAACCTCCAAGTCCCGGGTTCAAGTGATTCTCCTGCCTCAGCCTTCTGAATAGCTGGGACTACAGGTGCCCACCACCATGCCCAGCTAATTTCTGTATTTTTAGTAGAGATGAGGTTTCCCCATATTGGCCAGGATGGTCTCAGTCTCTCGATCTCGTGATCCACCTACCTCGGCCTCCCAAAGTGCTGGCAATTCCAGGCCTGAGCCACTGTGCCTGGCCACTATGTTTATTTTTATAAAAATGGCAGTAATAATGATTACCCCCATTGAGCATGGAAGACGGGCCAGATGCCTGAAGACTGTGCTCAGGATCCCATCTAACCAACACAACCATCTGAGGGGTGGGCATGAATATCTGCATTTTATATGTGTGGTAATGGACATACAGAGAGGCTGGGTGACCTGCCCCAAACCACACGGCTGGTAAGCGGTGAGCCCACATTCGACCTTATAAACCTGAACCACAGGGATGATGCAATGTAACGCTTCCATCGTGTGTCCCCCTACTTTTTAAAATAATCATCGCATTGAGAAAGTGTCATGCACATATTTCTCGGCAAGGCAATGTGCTGGCGCTGCGCATTGTAAGATTTAGTCTTTGTGCTCCAAGTTTTCAACTTACTAAGTTCGTTGCGGTGCTTAGAGCTAACATCAGGGCTCCAAGTCAAATAAAACAAGGCAAAATAGAGATGATTTTCGGATAAAGTGGGTTTTGCATACTAAGGCCAAGGTTTACATTTTCTTTACTTTTATTTAATTGTTTTTAAGAGACAGAGTCTTGCTCTGCCTCCCAGGCTGGAGTGCATTGGTGCGATCACAGCCCACTGTAGCCTCGGTCTCCTGAAGTGCTGGGATTATAGCCACTGCACCCGGCTCCAGCATTTACATTTTAAAAGTTTTGTCAAAAATCTCATCAATGAGTTCCTTTCCTGAGTAGGTTTTCTAACTTGTTTTTCGTGATTAATGATTAATGTAGACTGGTGAAATGCCACCGCTTTTCAACCCGTTTATCGCACTGGACCTGCTGGGCAAGGAGGTGGCTTCTGTCCTGGCTCCCAGTGACCCTGCCTCTTTGTGTTCAGGCCCCTACGTGATTCCTCCCCTTGGACATGGACTGGACCTGGTGACCTAATGCTAATAGAATATATCACTTCCATGACTAAATAACAAAACACTTGTGACTTTGGTGTCCATCCCTTGCAGGATTGTCTGGCACTCCCGCTTGCTCATTCTGAAGAAGCCAGCCATGCTTTGAACTGCGCAATGGAGAGGTCCATGTGGCAAGGGACGAAGGGGGCCTCTGGCCAGCAGCCAGTGGGGAGCGGAGTCCTGCCAGCAACCATGTGCACAAGCTGGGCACAGACCCTTCCTGGGGCGAGCCTGGAGGAAAGAGTGTCGTCCCTGACACCTTTTTTTTTTTCTTTTTTTTGAGATGGAGTCTCGCTCTGTCTCCCAGGCTGGAGTGCAGTGGCACGATCCTGGTTCACTGCAAGCTCCGCCTCCCGGGTTCATGCCATTCTCCTGCCTCAGCCTCCCGAGTAGCTGGGACTACAGGTGCCCGCCACCACGCCTGGCTAATTTTTTGTATTTTTAGTAGAGACAGTTTCACCGTGTTAGCCAGGATGGTCTCA
The DNA here is from genome assembly GCF_007565055.1 of Rhinopithecus roxellana. Lineage (NCBI taxonomy): Eukaryota > Metazoa > Chordata > Mammalia > Primates > Cercopithecidae > Rhinopithecus > Rhinopithecus roxellana. Next base: position 84,787,351 of record NC_044564.1, on the reverse strand, counting down.
ATCTCCTGACCTCGTGATCCGCCCGTCTCGGCCTCCCAAAGTGCTGTGATTATAGGCGTGAGCCACCGCGCCCGGCCGTCCCTGACACCTTGATCACAGCCTGGAGAGACCCGGAAGCAGCGGACCTAGCTGAGCCCCTCCCAGGCCTGTGATCCTGTGATCCGTAGGAGCCGTGAGACAGTAACTGTCGCTTCCAGCCACTGAGTTTTGGGGTACTGGTTACTGCAGCAATAGATACTAAATGCATGCTAGAGAGTCAAGCACCATCTCTAGCAGCACCCTTCTGGATGATCCTCATTTTCCACCCCAGCCCTGCCCACCTGAGCCCCTCCCCAACAAAAAGAAATGTAGGGAAAAAAAGCCCTCTCTACGTTGTGGTATCTGAAATGACAAACTCACGCCTTGGTTTGTTCTCCAGTGGAGAATAGTCAGTCCTCCTCCTCCTGACCATTCAGAAATCTTTGCCACAGTGCATCATCCCTGCCTCCCTAACACAGTTCGTGGCTTGTCTCAGGTCATGGCACTCTTGTGGGGCTTCCTCCTACCTCCTTGGCGGCTCTGTTTCAGCCCCTTTCCTGGTTCGTTCTCTTCTCCCACCTGTCAACATGGGAAGGTCTCACACCACAGGCCCCAGTCCTTGTCTCTCCTCTGTGTGCACCACCCCCCTGGCGACCACATGCTGTTGTTCAGCCTCCAGTGCCACCTGGACGGCAATCTCCAGTTCCATTTCTAGTCCAGGCTTCTCTCTTGTGTCTAGATTCACATATCAAATTCCCTACCTGAGACCCCCACTTGGGCTTCTAATAGACATTTCAAATAAAACATGTCCCAAAGTGAATTCCTAGTCTTCCTCTCAAAACCTGCAGCTTGAGATGATGGCAACATCAGCCCCTCAATTGCTCAGGCCAAAAATCTTGAACTCATCTTAACTCCTCCTTTTCATACTCTTCATCTCACCTGTCAGCAAATTCTGTCAACTCTGTCTTCAAAATATGGCTAGAATTCAGTCTGCTCTCACCACCTCCATGGATCTCATCCTGCTCCAAGCCATGATCAGGTGGCCCCGCGATGGCCACAGCAGCCCCCAGCTGGTGTCCTGGCTGCTCCTTTTACTCCTTCAGTCTGTTTTCTGCACGGCAGCCACAGTGACGCTTTCAAAACCTAAGTCGGGTCACACTTTTGATCCGAACCCTCCAATCCCAAGGCCCCTGTGGGATATCCTTGTTTATTCTGCTCCAGCCACAGTGACCCCTGGCTGCTCCTGGAAAACTTGCCTGTCACAGTTTTACCATGGCTCTTTGCCTGGCTACTCAAACCACCTGGATGTTCAACACATTCAACTCCTTCACCTCCTTTAGGTCTTTCTTCACACATCACCTTCTCATTGAGGAGAAATTAAAAGTACAACTCTAACCCTCAGTATTTCAAACCCTCCTTACCTGGATACACCTTTTCTTTTCTTCACTGAACTTATAATCTTCTAACACACTGTATAATTTACTTTTTAAAAATTATGTTTGCCAGCGGAGTTAAGTGAACAAAAAGAAATAAAAGGCATCCAGATTGGAAAGAAAGACAAAAAACTAACTCTTGTTGTAGACGACGTGATATATAGGAAATCCTACGAAATCCCCTAAAGAACTATTAAAACTACCAAATGAGTTTAGCAAGGTTCAGGATATACAAGATCAACATACAAAAATTATTGTATTGAACAATCCAAAACTGAAATTAAGAAAACAATTTCATTTATAATTGCACAAAACGATAAAGTACTTAAGAATACATTTAACAAAAGAAGTGCAAAACTTGTGCATTGAAAACTAGAAAGCATTGTTGAAAAAAATGAACTGGAAGGGTATCCCATGTTCGTGTGTTGGAAGGCTTAATATTTAAGATGGCAGTGTTCCCCAAAGTGATCTCCAGGTTCAATACAATTCTTATCAGAATCCCAGCTGCCTTTTATTTTTTTTTTTTGCAGAAATTGACAAGCATATTGTAAAATTCATATAGAAATTCAGAGGACCCAGATTAGCCAAAACAAGTCTGAAAAAGAACAAAGTTGGAGGACTCACACTTGCAAATTTCAAAGCTTACAAAACTACAGTAATCAAGAGAGTGTGTTGGTGATATTAGGCTAGACCTATTAATCAATAAAACAGAACTGAAAGTCCAGAAATAAACCCTTACATTTATGTTCAATTGATTTTCCACAAGGGTACCAAAACAATTCAATTATGAAAATTAAGCTTTGATGTTGGGAAAACTGGATATCCACATGCAAAAGGATGAAATTAGATCCCTACCTCGCATCATACATGAAAATGAACTTAAAGTGCATCATAAGCCTTAATGTAAGAGCTAAAACTGTAAAGCTCTTAGGAAAAAACATAGCAGTAACTCTTTGTGAACTTGATTTAGGCAAAGCTTTCTTATATATAACATTAAAAGCCCAAATGGTGAAAGAAAATATAGAAATATAGATGAATTCATTAAAATTGAAAAACTTTTGTGCTGCAAATGTTACCATTGAGAAAGAAAAAAAAAAAAGAAAAACAAAACAAAACAACAAAAATGAAAACAACCCACAGGATGAGAGGAAATACTTTCAACTCATGTTTGGTAAGAACTTAGTATCCAGAATATGTAAAGAGCTGTTACAATGTAACAACAAAAAGACAAACAATACAATTAAAAAATGGGCGAAGGACTTGAATAGCCATTTTTCCCAAGAGGGTATACAAATACTCAACAAGCACATGAAAAAATGCTTAGCATCATTAGTCATTAGAGAAACGCAAATTAAATATCCCAAAGAGATATCATTTCATAGCCGCCAACATGGCTCCAAGAAATTTCTGTTGTTTTTTTTTGAGAAAGGGTCTTCCTCTGTCATCCAGCCTGGAGTGCGGTGGTGAGATCTTGGCTCACTGCAACGTCTGCCTCTAAGGCTCAAGTGATCTTCCCACCTCAGCCTCCAGAGTAGCTGGGACTACAGGCACCTGCCATGACACCCAGCTAATTTTTGTGTTTTTCTACAGACGAAGTCTTGCCATGTTGCTGAGGCTGGTCTCCAACTCCTGGACCCAAGTTATCCTTCCACCATGGCCTCCTAAAGTGCTGAGACTGTAGGAGTGAGCTGCTGTGCCTGGCTGGCTCTAATAAATTTTAAAAAAGAAAAATAACAAGTGTTGCTGAGAATGTGGAGAAATGGGAACCCTAGTACTTTGCCGGTGAGAATGTAAAATGGTACAGTCATTGTGGAAATCTGTTTGCTGGTTCCTTAAAAAGTTAAGCATAGGATTATAATATGACCCAGCAATTCCACACCTAGGTACACACCCAGAAAAGACGGAAAACAAATACTTGTTCATGAATATTCATGGCAGCACTCTTCACAACAGCAAAAAGGTGTACACAACCTCAATGCCCACCAGTTGAGAAATAAATAGATAAAATGTGCTATATTCATACAGTGGGGTATTATTTGGCAATAAAGAAGAGTGAAGGATCCGTGCCACACGTGGATGAACCTTGACAGCATTATGCTAAGTGAAAGAAGCCAGACACAAAAGACCACGTATTTATTGTGTGATTCCACTGACAGGAAATGTGCAGCCTGGGAAATCCATAGAGACAGGAAGTAGATGAGGTGAGTAGACAGGAAGTAGCAGAGGTGAGGTGAGAGGGGCTGGGTTGGGGAGTGACTGCTGATGTGTGTGTGGTTTCTTCTTGGGGTGATGAAAATGATGACTGCACAACTCTGTAGATCACAGAAGCCAGGTTAATGTACACTTTTAATAGATGAATTTCCTGGTACATGAATTATATCTCAATGAAGGTGCTTAAAATAAATTATGCCTGTTGCTCACTGGCTGTCCCTCCTACCTGGAGTGTGAGTACAGGGGCCAGGCGTCCTTATCTGTTTTGTTTGCTTGTGTCTTCCCCAGCAGGAAGAGCAGTGCCTGGGACTGAACACATATTTGCTGTATGAATGAATAAAGGGATATTTTTGTTGAGTTTTTGATTTCAGAAAAACATAAATACACTTCAGCTGGACATTACTTTTAGCTACGGTCTATCCTATAAAACTAAGTATAAAAAATTGATGTGCTACTTTCCTCAGATGAACTTTTGATAGGAGATAGTGGACAAAATAAGAGAACTCAGGAAGGTGCCTGGCCTCGGGTAGGCAGGAGGCAGGACGGGCTGTAGTGACATGAGCTGGGCCTGGTGGGAGTGAGCAGACTCTGCTGTCCTCTAAGTCAGAAGCTGCAGGCTGGTGACTAGGGCCACCTCACTGTGAGCAGACTCTGCTGTCCCCTAAGTCAGAAGGTGCAGGCTGGTGACCAGGGCCACCTCACTGTGAGCAGACTCTGCTGTCCCCTAAGTTGGAAGGTGCAGGCTGGTGACCGGGGCCACTTCCCCTTGAGTGGACTCTGCTGTCCCCTAAGTTGGAAGGTGCAGGCTGGTGACTGGGGCCACCTCACTGTGAGCAGACTCTGCTGTCCCCTAAGTTGGAAGGTGCAGGCTGGTGACCGGGGCCACCTCCCCTTGAGCGGACTCTGCTGTCCCCTAAGTTGGAAGGTGCGGGCTGGTGACCGGGGCCACCTCCCCTTGAGCGGACTTTGCTGTCCCCTAAGTTGGAAGGTGCGGGCTGGTGACCGGGGCCACCTCCCCTTGAGTGGACTCTGCTGTCCCCTATGTTGGAAGGTGCGGGCTGGTAACCAGCGCCACTTCCCCTTGAGCGGACTCTGCTGTCCCCTAAGTTGGAAGGTGCGGGCTGGTGACCGGGGCCACCTCCCCTTGAGTGGACTCTGCTGTCCCCTAAGTTGGCAGCTGCAAGCTGGTGACTGGGGCCAACTCCCCGTCAGCAGATTCTGCTGTCCTCTAAATCGGAAGGTGCAGGCTGGTGACTGGGGTCACCTCCCGCCTCAGGTTGTTTTTGAGGCTCTGGCAGCCTGCCCGGCATCTCCGTGTGAATTCCGGAAGGGTGCCTATCTTCTGAGGCTCTGGCAGCCTGCCCGGCATCTCTGTGTGAATTCCGGAAGGGTGCCTATCTTCTGAGCCCACCATGGAGGGGCTGGGTTTGTGGGGAGAACAGACGCTCAGCTGGATTTTAGCCTCCACGTAACCCCTCCCAAGTGCCCTTAAGAAGTATACAGCATGGACATCCCTATACCATGGTTCTATGCATTTGAACTTTTTGGAATTGGTGTGTGAGATACGGAATCCAGGGCACACAGCTTCTATGGGACTGGTCTCAGCTGAATGCTGGTGGGGAGTGGGGCTGTGAGAGTGGGAAGGGACAGCCAGCAGTTAAGGACTGATGATGAAACTTGTTAGCAATGGTGCTTCATCCTGGTGGAAAGGCTGGGGAGCACTGCAGGACACAAGGCGCCCAGGGTTCTCCCAGACTGGAGCGAGGGAGCTGGAGCATGTATACACCAAGTCCTATCAGTCCCAGAGGGCTGCTCCTGGGAGGAGCTAATGCTCTGACAATTCCAGCCTCTGTGTTCAGGCCCAGAGGCCTTCCAACGCTGCAACGGCTGGCAGCTGGAAGTCAGCTTGTACACATCGCAGTTGTAAGGCCCTGGAGTTGTGGGTGTGGCACCCATTGTTTCTCTTTGGTTGCCAATATTTTTAAAAATAGGACAAAATATAAATTTCTGGTTTCTCGGGGGAAAACAGTGACGACCTGGCAAAACTGGCTGACATTCCCACGAGGCTGCAAACAGCTGGCTATGCCGTTTTGAGCAGAGGCCTGGGCTCCGATTCATTAGCACCCCTTCCAGCCTGCTGCAGGCATCCGCATCTCTGACGATGCCCCAGTGGGTACCTGCATCTGTGATTTGTGCCTGAGACCACAAAACTCCTAGCCTGAATTGCATGGGTGATGGTTGAACTGATGTGCCCTATGAAAAGAGGCATAAAAAAAAAAAACTAGATATAAATTAAAAAAAATTTTTTTTCCCCAAAGGGCTATGACCCATACATACATGCTTGACTTGTGAGTGTTGAAAGCTCTGGCCAGTATTTTCATATATGCAGTTCCCGCTGAGCCTCCCTTAAGTCTAGGGTGGGCCAGAGCTTTGACCCAGGGCCCCTTCGTGCAGGATTGGCCCTCGCACTGGTATGACCAAGCTGCAGACGCTCCAGGACTCAGCAACCAGCCCTTGTGTGAGGCCCCTGACCTGGGCCTGGCCTGGGGCCGACGTGTGGTAGTATTTGCTTGCTGGAGAGATCCACTGAGGCTGCGTGACCTGGGAGCCCCCTCAGACCAGCGTGGGGACCAAGCGGAGTCTTTGGGCCCGATTCTTGGAGAGTGCTGCCTGTTAGTGGGCAATCGGCCTTCAGGAGGATCCGTAGCCACAGGCAGCAGCGAGAACAGATGCTTCCCGTGGACTCTGTCTCACCCTCTCGCACGGAGAACCGGCTTCCGTCGAGGAGCTTTGGAATAATCATTTCGGAGCCAATCTTTGAAATGAGTCTGTAAATGTAGAAATGGACTTTGGGTTGTTTTGTTGTGGTGCTGGCCTCTGCCTTGGCGGCCCTGTCTTGGGTGGCGTGGCAGTTCTATAAGGAGAGGTCTCTGCCACAGACATCCCTGTATCTACATGGTCCCTCCAGCCATGTTAATTTCAGAGCAGTGGGACTTCCTACGCAATGGCTCAGGGCTCCCAAGAGGCATATCACAGGAGGATTGAGCCGACGCTGTTGCCATGTATGAGTTAGTGAAAGTCACGTGGCATTTTCCACAGTGGCCACCGGTCAGGGAAGTCACACAATTCTGCTCAGGTTCAAGGGGAGGGGGCGTGGACTCCACCTCCTGATAGGGGAGTGGCAAGGTTCTGGAAGAGTGTACAGCAGGGATAATAATGTGAGGCCAGTTCTGGAAAATAAACCTGCCGCCATCTCCTGATGGGGCCCAGGACTGTAGGGCGGAGCACAGGCCCAAGGATTCCGGAACTCTGGGTCATCTTGGACCCTTCGACATCAGCAGTCAGTCACCGTGAGCCAAAGCAGGACAGTACTGGCAGCTGCTGCCAGGGTACCTGGGGATTGCAGAGGTCTTTGGGGTTTGGATGAGCTAGCCGTGGCCTCTGTAGCCAGACTGAATTGAATAAAGGGGATCAATGTCAGGGTCTCAACAATATGTGCTGTTTCTGGGATTTGCTATGTGACAGACTCGCCCCTAACTTTTGCAGGCTCAAAGCAAGAGTACACATGGAGCTCACCTGCCATATGTCTAAATATTTAGTTTATAAATAAAGCAAATTAATTGTTAAATGACTACCTTATCCTGTCGTCTTGGTAGATATCCTTCTTAATGACCTGAAAAGCCAGATTTGAATTTGGATTTCCTAGATTCCTGGGAGTTCCCTAAGTGGGGAGAACCATCCCTCAGCCCTCAAGGCAAACCCTGTCTGGCTTTACACCCCAGCTCTGCTCCACACTGTAAAGGGCTTCAAATGTACGCGTGTGCACACCGCAGCCTGCACCTCTGAGCTCCTTCTGCATACCTTGCAAACATCTACTGTTGGCCACTTCTTGGACTTGAAAGTGTACGCCCTAGAAGCCTAGGCCATCATGGGAGGGAGGACCAGGGAAAGAGGCCCCACAAGTCCTGGAAGCAGGCTTGGAGCTCTCTGGGCAGGGAAACCTGGGGCCCCAGGTCCCTAGAGCGTGGCCTCCAAAAGAGGATCTGGGCTCCTGGTGGGCCCATCCTAAACTAGCAGATTTCTTACTTCATGGTGGGAGATCGCAGTGGCCAGAGAAGGGCCACAGAGGTTCTTTGAAGTGTGTGGGAGCTCCAGGGCAGGAGCCCTCTTGATCAGGCCACTGGTGTCTGGCTTGACGCTGGGGCTCCTGGCCTACCTGGCTGTAGGTGGGCTGCTTCTGCCAGTCTCCAGCCTGCTTTTTTTTTTTCTTTTAAAAGATGGGGTCTTGCTATGTTGCCCAGGCTGGTCTCTAAGTCCTGGGTTCAAGCGATCCTCCTGCCTTGGCCTCCCCAAATGCTGAGATTACAGGTGTGGGCCACCGTGCCCAGCCGGGGCTGCTTTCTGTGGATGGATTTTGTTAGGTTTCCGGGGAAGTTGGATGGAACACTAGCATGCCTTTGGCACTTATGAAGATGATAGATATTTTGTTATTTTTAGTTCCACTAAGCAGAGGGGATTGAAATTAGAATTTTTAGTTCCACTAAGCAGAGGGGATTGGAATTAGAGGAATTAGAGGAACTGTTGGACAGTAGAACCTGCACCTACGCAAAGCTTCCTTAGCTCCTCCTAGTAGTAAGAACTTCCACTTCCTGAGCCCTTGGGAAGGGTCAGGCGAGTGTCATTGTTTTCTACGTCGTATAGATGAGAAAACTGGGGCTCAGAGAAGTTAAGTAATGTGCCCAAGGTCCTACAGTTAGTTAGTAGCAATTATAGCATTTGAACAAGATTTTGCCAAAGCACATGCTCTTGTTACACTGGACAAGAGACCTTGATGTGAAGGATGCTTTCCTCTGAATTCTTGGCTGGTGGGTTCCTGGGAGACTTGTCAGAAGGGTGCAGGACACCCTTGGGTTCAGAAAGCCACCAAATAATTTCCCTGTATAGCTCTGTTGGGAACTTGCATTTTGCAATGGGCTTCCCTTTCGTCTGGGCCTTTTATGAGAAGAAGCTGCAGAGCTAGGCCAGACCCCACAAGGCTTTTGTGATTTGGAAATAGGCAGCTAACAGGGAATGAGATTTTTTTCTAGTTGGTTCCCTGCCAAACTGATTCAAGACATACATAAAATTTAAGTCTTTGGTTCCCCTGATTTTTGTTTCTCCTGCATTTGGCTTTCCTATGAGCAGCCTCTCATTCCATTTACTATTATCTTTGATTGAATTATGAAACCGGAAGAATTTGCAGAACGAGCCAGGGTAAATGGGTCTTGCTAATCCTGTGGTTAGAGGGTCAAATCAGCAAAACACTTGGGTGTGAATTGTCCGGAGCCAATTTCATTACTGCCTCTATTTGTGAAACCTGGGTGAGAAAAACTGTATTAATAACAAGAAAAGAATCCCTTGAGCGGTTTTCCTATTTCACATGTCCCAGCCCACTCTACAGCACACTGCGGAAATCCAACTCTTCCCTTTGAAAGTCATCTGCCTCTCTGACCTAGCTTGCCCATCTGGAAACATTATTCTCTATTCAATCCCACAAACGTTTTCATTGCTTTAGCAAGTCAGGTTCATGGCAAAAGCTCTGCCTCCAAAGAACAGAGTTCCAGGCTGTGCTCTGTCTTGTTATGACTGACTTACAAAATATATGGATGCAGGCATAGGTTGACTGGGAAACACCTGCTGCTATGTGGTGTGGGTTTACAGAGTAGAGGCAAAGAAAAGTCTAGATGGTGGATTGCAGAATTTTCCTAATTTTTTTCATCCCTCCCTGTCTTTAAATCCTTTCCCTTCTGACCAGAGGTGGAGAATCTTTTCCTGCTTCCATAATGCTGGGTTTGGCCATGCGATTTGCTTTGGCCAATGGTGATGTTCGTGAACATGATGCAAGCCACAATCGGAAATGTTCTTGTGTGATTGGGTCTGCTTCTTTGGCTCCTATCACCACCGTGGAAACATGTCCCAGGTACCCTGTTCACCCCAGAGGAAAACGAAATATGAGAAGCAGACCCTAACCAAACCTGCAGCCTAGAGTCAAGCCCAGCACAAAACCGCACCAAGACGAGCCAAACCCCAGCCAACTGCACATGTGAGAGCTGGAAATACACGTTTACTGTTGTAGACGCTGGTTATGGGGAGTTTTGTTTTGCAGTCGTATTGTTGCAGATGCTAACTGATGCAGTCCATTAGAGATCAGTTAAATTCGCGTCTTTAATTTTGCTAGCACAACTCAAGAAAGCAGCCGATGCTTCACGCTGCAGCTCTGTGGCAACTCTGTGGAGTCTCCAGCTGACCCAATGGCGTCAACAACAGAGCTCTTCTTGCCGAACCTCAAATGCTGAAATACGATCATGTAGAATTGATGAATACCTTGTAAGGCTGAACAGTGGCCACCCAGGAATGTCTGTGTGGCCCAGAGGGGAGGGAGTGACATGTAACAGTCATGAATGGGACTGTGAAGTTCATGGCTGAGGTCAAATCATGAAATAAATAGTGACAGAAAAAAGCAACATTGTATGTGTATTCCTCAGGATGAAATTCCTCAGGATTCTGCTTTCTGCGAGGTAAGGGAATGGCTTGAGTGTGTGTGTGTGTGTGTAGGGGCTGCCTCCTCGAGTGTTCCTTCTGGCTCTCTGGCTGTGGGTTTGTTAGGAAGGATCACTTCTTTTGTACACCTGTATCTGAATGGTCGTCTGAAGCTGCCCTGCGACAGTGGGCTTGGCCTCTGTTCCTGGACCTTTAGTTTTCTTTCTGCATTTCCTCTCCGGGGGATTCCATTCAGTCCCTTGGCTGCAGATCCCATCCTGACCGTGATGAGTTGAAAAGTATTGATACATCTGTCTCCAGCCAAGGATTCCCTTAAATTCCGATCTCTTATATCCAATGATCAACTGGAGGATTTCGGTCATAGTGTGTAATTGAGATGTTACACATGTATAATATATGTTGTATACATAATGTTTTTATAATTATGTATATAAGATATGTAATCATATATTATTCTATATATTGAGATGTATAAGACAACTGAGGATGTACAATATCGTGAGATGCATCATGGGCGCCACCTGCTAAATGTCTGAAATTGAACTGATATTCACCTTCCCTAATAATTTCTTCCCCTTTCCATCTAAATGAATAGAAACTCCATCCTCTCAATTGCTCAGGCCAAAAGTCATGGAGTCATGTTGACTTCTATTCTTTTTCCTTTTTTTTTTTTTGAGACAGAGCCCCTGCTCTGTCGCCCAGGTTGGGCAGGCTGGACTCAAGCCCCAGCCAGGCTGCCATTCTCCAGCTGAACCAAACAGGTTCAGAGCAGCAGGGGATAAGGCGTGAACCAGGATACTTCTCACCTCTCTGACCTCCGCTCACTCCCTGGTCTCCTCCTTGTTGCTGGGGAGCCATCAGAGCCTGCCACGCTTGCTCTCGCCTTGGTCTCTCCACTTGCTGTCCTGCTGTCTGGAGTGCTCTTCCTTCCCTAAAGGGTCAGGGAGGTCCACTCTCTTCTTCTGTCAGGTCTTCTGTGAAAAATCACGTTCTCAGTGAGGAAGGTGCTCCAGGAACACGTGTGAAATGAACAAACGAACAGGATTGCTCAGGGCAGGAGTATCCTGGTTCACACCATTACCCCCCTGCTGCTGTGAACCTATTTGGTTCAGCTGAAGAACCACAGCCTGGCCGGGGCTTGAGTCCAGCCCTGCCCACTGCTGCCAGCAGCACCAAGGCTGGCGTCCTCTCGGCACTCACCGCAGGCTGGGCCCTGGGTTCAGCCCTTTCCTGTGCACCACCCACATCACTCTCCAAGCACTGTGGGAGGCAGAGGCTACTACTGCCAGCTGGGTGCAGAGCCAGTCCTCCAAGGCCACAAGAACAGCCTAGAACCATTTCATCGTAGGTGGGGAGAAAAGCAGTGTGTTTAAAAAATAGCACATTTTCTGGAGGACAACAGATCACCCAAAGTCCACCTGGAAAGTGTAGATGGAGTTTGGGGTTTGAATTCCCCTTGCGCGGATCAGAGTCATATTGGCTCCTTGTCAGGGGTTTAGAATCAGGTTTGGGGTAAGAAAAGGGGACAGTGCAAAAGGAATGTCCCCTTCACCAGCGTGCATGTGGGAGTCAGTGGTGAAGGGGATGTTTTTCTTTTTCCCAACTTGTTCCAGAAAACGAATGACTTGAAATGACAACCCGTAGGCCAAATTCAGTCACAGATGGGTTTTGTTTGGCCCATGCAGGGCTTTTTGAAAAATCTGAGCCAATGTTTAAACATCAGGAATTTCACATAAATACCTGAAACTTTGGAATGTCCTAGATGTCCAGGAGACCTAGTGATTACAGTCCACACTCCTGTGTGTCAGTGTCCAACGACGCCTCTTTCAGACGAGGCCATTGCTTCCCTCTCACCTCGGTCCCCACCAGGCTGGCCTTATATACTGGTATTAACTGCCTTGCCTCAGGAGAATCTGAATTTGCCACTTCTGAAATAAAGTCATCTTTTATTTCAAGAAGCATAGGGAGGCCGAGTGCGGTGGCTCATGCCTGTAATCCCAGCACTTTGGGAGGCTGAGGCGGGAGGATCACCTGAGGTCGGGAGTTCAAGATCAGCCTGACCAACATGGAGAAACCGCATCTCTACTAAAAATACAAAAATTAGCGGGCATGGTGGCGCATGCCTGTCATCCCAGCTACTCGAGAGGCTAAGGCAGGAGAATCGCTTGAACCCGGGAGGCGGAGGTTGCGGTGAGCTGAGATCGCGCCACAGCACTCCAGCCTGGGCAAAAAGAGCGAAACTCTGTCTCAAAAACACCAAACCAAAACAAACAATAAAAAGAAGCATAGGGAAGGTGAACATGAAAGCAGTTGCTTCACAGCACAAGTAAATTGTGCAGCAGACCAAGGGCTACAGACCCGAGAATAATTCCCCAATGGAATCTACACGAGATTTTGTAAAAAATGCCCCAGCCTAGGCTGGGTTTCCTAGAAGCAGAGCCCAAGCCAAGGATTGTGGTGCAAGGGATTTGTTGCAAGATCGGGCACGGGAAGGAGCAAGCAAGGGTGCGGCCACTTACGTTGGATTGCACCCAGCGCTGGTCCCACCTTGAGGCAGGGGCCCCTTTCCTCCTCCCAGGTTAGTCAGCCTTGGGGAGGGCCAGGAGAAACACCAGGGCAAAGGGGCTCCCATTCAGGGCGCAGAGAGCAGGCTCTGAGCTCTCAGCAGCGGGAGGGGGAGTGGGAGCTGGAGGACATGTACTGGCAAATGGAATCGAGTGGGCATGTACAGTAGTTAGCATACCTCCTACCACCGGTTACAAGGGCAATGAGTGCTTACTACGAAGGGATTCGTAAATATAAGAAGGATTAAGGAAAGATCATTACTTGCCTTATAGCCTGGAGATAATAATCCTTCACACATTGCATTCTCCTTTCTTCTTTAACTCTGAATTAAAATAACTTGAGCCCTTACCATCCACAACTTGTGGGAAATCCAGAGCCCTTCCAGTATTTCTGAGCATTCTCTAGTGGGGAGAGGGGTGAGTGTAATTGACAAACAACGTCCTCTGCTGGGCTCTGAAATGGATCAATGGATGGCAGCGTGTGTGCCAAGGTCATGCTTCCTGCCGGCTGCCCCCAGGTACCACCTGACACATATGGGCTGCTCTGAGGGCTGCCTTTGGCTTCAGGAGTCCCCAGGGCCTTGTAACCCCTCCCTCCGCTGCATGACAGTCTAGGACGATTCCACCCCACCCTCCTTCCTTCTCTCCTTCTCTCTGGGTCAGCCCTGCATTGCCGACTCCCCCAGCTTCCTCCAGTTCCCCACCTAGTTTCCATCCGGGCATTTCCCCTGATACAACCCTTGCATGTTTCATCCTGTCTTGGCATATGATCCTCAGACCTGGACTAACGCAGGCACTTACCTTCTGCTGGGTTGCCTGTTGCTTCCTACACAATTTGTGGTTCCCTTGGATCATCCTGGCCCCTGCCTCAGCTGGAGCCGACTGCACACAGGGGCTGGAGTTTCCACAAGGAAAAAAGCATCAGGAGAGGCCCTGAAGACACCTTTGACTGCCTGACAGTGTTGCCTCGATCTTGCATTTTGCAGGACTCTTCTCTCAGATGCGGAGTCCTGCGCCCACTTAGAAGCCCACCTAGGAGGCCAGAGAAGGGCAGGGGCAGAAATCAGCGGTGGAACCCCTGGCATCCATCGCCACATCGCCTGGCGTCCATCGTTGTGTCATGCCCCCGCCCCCTGCTCTTCTCTCTTCAGCTGTGTGCTGGCTCCCAGTTCCCCATCACGCGCGGCCTGTGACTCGCTGTCCAGTCTTCTTGCTCAGCGTGCCCCGCAGTGAGCTGCTTACCGAGCATCCTGGCACTAGTGTTTCGGTTCCTGTGCGTAGCAGGTGCCGCCTGTGCCCTGCCCACACCTTCTCGACATTCACATGTGCCCCAGAGGCTGCTTACTGCAAACACCCCTGAGAGCCTTCGCTTTCTAAAAGTGTTTTAGATTCAGGGTGCATCTGTGCTTGTTTCACGGGTGTATTTTGTCCTGGTGGGGATTGAGCTTCTAGTGTACCCACCACTCGAATAGTGAAGATGGTACCCAGTAGTAGTTTTCCAATCCTTTCCCCTCCTCACCCTCCTCTCTTCGGGGGTCCCCAGTGTCTATTATTTCCACCTTTCTGTGCAAGTGCACCCATTGGTCACCCCCCACTTCTCAGAGAGAACAGGTAGTGGTTGATCTTCTGCTTCTGAATTATTTCCCTTAGGATAATGGCTTCCAGTTCCATCTGTGTTGCTGAAAAGGACACGATGTCATTCTTTTTTATGGCTGCATCGTATCCCACGGTGTATATGGACCACATTTGCTTCATCTAATTTGCCATGGGTGGACACTTACGACTTTCGCTATTGGGAATAGTGCTGCGATAACATCTGAGTGCAGGTGTCTTTTTAATACAATGACATCTTTTCGTTTGGTTTCCAATACCTGTAGGGGATTGCTGGGTTGAATGGTAGTTCTATTTTTAGTTCTTTAAGATATGTGAGAACTTTTTCTCATCTCGGGACCCTGAGCTCAGGGCCAGCCAAAAGTGCCGTATAGCTAATATCCCAGAAGCATCTCTCACCGACAGACAAGGTGTTGGATGAGAACCTAATGTCTTGCCTCGCGGCTGGGGTGACTCTGAGGGGTATTCTGCACGGCCTCCAGAGTTCCCATCACACTGCAGTTGTCCTGTGGAAACTGGCTTGGGAACATCCCTTTACTGCCTTCCCTGTGGATGTTTGGGTTTGTGACCCTGTGCTAGAATTGCTGGGGCCCTAGGTCTGGGGCAGAGGTGACTGACCGTGTGCAGAACACCTGGAATAAATGGCTGGCATGTGGCTGCCATGGCCGGGGCTTGAGATTTGGTGGCTGGCCATACTCAGGAAAGAACAGAAGTATCTTTCCAATGCAGATCTGATGGCCAGCACTTAATTCCGGAGCCTAGTATTTTCTCACCAGGACAAAACCCAAAAGGCCAACAGGCCCCTGAACATGAAGCTTTGAGCCCAGCGGTTCTCAACCCTTGGCTCTCCTCTTTAAAAAAATACGAAGATTTGGGCCCCGCCCCTAGGAATTCAGGTTTGATGGGTCTGGGGCTGGCCAGGGTAGTACTAAGAGTGCTGGTTAGCGTGTGTTGGAGCTGGTGTGTTGGAGCTGGTGTGTTGGAGCTTGTGCAGCTCAGGAGGGCCAATGCTCTCTTGCTGATAGCTTGAAATTGGCCAGGGAGAAATATTTGCATCACAGAAAGCAGAACGCATCCCCTCACTCCAGAGAGCCGGTTGTTAACACTCCTGGCACACCATTGAAGAGCTCTGGGTCATTATTGTGGGAGCCACAACGTGAGCTGCTCCCTCTGCAGGGGTCAATGTCCCAGGGTGGAATGAGCCAGAGGTTTCTACCCGCAGAAGGCCTGAGGTCCAACTCGGTGGGGCCCATGTTGAGGCTGTAATTCCGCTTTGAAGGAGGAATCTCCCTTTTTCAGCTAGTTGACTGTGTGACCTTAGATAAGATGTCTTCATCCTCAGGCCTCCAGCTTTCTGTCTGTCTGATGGGAACGGTAGCCTGGAACTCCTGGAAATGTTGCGAGAATGAAATGGAGTACCACAAATGGATCATCTGCAGCAGTCTGCTGTAGAGATGAGCTCCATGAATTTCCTGTTCCTTTCCCTTTGTCTTGAAAGGGGGAATAAAGGACAAAATGTTGTTCCCGAGGGTCTCCTTGGAGCCGTTTCCTGAATAGCCATCCGCTGGCTCTAGGTGGGCCCTGGCCAAAGTCCAGCTGGGAAGTGCGGAGAAGAACCACAATGAACCGGTCCTTCTGTGGCTGGCGTGGGCCTGGGGAGTACTGGAGGTAAGTTTTAGCTGGAAACGACTCTGCCAACGATGACTGCTTTCCCTGATACAAGAAAATTGGGGGCTGTTGGCCATTGAAAGAAGAAAAGCACAACATTAATTACAGTCTCACCCATGACAATTTACTCTGGCTAAGATCTTGCCACTCACCGTTTCATATGATCTCTTTTAACCTGAAAAGCAGCTCTTTTGCTCCCTTTCTAACCCAGACCTAGTATTTAGCAGGGTAATGGGATTTATGATTTTGTTTACATCAGTCTCCGTGGCAATTCACCATGAAAGAGCCGTTGCTTGGCAACTTGGCATTGTGGGGCTGCAGTGGAGGGTGGAATTTTTTGTCTCTCTGAATCAAGGGCTTAAGGAATAATGAAAACTTCTGCTCATACTTCTCATGAATGCTTTTATTTTCAAGGTCAACCAAGTGTTTTTTCAGGAAAGACTAATGCACTTTTCTTCAAGCGATACACCGTAAAATGTTTCCCAAGATTATCCTGTCTCGGAGCGGGGGACGACCAGCGCTGGACGTTTTTATTCTCTCCTTGCTCCTGCAAAATTAGGTTTGCACAACTCTGAGACCGTCATAATGCAGCAGGTCTCTCTCATTTACAGGCATTTGCTGCACTCATTAGCAAATGCTTTTTTTTTTTTTAATGAGCTGCTGTAGTCTCTGAATCACTTCTCATCTCAGAAACCAGTTTCGTTTGGTTTGCAGTTGGTTTACCACGATCCCTTTGATGAAGGGGTCAATGTTAGCGGAGGCCTGGAGGGCACAAAACAGGACCCCAATTTCCCTCTGAGGCTCCCTATTGACTATAGGCGTTTCTGCGAATGATCAAAGTGCCTGTTTTAAAACATGCAAATGCCCTTTCCTGGCCTCTTTCTCAACGTGGGCACACACGAAGGGCAAAAGAGTTGACTCGTACTGATACGCATGGACACGGCCCGAGCTGGAGGTGTGGAGGCCGCGGCGAGAATAATGATGATGATGACAGTAGCTAATTGAATACTTACCACGTGCTTTATATATATTATCTCGCTTAATTCTTGCAACAACACTTAGCCACGTGTCATCAGCTGGGGGGCCCGAGGCAGCTGCCAGTGCAGTTGAGACCCCACCAGTCGGTGCCTCCGCCGCCAGGCGCCTCACTAATTCCTCCCAACGGCTGTTCCAAGCCAAACCCAGCTCAGCTTCTCACCATGAGGGAGCCCCAGCTGCCCTGGTCATAGACCTACTGACATTTCACCCTCACCCTGGGTCAAGTTTGCCTCTGTATTAGAACAATCTACTTGATAACATTGGGTTTAAGGCAGTGATTGTGACTAACCAAAGTGTGCTAGGTAGGCGGTGGTGCCTGGGAACGATGAGGATCACCTGGGGACCTTGTTAGTGTGCAGATTCCAGAGCCTCACCCCTAGAGAATCTAATATAGCAGGTCTGGAGTGAGGCCCATGCATTTTTCTTTCTTGCAGGCACTGCGATGGTGCTGCTGGCCCCCGGACCTGCTATGAGCAGCACTGCTGTCCATGACTCTGCCTGGGCCCTTCTCTGAAGCCTGGAAGCACCGCAGTTTCCAACCTGGGATTTTATGAGGGTTCAGTAAATGTTTGATGAGAAACTTCATGATATCCAGTTTTCCTGTTTCACTCCCTGCCAAGGACTTGGCGACCTTACATTTGTGGAGTGTTTTCAATTTCCATGCATGATGTTACATGTGTGGAGTGGTTTCTAACATACATGCATCCTGTTATTGGGCTCAGTGGGGTATGGTTTTGCCATTTTATAAATTAAGACATGGAGACTGAGATGATGATTTACCTATGTCCAAAGGGCGGCCTATAGACCACGAGCCAGGCTTCTGGATGCAAAGTTCTGTGGTCTGTTCACTCTACCCTAGCTGCCTACCTCTGTTTTCCATCATAGAGAAGTGATCTCCATGCAATGCAATAGAATACAGGCTCTTTGGGGGAGGCAGAGGTGGAACCAGGTGAAGGAAGGAATCCTAAAACAGAGGCTGAGAGCTGGAGTCCTGAACATTGCGTCAGCACCCAGTTCTCCACCCATTAAATGGGGATAAGGGTCTTTCGGTCACAGTCCGTGCAGAGGGTTGAATGTGTGCCCAGGGTTGTCCCACAGTGAGCTGTTGCTGGTCTTCCTGGTGAGTAAGGGGAGACACTGAGGGCCAAGGACAGTGAGGCTGCTGCTGCTGTCCATTGTGGATGCCCCATAGACCAAGGCAAATGTTAGTGAGTTTTGTTTAACTCTGAAATGGCAGCATTTTTTTTTTTTTTTTTTGAGACAGGGTCTCTCTCTGCCACCCAGGCTGGAGTGCAGTGGTGTGATCACGGTTCACTGTAGCTTCAACTGTCTGCGCTTAAGGGATCTTGAGTCCGAGTAGCTGGGCTGCTCAGCCTCCCACGTAGCTGGGACTACAGATGTGCCGTCACACCCAGTTAATTTAAAATCTATTTTTCTTTTCTTTCTTTTTTTTTTTTTAATAGAGATGGGGTCTTGCTATGTAGCCAGGCTGGGAAAACATCATTTTTGGTGAAATCAAATCTTGGTTCTTTTCATTTTGAAACAAGAACGCTTGTGGCTTAAAGGTCATTTCGCTTCTTTTCTTCTTTTGATGCAAATTAAGGCACTTGAAAGGGGGTTTAAGAAATTGGTCAACTTGCATGTAAGCATGTTAGGAAAGAACAGGGATCACTAGAGGGGAATGCTAATAGTGTCTCTTTATCAAGCACCTACTACGTGTGCCGATCACAGCTCTTACGGGAGGAGGTGTGATGTGGGGACACCAAGGCTCCCAAGGTCGCCTGTGCAAGCTTGCATTTGACCTTGTGCAGCTCAGTCTCCAAAGTCAGCTCTCCTCACCATTCTGATATCATCTCCCCTGTACCAAAAACCAAAATCTGCCACTGATTTTAAAAAATCTAAATTTGGGAAGAGAATCTTCTCCATCTTTTCTTCTCTCAGCTTCAGCTGTTTTCTAAACAGGTGAATCCAGATGCTTATTTCACTTCCTGTCACGTGTCCTCTGAAGCCCAGTGGTGTGAGATACTCCGAGACTGGGAGAAGGAGAGAAAAGTGGGGAGGCAAGGGGATCCCAGAAGCAGTAAGAGGGAGAAGGCCAAGTCGGAGCCACCGATGCTCCAAAACTGGTGCCCAACCTGGCGATCCCCAAACTGAGTAACTCGAGCCTCCCTGCCGTCACATCACCCCAGCCATCATCAGCAGAGCAGCTATTCCTTCTAGCTCCTCGTCTAAGGAGACACTGAATTCTCTACGTTTTCCAGATGAGGACACTGAGATGTAAAGAGGTTACATAATGTGTCCAAGAACACAGCATGTAAGTAGACGGTTGGGCTGAAGCACCCAAACCTAAGCTGGCCAGCTCTAAACATGCGACCCTTTCCCCGTTCTGTGCTGCTGCTGGAGGAAAGAGACTGGGCCCAGACGTTAGTAATGGTCTCTCCAGGGGCAACTCGTGGGGAGCGGCCATGGTCTCCCTGAGCTCACAAGAGGCTGGAGGATTTTCACAGGTGCTGGAGGACGCCCCTGGGCCACAAGTCTCATGGGCTACGAGTCTCAGCCTGACTAGGACTCAATCTGACACCTCCTTGAGGCCAAGAAGAGTTTGATGAAGGAATGTTGATCCAGCTCCAGGGAGGAAGGGCAGAGGCAAGGGTGGTGGGCGGAGGGCATGTTCATTGCAGCTCAGTTTCATTGTACTTGGCTTTGATTCAAAAAGTCTGCGTGGAGGTGCAAGTGGCTCTCAATGTGGACAAATCCCCGAGACAGGCTTTCTTGTTTGTTTGTTTGTTTGTTTGTTTGTTTTGAGACGGACTGCGTGGAGGTGCAAGTGGCTCTCAATGTGGACAAATCCCCGAGACAGGCTTTCTTGTTTGTTTGTTTGTTTGTTTGTTTTGAGACGGACTGCGTGGAAGGTGCAAGTGGCTCTCAATGTGGACAAATCCCCGAGACAGGCTTTCTTGTTTGTTTGTTTTGAGACGGAGTTTTACTCTTGTTGCCCAGGCTGGGGTGCAATGGCGCAATCTTGGCTCACCGCAGCCTCCATCTCCCAGGTTCAAGCGATTCCCCTGTCTCAGCTTCTTGAGTAGCTGGGAATACAGGCACCCGCCACCACGCCCGGCTAACTTTTTGTATTTTTAGTAGAGGGGGGTTTCACCGTGTTGACCAGGCTGGTCTGAATTTCTGACCTCAAGTGATCCACCCATCTCAGCTTCCCAAAGTGCTAGGATTACAGGTGTGAGCCACTGCGCCCAGCCCTGCAAGACAACTTTTTTGAGTGAAAAAGACAAGTCATAGGCAGATAGCATATGATTTATGTGAAGATGCATACACACACACAAATACCATAAAGTTTCTGTGGGCGTGTATGTGCCCACACTCGCATGCGTGCAAACACATGTGTGTCTAGCAGGAGTTGTTTCTCACTGGGGCTACCGCAGAGGATGGGATTGGAGTAGTGGTCAAGAAGGACTAGCCTCATCCAAATATTTTAATTCTAAAGAGCAGAGTGGATCTGTGCATTATTTTGGCAACAGAACCCTACGTATAACATGGCAGTTAAATAAAAAAGTGCCCTTTCTCTGACTGCCCCCTGAGGGCTGCCATTTGACAAACTCTGCATTGACCATCCCCTGAGTAACTGAGGCTTGGTGGTGTCTCTGTGAAGTCCTGTGACTTCAGTCTTGGAGTCAAGAGCAAAACGGGCTGAGGCTGTGTGAGTTCCCACTGCCCTTGGGTCTAGGTTGGAGGCCACTGTCATGACACTGGGAAGTCCTGCCCCAGCCCAGTGGGCCCTCCTTTTTTTTTTTTGAGACGGAGTCTGGCTCTGTCACCCAGGCTGGAGTGCAATGGCTTGAGGTCGGTTCACTGCAACCTCTACCTTCTGGGATCAAGTGATTCTCCTGCCTCAGCCTCCCAAGTAGCTGGGATCACAGGTGCATGCTACCAAGCCTGGCTATTTTTTTTTTTTTTCTTTTTGTATTTTAGTAGAGACGGGGTTTCACCGTGTTGCTCAAGCTGGTGTTGAACTCCTGATCTCAGCCAATCCACCTGCCTCGGCCTCCTAAAGTGCTAGGATTACAGGCGTGAGCCACTGCGCCCAGCCTGGCCTCCCTTTCTCACAGGCCTCTTACTTCTTCTACTCCCTGTCTTTTAAGTCTCTCTGACCCGTTGTTTTTGACGCCGCAAGGGAGCTCAGGAAAGGCTTAAAGGATCTTTCTTTCCATACACACCTGAACCTTACCAGAGAGTCCAGACAAGAAGTTCTAGAAGGAGGGGCGAGTAGCCTGTGTCTGGGCTGCCGGGGTGTGTGTGGGGAGTGGTTATGCTGGTGCCTCCACTGCACACACTGAGGCTGGCCCAGCCTCGGCCACAGGGCACCAGTTGACTTGTCTATAAGTTACATTCAATCCTGCAAAGCAGGCAGATCTTTCTCACAGGGAATTCCTTCTCAACTCATTAGACACAGGATTAAACAGATACTATGTTTCCCCTTTACCTTAATCTCCAGTAATCCCAAATAATCTCCCTACTAAAGATGACAAAGTCCTCCTTGGGGTTGACTCACACGCCTGTGGCTTGGGCAGCCAGGTGCCTGTGGCAGCATGAACGGCCTCTCTCCAGGGCCACGTCCAAGGTCTGGAGGGGACCCAGGAGCTGGCAAGTTGCCAAGTTGACCGGATTCAGAGTAAAATCCTCACCTCTTTCCTAACCGCGTGACAGAGGCTCAGTGCTCATATTCCGTGAGGACCAAACCACACAGCCCAATGTTGTGGGGGATCAGAGCCCAGCTCTTGGGGGCTTTCCTCCTGGGCCCCCCACTGGAGTGGCAAGGAAGCCCAGACTTTCTTGTCAGGTAGCAATGTTACACAATGCAGCAAAGGACTCATTCGGTGAGAAAAAGACATGACTGGTGAGTTCCAGGAGGATGTGGAAGCTCGAAGACATGGTTCAATAGAAAATAATTACATTCTATTAGGATGTAATGGATGAGCAGCCAGTCATGCCTGAGAGGATAATGGATGAGCAGCCAGTCATGCCTGAGAGGAATCTTCATTTCCTGGTGCGATATGCAGCTGGCGTGCTGTGCTTGGTGAGGCAGCCTGGTGCAGAGACAGGAATTTGGATTCTGGAGGCAGGAGAACGCAGTTCAAGTCCCAGTTCTGCCACTCACTGAGTGTGACCTTGGACAAACCCAGCACCTCTCTGGGCCCCAGTCTGGGCCCCAGTTTCCTCACCAGGAAGAGCAGCTGCAGTAACTGGGCCCCAGTTTCCTCACCAGGAAGAGCAGCTGCAGTAACTGTCCTTCCATGAATGGGAAGCTTAAAAATAATATATATAACAGTAATTCTTATCATAGCACCATTTTTGTTACATTAGTCAGGACTCACAGTTACAAGTGACATAAACCCAATCCCAGCAAGATATTTTTTAAAAAGCAATTTATTGGCTTATCTCACTTAAAAGTCTAGGAGCTTCAGGCATGGCTTAATCTAGGTGCTCAAACTGAACCATGAAGAATCAGGCTTTCTCTTTCCTTTAAGCTGGCTTCGTCCAGGTGATGGCAGAGACGGGCACCAGGAGATTTGGATTCTGCCAGTTGAGCAACCCTAAGAGAAAAAAGACACATTTTCTAATAGCTTAGGCAAATTCCCAGATGATACTTGCGTGTGTTGGATAGGTCATCTGTCCATCCTCAGGCCCGTCACCATGTCCTGAGGTCATGCCTTGGTCACGTGTCGGATCTTGCAGCCAGGCACAGGGGTAAACCCCACATGAACCAGGAGGAGGTTAGGGGTATAATCCTGGGGAAAATTAGGTACGTGTGCCCTGGGTATGGGTCCCCTGATCTCCCAGGAAGATATCATGGCGGCTAGGCAGGTAAAAACAACAGACTCCCACGACTGACCAGGGGATGTGTTTAGTGGGCTCTAATTGCAAGATGGACTCACCAAGGAGAATTATTGTTCTACAGAGGGTTGCTGTTGGTTTCCTTGACTGTAAGTTTTCTGATTTAATGGCTTTTCAGAAATGCAAATGAGTAGCTGAATTAACAAGTTCTTCTTAATGTATATGCAAGAATATCATTTAAAAATCCCCATTGTCCTCAATTTCCATGAGAGTAATCAAATTGAGTTTTAAAAGTAATTGGAATGGACAGGGTGCAGTGGTTCATGCCTCTAATCCCAGCACTTTAGGAAGCTGAGGCAGGTGGATCACTTGAGGTCAGGAGTTTGAGACCAGCCTGGCCAACATGGTGAAACCTTGTCTCTACTAAAAATACAAAAATTAGCCAGGCATGGTGGTGCGTGCCTGTAGTCCCAGCTACTCAGGCTGAGGCAGGAGAATGGCTTGCAGTTGGGAGGCAGAGGTTGAGGTGACTGCCCCACAGCCTGGGTGACAGAAAGAGACTCTGTCTAGAAAAAAAAAGTAATTGGAACAGACTTCAAGGACGTGTTTTTAGCTCTTACTATCAGTGTGGAGGGAAGTTAGTAGACACACCTAACACTGCAGCCTGCTTTAGGTATATTTCACCAGGACATTTGCTACAAATTATTTATGAGTTAGGTATCTTTGGGAGGGGAGGTTCCTAAAATACTAGAAGGTTCTCTTGTCATCAGAGAACACTGGGTTTGATTTGCTCCAATTCAGCAATGATTGACCTAGCAGCAACCTTGACAATACAAAGGAGAAAAACTCTTACCCAAAGGGCACAGTAAGTGCACAAATAATTAGTACAAGACAGAATGTGAATGTGATGGAAAATGAACGAAGGGCTATGGGGATTCAGAAAAGGATAATAATCATTTTGGGAGTGCAAAAGTCCTTTCATGGAAGGGAGAACATTGAGATGGACTTTGAAGGGAGAGGTTATGTTGGTGGAATCGTTTCCTGGCTAAATGAACCTGGGCAGATGTCTTGTAGGATTCAAGTCAACAAAAGATTTCTCCTTTCACAGCTCAAAAATAAACAGCGCCTCTCCCAATGGTAGACAGCCTCTTCTGAGGGCTTGCTCTGATTTGAACTTCTGGTTCAGAGGTGTGACCTGCCTTGTAAGGCATGCATCTCTCTCCCTGCAGCCTTCCTTGCATTGTATGTGGTAGACTTTGTGGGTGGATCTGGGAGCTGGATCAAATGCATTGCAAGTTTTGGAGTCTCACCACTCCTCGAAATTTTAACATTACATGTAAATGAGTTATAATTCATTAACAAAGTGCAAAAAGACAAGACTTTCCCCTTCTCTGAGCTGATGGGAGCGCAGTATCCAGCAGGGCTCTGCCTGAGTGATGGCTCCCTTGGAATCATGAAGGCGGAAATTCTCAACAGTCACTTGGATTGCTTCCTCCACTCCATACGCTTTTATCATGGCCTATTAATTTGTGCCCTGAAAAGCCTTTTTTGGATTTAAAGAAATTTTTAAAAAATGGCTTGACCCTTGCTCTTTATGACCTGATTAAAAGGGAACCCAGAGAGCAGCATGTTGTCAAGACCAGGTTTGAGGCTTCTGGGCTTGAATTTCTGCCATGGTGTATCACTCTCTCGTGGGGTACTTCGGGTTCTTTTGCTTTCTTGGCTGCCACTTCTCCATTTCTGGAAAAGAGACTCTGTTCTGGAAACAAGCTCGCTCACAGAACAGGAGCACTTTTCTGCCTTCACAGGTCTCTGTCAGAGGCCCTGCTTTGGGTGCTCGAGAGAATTCGGAGGAGGAAAAAGAAGTCCCCACCAGGTCAGTGGGTGATTCACGGCCCCTGGAGTCTTCCTGTGGGTCATGTCCTGACATCTGCCTTTTGTAAACAATTAATTTTTAAATTAATTTTTAACTGACAAAATTATACCTATTAATGATGTACAGCATGATGTTTTGAAATATGTATATATTACGGAATGGCTAAATTCCACAATGTATACATATTTAGCATGTGTGTTACTTCACATACTTAACATACATATTATTTCACATACTTATCATTTTTGTAGCAATTTTCAAGAATACATTTCTATTAACGATAGTCTCCAAGTTGTAGAATTGTGGGTCCTTTGACCAATATCCCCCCGGTACCCTCCTCACCCCACATCAATCTTTGAGTCTCTCCTTTGATCTTTGAGTCTTCTTTGTTAGCCAGGCCTGGGCTCTGAGAGATGCCCCAGCCCCTGCTCGGCCTGTGGGTGCTTCTGTAGGGAGGCGGGAGGTGTCCATAGTTCCCCACCTAGATTTAAAGAGAAGGGAGTGGGAGAAGCTGCCTGGCACAGGAAGGCAGTATCTCTGAATTCAGGGACTTTGTTCTCACCTAGAAGGGGAGAACTGGTTTTAGAACCAGAATTGTTGACATGCCATTTGTGACTGTGCCAACCAAGATACCTTTCCTCTAGAAACCCAGAACATTCTACCTGTGAAAGCCACCAACCTACACGAGGACTGGAGACTCCCTGATATTTGGGTATGTTTACCAGAGAGGACGATAACAGCAGGATGCTTGATGGACGGGGGTCCCTGAAAGCTGCAGCCACAGTGAGGTACCAAGGTGAAAGGATGATGGC
Organism: Rhinopithecus roxellana; assembly: GCF_007565055.1. Taxonomy (NCBI): domain Eukaryota; kingdom Metazoa; phylum Chordata; class Mammalia; order Primates; family Cercopithecidae; genus Rhinopithecus; species Rhinopithecus roxellana. The sequence continues at coordinate 84,761,733 of NC_044564.1, read as the reverse complement.
AGGAAGGGGAGGAGATCTGGGCCCACAGCCTGCCATGAAAACTGGTGAAGGAACGAGGAAGTGAGTGATTTTGGAGGGGTCCAGTTTAGCGGAGCGGGGAGTCTGAGATAAATACCCCTGCCTGGCTTCTCTGTAGTTCTCCTTTTGGCAGATTTTGAGAGTAGGGTGAGTGGGCGGGGCTGCGAGGGGCTCCCAAGGAAGGGAACCCTGCAGATGGCTGCTCCACTGAGGGCCACCTGGGAGCCGAGGGTGGGGGTGGGCCGCCTGGGAGGTGCCCCCTGTTCACTAGGAAGTTTCTGCATGGGTTGCCGGAAGGACAGGGCATCAGGAGGGGGTGGCCAGCTGCAGTGGCTCACACCTGTAATCCTAGCACTTTGGGAGGCTGAGGTGGGAAGACTGCTTAGGGCCAGGAGTTGGAGACAAGCTTGGGCAACATAATGAGACCTCATCTCTACCAGAAAGAAAAAAAATAGCTGGGTATGGTCGAGTGCACCTGTACTTCCATCTACTCAGGAGGCTGAGGCTGGAGAGTCCCTTGAGTTCAGGAGTTGGAGGCTGCAGTGAGCCATGATCGCACCACTGCACTCCAGCCTGGGCACGGAGCGAGGCCATGTCTTGAATAAAAAGAAAAAAAGTCAGGAAGAAATCAAGGGTGTTTAGGTGCCAATTTGATCTGGATTTTTCTGTGTGTGTGAGAGAGAGGGAGCTAGTGAGAGTGACGCACGGATTCCTCTTGAGCTAAGAATGGAGCTGTGATGGTTTCTCTCCACCTGCCTCCTGGGGACGCACTCTGGGGTAGTGGGGAGTCACAGCAGGGCACTGAGGTTCTTGGGGGAGTGGCTGGGGAGCGCTGGGTTCTGGACTAGAGAGCGCAGGCACTGTGAACCCTGGGAGCAGTGCACATTTATGAGCAAGCCAGCAGTGGGGCTCGGTGCTACCCGCTTTCGTGGCCTGACTCCACCGGATCTCATATGCCTCCTGGGGTAGACAGGCAGGTGGGTTCCGGGTTTGGTTTTCTCCTTTGATAGAGGTGCAGAGAGTTTGGGTCTCTAGCTGAAGACGTGCCCCAGCCTTTGTCAGCAGGCAGCTCTCACCTCTTCTGTGGCTCACAGACCCATGAAACAGCTTTGCTGGGACATCATGGCTCCTCAAAGGACAGCATCTCATCGTGAGTACCATCTGTGATTCCGATGGGCCCATCTGAAGGCAAGGAGCCAACTCAAGCAGCCCTCAGAGAAGGGGAAACCAACAGACACGAAGCTTCTACTCGAGGCGTGCTGGCTTTAGGGGAACACACTCCAAACTTTGGACCACAGGACATAACTTTCTCCCCGGGATGAGGCAGCCCCTCTCACCTCTCCTACAACTTTATTACTTATTTCAGCCTTGGTGTTCTGAGCATAGACTGTGTGGCAGGCACTGGAGAAATAACTGTCCAAACAGACAGGAACTCTGCATCCTCCTGGAGTTTACACCCCAACGGCACAGGACGCAGGAGGGTTATGTGAAAGGAAAATAAACCTCGGGCCTCACCATCACTAAGCCAAAGGGAAAAGTCGAGCGGGGCACTGCACTGACTGGGCAAACCTGCCTCCCATTCTGTTCCTAAAACAGAGAGCTACAAAGATAAAAAAGCTACATACCTCCCTTGTAATTTGCCCACAAGGTACTTTCTTGTGGGTAAAGGACAGACAGAACTGAAAGCCATCCCTCTGCTCATGTGCGTCCGATGCATGTCCCATTCCCTCTTTTGCCCTGTTGTTTCGCGAAGCCAGACAAGGCATACGTCGCTGTAAATTGTGTATTCTGTAAAAGGCTTATCAGAAACTTAAAAGGATGCAACCGTTTGTCTCTTAGCTACCTAAGAACCGGAAGACCCCTCCCTGCTTCAAGTTGTCCTACCTTTTGGACCCAACCAATGTACGTCTTACACTCATGGATTGATGTCTCACGCCTTCCTAAAATGTATAACACTGAACTGTGCCCCGGACCACCTTGGGCACATGTCGTCAGGACCTCCTGAGGCTGAGTCACAGGAGCATCCTTAACCTTGGTGAAACAGACTTTTTTTTTTGAGATGGAGTCTTGCTCTGTCACCCAGGCTGGAGTGCAGTGGTGCAATCTCGGCTCACCACGACCTCCACCTCCCAGGTTCAAGCGATTCTCCTACCTCAGCCTCCCGAGTAGCTGGGATTACAAGCATGCACCACCACGCCCGGCTGATTTTGTATTTTTAGTAGAGACGGGGTTTCTCCACATTGGTCAGGCTGGTCTCAAACTCCTGACCTCAGGTGATCCACCTGCCTCGGTCTCCCAAAGTGCTGGGATTACAGGTGTGAGCCACTAAGTTGACTGAGACCCGTCTCAGACACTTTTTGGTTTAAAGTTATGAACATGTGGGCTGTTAGATGGAGGTCAGTGCTGTGAGAAAAACAGAGCAAGGGAGAGCGACCTACAGGAGTTGCCATTTTAGACTGAGTGGCTGGAAAGGGTGTCATCAAGGGTGCCTTGGGGAAAGACCTGAGCCAGGTGGATCCCTAGGGGAGGCCGTTCCAGGCAGCGAGAATAGCAGGTGCAAGCACTCCGGAGTGTTTAAGGAACAGCAGGCCGTGTGGCTGGGACTGTGGCTGGGACTGGGGGTGCGGTCCCAGGAGTCGCGGTGGGGCTGCCGTGCTTGCGGCTCAGGGCGTAGCAGCCAGCTGTGAGGAGTCTGTGTTTTCTCTAGGGATGGGCATGGGGGAGCTGAGCCGTGGAGTCACACTCCGACTCATGGTGAAAGGTGGCCACTCTGGATGGGTGTGGAGAATAGACTGAAGGGAGGCCAGGACAGAAACAGGGACCAGGAAGCCATCGTGGTGATCCGGAGAGAGATGACGGTGCTCGGACTGGGATGGGAGCATGGAGTGCCATGTGAGGGTGGAGCCAGGGCTGGATCTTGATCCTTTCCATGGCTTGTGTGCAGACTGCGAGGTGCGAGAGAAAGGGAGGACTCCGGGAGGACCCTCCACATTTTCCAGGTGACAGGAAGTGACCTGGAGTGACTTCACTAATGTGGGAAAGACTGGGAGAGGCGGGGCTGAGGGGGACGCTCAGGAACCCTCTACGGGACACACTAAGGTCGAGGAGTCCTTTAAACATCTTAGTGGGAGCGTAGAAAATGCACACACAAGTCTGGGTTCAAGGGTGAGGTCCAGGCTGGAGCAGGGGTGGCTTGAGGCCTCAGCACATGGATGGTGTGGAGGGAAGAGCTGACCAACAGGGAGCCCCGGGCCCCAGCATTAAAAGGTCACAGAGAAGACCGGCACGTGGGGAGCATTTTCTGATATTCCAGACACAGATTTGTCTAGAGAGAACTGTAGCTCACGTGGCTACTGGAAAGTCTGCTTCTAACCTTATCTGCCCGTAGATGTGTAGACAAGGTTCCCTTCCAACCTGGGACTTTGCAGGTGATGCTGGCCTGCGCCTTTTAATTCTGTTGGGACAACATGGACCTGCGGCACTTTGAAGGACTAGACTCCAGGCGCCTGAGAGGCAGACAGTGTTGCAGGGGAGAGGGGACCTGGGGGTGCTGGACACAGTCAGGGCTGGGTTCCACTTTCCATTCCTCCCTAATCTGCCAGCAATTCTGAACTCTCCAAGTCAGGGTTCTTTATCAGTGAAGCTGAGACAATAATGATACAGAATTTGGTGGTGTAGATACAATAACAGATAGGATGAGTTCAAGGAGTAAATGGTGATACAGGTTAACAGCACTTAGTGTCTAAACATGGTGAGCCCTTAAGACACGTCAGCTTATTCCTGTTGCTGTTTTTAATGCCATCTTACTTTAAAGTACTTTGAGATTTCAAGTGAAAAGTTGCCAAAAAAAAAGTATAATTAACCACCAGGAATTTCAGACAAATAAATGCATTTAAGTTAAGCCATATTTTACAAACTCTTAAAGGTTAAAGTTCCTGTATGTTCATGTAAATAAACTATTTACTAATATCTGCACTTGAAAATGTGCAAATTAAAGGCAGGGAATTTGGAGTATTCCCGTATTTCTCCATCGCTTGCTTCACTTAAATAAAATTCTGTTTGATCACCAGCTCACAGCGGTTGCTCTGAAGGGACGTGGATTAGAAAGGGCTAAAGCAGTAGAAACAGTTTTCTTTTCACTGAGACTAGCGAGACCCACTTGCTGTCCTTGGGATGCTTTGACTTCCTTCCACTTCCTCCACTTTTTCCTGTTTCTCTTGCAAACCAGTCCTAGAGGATTGCTCAGCTGTATCCGCCCAGTACACAGTGGGTACTCAGGCATGTTTGTTAAAAACAACAAAGTTATTGGTGACCAACCGACTGACCAGCTGACTGACTGAGGGAGTGAATGAACGAAGGAAGTTCAGTGCTTTCCCTTAAGAAGCTCCCATGGGGTGGAGACGGCAGATGTTCACCAGATCCGTAGAACGCAGTGTGTTATTATTAGGACAGACACCTTGCTGTAGGCAGGAGCTTTAAACGGGGCCTGCGTCCCTCAGGATGTCCTCAGAGACCTCTTGGGGTGGGAGTGGTCTGAGCTGGTTTGAAGGGAGTCAGCTGTGGATACTCACTCTCCATCCACTCTCCTAAGATGCGCTGCGGCGCGCACAGCTGTGATGGGGTGCCCGCCCCTGGCCTTCCCCAACACCTCGCCACGATGGGGTGCCCGCCCCTGGCCTTCCCCAACACCTCGCCACGATGGGGTGCCCGCCCCTGGCCTTCCCTAACACCTCGCCACAGTCCTCTTCTCCCACTTGGCCAAAGAAAGTCAGGGCACCCCTCACCCATGCTGAACTTCACCATGGGGTCTTGCTCTGGACTATAAGTCTTTGGGGGAGGCCGGGCGCGGTGGCTCACGCCTGTAATCTCAGCACTTTGGGAGGCTGAGGGGGGTGGATCACAAGGTCAGGAGATCGAGACCATCCTGGCTAACATGGTGAAACTCCATCTGTACTGAAAATACAAACAATTAGCCGGGCGTGGTGGCGGCGCTTGTGGTCCCAGCTACTCAGGAGGCTGAGGCAGGAGAATGGTGTGAACCCGGGAGGTGGAGCTTGCAGTGAGCAGAGATCGCTCCATTGCACTCCAGCCTGGGCAACAGAGCGAGACTCCGTTTCAAAAATAAAGAGTCTTTGGAGGCAATAAAGTTATGATTGAACATACTGCTGTAGGCAAAGCTTCTGTGACTGAACATAGCTGACTTGCAGAGAGACCACCAGTGTCTTTCTGTTTAGGGGGGTCTCAGAAGCAGAAGCTGAGACAGAGTTTGGGGTGCCAGGTGTTTATTAGGGATCAACAACTGTCAAGGAACAGGGGAGGAAGCAAGCTTGGGCAGAAGAAGTCAAACTTCATTATAGACCCGACAAAGGCTTAGTCAAACCCAGCAGGCAAGCTGGGGCAAGCATTGCCCACCTAAGTGGCCCTCTTTGGGCAGAAAAGGGAGACCAGGCTGGCCTCCTTGCAGCTGAGGCTGACTCAGAAGGAGCTGACAGCTGGAGGCCATCTGCTGGCCTCGCTCCCACAGCTGGGCAGCAAAGGCTTCCCTGGAGGAGACCCACACGGTGCACTCTATCCAGCACACTTCCCTATGCTGGCGCCGTTCCACTAAGGGCAAAATGTCATGTTCAGAAGAGGGATATTTTGTCCTGAGTTGGAGTGTTTTGAACTCAGATGTTTTGTAGAGTGAGGCAGCAGGATCGATGAGAATGTCTGTCCAAGAAGCTCACTTCTTCCATCCCCTAAATAAATTATGTTGAAGAATGTATGTCCCTAAAGATAGAGTCCACAGAAATGAAGAGAGGAGGGTATCAAAGGCAATCGCAAAGGCTTTCTTTCATGGAGGCAACTGATTCACGGCTTGGTGCTGTGCTTTCTCCACGTCCCTCTCCGAGATGAACAGCTGGTCTACCAATCATTTGCCACCATGGCCTTGCCTCATTTCATTGCTCGTTTCTTTATTTGCACTTTGCGGATATCACATTATTTACCAGTGAAAGGCTTCTGTGTCAAGCAAGTCTATCTGAGCCATTTTCCAACAGCACGTGCTCACTTCATGTCTGTGTCACATTTTGGCAATTTTAGCAATATTTCAAACTTTTTATATTATATCTGTTATGGTGATCCGTGATCAACGATCTCTGAGGTTACTAATGTAATTTTTTTTTTTTTGAGGTGGAGTCTGGCTCTGTCGCCCAGACTCGAGTGCAGTGGCGTGATCTCGGCTCACTGCAACCTCTGCCTCCCAGGTTCAAGTGATTCTCCTGCCTTAGTCTCCCTAGTAGCTGGGATTTCAGGCACCCACCACCATGCGTGGCTAATTTTTGTATTTTTAGTAGAGACGAGGTTTCGCCATGCTGGTCACACCGATCTCAAACTCTGATCTCAAGTGATCCACCCACCTCGGCCTCCCAAAGTGCTGGGATTACAGGCATGAGCCACCGCGCCTGGCCTATTGTAATTGTTTTGGGGCACCATGAACCATGCCAATATAAGATGGCGAACTTAATCAATAGATGCTGTGTGTGTTTTGACTGCTTCACTAAATGGCCATTCCTTGTCTCCATCCCTTGCCTTGGGTCTCCCTGAGACACAACAATACTAAAAGTAGGCTAGTTAATAACCCTAATGGCTAAGAAGTGTTCCAGTGAAAGGAGGAGTTGCATGTCTCTAACAAGCTAGACATGATTAAGCTGAATGAGGAGGGCATGTTGAAAGCTGAGATAGGCCAAAAGCCCGGCCTCTTGAGCCAAACAGTTAGCCAAGTTGTGAATGTAAAGAAGAGTTCGTAAAGGAAATTGAAAGTGCTACTCCAACGAACACACGAATAATAAGACAGCAAAACCGCCTTATTGCTGACGTGGAGAAAGTTTGAGTGGTCTGGATAGAAGGTCAAACAAGCTATAATGTTCCTTTAAGCCAAACCCTAATCCAGAGTAAGGCTCAGGATTGAATCTCTTCAGTTCAGTGAAGGCTGAGAGTGGTGAGGAAGCTGCAGAAGAAAAGTCAGAAGCGAGCAGAGGTTAGTTCATGGGGTTTAAGGAGAGAAGCCGTCTCCATAACGTAAAAGCGCACAGTGAAAGAGCAAGTGGAGATATAGAAGCTGCAGCAGGTTATCCAGAAGATCTAGCTAAGATGAAGGTGGCCACACCAATCAACAGATTTTCAAAGTAGATAAAACAGCCTTAAATGTGAAGAAGATGCTACCTAGGACTTTCATAGCTAGAGAAGAGAAGTCAGTGCCCAACTTCAAAGGACAGGCTGACTCTCTTGTTAGAGGCTAATGCAGCTGGTGACTATAAGTTGAAGCCAATGCTCACTTACCATTTTGAAGATCTTAGGGCCCTTAAGAATTAGGGGCCGGGCGCAGTGGCTCACACCTGTAATCCCAGCACTTTGGGAGGCTGAGGTGGACGGGTCACAAGGTCAGGAATTTGAGACCAGCATGGCCAATATGGTGAAACCCCATCTCTACTAAAAATACAAAAAATTAGCCGGGCATAGTGGCATGCACCTGTAGTCCCAGCTACTTGGGAGGCTGAGGGAGGAGAATCACTGGAACCCGGGAGGCAGAGGTTTCAGTGAGCCGAGGTCGTGTCACTGCACTCCAGCCTGGGCAACAGAGTGAGACTCCATCTGAAAAAAAAAAAAAAAAAAAAAGAATTAGGCTAAATCTACTGCCTGTGCTCTAGAAATGGAACAACAAAGCCAAGATGACAGCACATCTGTCCACAACATGGTTCACTGAAGATTTTAAGCCCACTCTTGAGAACTACTGCTCAGAAACAAAGATTCTTTTCCAAATATGACTCCTCATTGGCAATGTGCCTGGTCACCCAAGAGCTCCAACAGGAGCAAGGAGATCAGTGTTGTTTTCATGCCTGTGAACACAGCGTCTGTTCAGCAGCTCATGGATCGAGCAGTCGTTTTGACTTTCAAGAGTCAGTATTTAAGAAATACATTTCATAAGGCTTTAGCTACCATACTTAGTGATTCCTCTAATGGATCTGGGCAAAGTACATTGACAACCTTCTAGAAAGGATTCACCATAGTAGATGCCATTAAGAACATTTGTGATTTATGGAAGGGGTCAAAGTGTCAATAATAACAGGAGTTTAGAAGAACTGGATTCCAGCCCTCATGGATGACTCTGAGGGGCCAACACTTCAGAGGAGGAAATCACTGCAGATATGGTGAAAAGAGCAAGAAAGCTAAAGTTAGAAGTGGAGTCCAAAAGTGTGAATGAATTGCTGTGATTTCATGATAAAACTTTAATATATGAGGAGTTGATTCTCATGGAAGAGCAAAGAAAGTGAGATGGACTCTACTCCTGGTGAAGACACTATGAACATTGCTGAATGACAACCAAGGATTTAGAATATTCCATAATCTTAGTTGAAAAAGCAGTGCAGGGTTTGAGATAATTGACTCCAGTTTTGAAAGAAGGCCTGCTGTGGGTCAGATGCTACCAACCAGCATCACCTGCTGCAGAGAACTCTTCTGTGAAAGGGAGAGTCAACTGATGTGGCAGACATCACTGTTGTCTTATTTGAACACATTGCCACAGCCACCCCAGCCTTCAGCTGCCACCAACCCCATCAGTCAGCAGCCATCAACATCGAGGTGAGGCCCTCTACTAGCAAAAAGACTGTGACTCACTGAAGGCTCAGAAGGTCATTAGCATTTTTTTTAGCAATAAAATATTTTTGAATTAAGGCATGTACATCTTTAAAAAACACAACTCTATTGCACACTTAGCGGACTACAGTGTAGTGTAAACATAACTTTTATATGCACTAGAAAACCAAAACAATGTGTGAGTCACTTTATTGTGATGTTTGTGATATTTGTTTTATTGCAGTGGTCTGGAATGAAACCTGAGGTATGCAATACGCCTTGTACATCAATCTCTCATCTCAGAATTAGAACTCAGAAGTCAGATGGTTGGGAAGGGATGCATATTAACACATTGCTTTGAAACTGAAGTCAGTTTTTTCCTAACTGAAACTAGATCTGGTTTGGCTGGTGGCTTGATGAAGTGGCCTGCTTTGCTAAATAGGTTACATGGCAGACATTTCCATGAACTGAATGAGCTGCATCTAAAATGCCATGATTTGGATGAAAATGTACCTAATGCACATGATGAGATAAAATAACTTTATTGAAAATAGTGAGGGTGGAGCGAGGAATGAGGAGTAGCTGCTAATGGGTATGAAATTTCTTGCTGGGGAGATGCAAATGTCCTGGAATTAGGCAGTGGTGATGGCTGCACAACTTTCTGAAGATACTGAAACTCACTAAATTGCACACTTTAAAAGAGTGATCTTTCTGGTATGTCAATTACATCTCAATCTGAAAACCTATATATATATGTATATATATATATACATATATATAGTCAAAGTTGTGTTAAAATGACTAGTATTTTAATTTTCCTAACCTTTTCCATTTTAACAAGGAACCTCTAAGTAAAGGAGTAGCAGGTATAATTAGCAGTCATCTGAGAAGTTTGGGTGCAGTCTTTTTGGTATATTTCCCAGAATCAAGACAGTGAATGACAAATGACTGGGTAACAAATACATTTTCATGTCTCATGGTTTCCATTTCTTTTCTTTTGACAAAATCGAAGGGGAATCAAGTTGATTTGTCAGGTGATAGGTCATTACTAATTTTTGATAATAGATTATAATGTAATTTTTGACATCATAAAACTCCTTTCATTGATCTCTTGTTTTTGAGGAGAACAAAGTTTCTCACAATTTTCTTTCTAAAAATGTGAAATAGAAATGGAATTAATTTTGGACCCCACTTCATTTTAGCAATAAGTAATTTTCATCTGTTAATATATCAGCTAATTGAAAAAATGCCTTTTTAATTATTTATTTAAACACATTATAGAGCTATGTTGTTTTGATCAATTGTATTCTGATGACTATTGAAGTTATAAACTTGGTCTAAAAAAACTGTTTAAACCTTACAGTCTTACAATGATACTGAAATTAGAATTTTAGTGTATGTGCATTTTTATGTCAGAATAGAATGATAATGATGGTCATTTATGAAGATAACTTTCAAACATGACAATTGCTAAGAAGTACGAGGAGTCAATGGCATGGAAATATGAGTTCAAGGAGAAAATGGAACAAGAAGCAAATAAAGAAGACTTTTCCTGTATTTTAAAAATTGGTCATGGTGCGCACAAAATTGCTCTGCTGCTTAGTACCATTCACTAGCAGTGTTTAAAAGAGTGATGTAATGGTTTTATTTTAAAATGTTAATATTTACAATAGTAAGGAAATGACATTCTCTGCAACTATTTAAACTTACCATAAAAGTTTTGAAAATGTCATCTTAAAACTGTGTGAGGGAGCAAATGGGTTTTCCAATCCTGAGGGGCGACTGGATGTACTGGGGTGAGGGAGCTTCACAGAGGAGGTGCTGAGAGCTGCCCCTCGACAGGAGAAAGGTGTCTGCCAGTCGGACAAGGGCCCAGCCAGTTGCCCACTGGAGGCTGAGGTTTTAGGAGCAAAAGGCTGGCTCCTGGCACACTCACTAGGGTGCCCATTACCATAGCAACTGATATCATGGCCATTTGGTAGACACCCAAGTGGGCGGAGCAGCTTTGTGACGGTCAACAGTGCAGCTGCAGATGGCACCGCCCTTTGCTGGCCCCTGGTGAGTGTGTGTGCATGGCTCTCTCCTTTCTCGGTGGCAGCGGTTGTTCAGTGGCATCCTGAATTACCCTGGCTTCAAACTCCAACTGCCTTTCCTTGCCCCACATGCAGTCCTAGAGCCCACAGCGTGCTAAGAGGACAGGACCACTGTGCACCCCCAGGCTTCTGGAAATCAGGTGGCACTTTCCATCCTTGCCACTCAAGAGGATCAAGACAATGAGGCCGAGTTTGAAAACTGGACAAGAAGAAGCTCAAAAAGAGCAGAGCAGAGGCTTTATCTTTTGTTGTCTTAGTGAGAAGGAAAATCTTTGGTAAAGTTGGTATATGGGAGCGGGTCTTGGCCTGGAGGGTTTCCAACGGACTTGAAAAGATACTTGGGCCTTTTTGCCATCTGAACCCAGCTCAGAAGTTTGTAGGGGAAGCAAATTTGAACTGCAGACCTCAAAATTGTATTTGTGTTGACTGGGGAGCCACAGAGCCAGGTAACATGTTCGGAAGAGTTCTCCCACTTCTCGAAAATGCTGCAGTTGGAGCTTGCCCCGGGTGGGCTGTCCTGGGGCAGGAGAGCAGCTTCAGCCAGGGTCCGTGCAGAGAGGAGCCCCCGAGGCCTGTCCTGCCCCCACCTTCAGGGTGGATTCTGCATTTATGCGTATTTATTTTCAAGTGTGTATACAGATGTGTGGGCTTTCTGAAGGGATATGAGGGGAGGGAAGCAAATATAGCTGTGTGGAATGCTTTGAGCCACAGCCATTGGGATCCAGAGGAAAATGGTTGACTTTTTCCAGCCTGCCCAGATGGGCCAAGCGTGTGGCATGTTAGCTCTGGCAGGGCCCCCAGGCTCTGTACACATGGCTGCGGCCCTCGCCCCTGGGACTCCGTGGGGACTGCCAGGCCTTGCTGCCTGATGGGCTCTCGCAGAGTCTGGTCTCTGTGGCTCTGGGGAAAGCCTCAGGGACAGGGTGGGAGTCCAGTGATTTGACTCTGTCCCTTGAGGTCCATATGTCCACTTCCCAGAAGAGCCGGCCTGACAGCCAACGGGACGGTCTTCTTTTGGGGAGGAAGACCTTGCCAGCATCCAGGCTATGTGTGTTTCAGGAGCAGAGGGCAGGTTCAATGACCTGCGGCAAGTCGGATCTCGGAGAGGTCATGGGAGGCCCCTCACCCTGGAGCCAGCTCCCCTTCCCCACAATCCCTCTCTGTTGCTTTCTGGGTTCCGTTTTTATGTTCCCTCTGGATGAGTACATTTGCCTCCTGCCCTTCTCACTTCAATGGCCCAGATGCGGTCGTGTCCCGGCGACACACGTGCACGCTGAGCTCAGAGGCGTGGACGGGTGCCAGGTGCCAGGCTCCACCGTCAGCAAATCACACCCTCTCCTCGGCCCGCCACAGCCCTTCTGAGACTTGGGTCTATAAATTGCACCACGACAAGTCGCCTGGGAACTTCCCTTGCTGCTGGCAGCTCCACACCCATGCATTTCCTTTTCCTGTAAAAAAAAAAAAAAAAAAATCCATTCCCAGCTCCAACTCAAGACAGAAGGTTAGTTATATCGAAACCTACTACACACAGACACTGTATTTTCAGGAAAATATTGTCACCTTTGAAATCTGTTACGCTGGGTTCCTTCCCGTTCCTGACCCCCTTCCTAGTCCCCTCCCTCCCCAGCCCTGACAGGAACAGTCAGCCTCAAGTCAAGCCTACAGCCACGCCCCTATGCCCCTACCCCAGGAGGATGTGTGCTTTCAGAAATGGTTCCAGGGGTAGTGAGGCCGTCAGCCCCCCAGGGCCCTCCTGTCAGCAGGGGAAGGTGACTGAGAGAGATGCCTGGGGTCAGGAGGTTGAGCCTTAAGACAGAGATCTCGGGTGCATGGCAGGTTTCTGCTTAGCTGATGATGTTGGGCAGTTTTCCCATCTTCACCCCTCCTTCCTCATTTCTGCAATAGGAGAGGAACAATTTCACAGGAGGAAATAAGCATCCACGTCCATCATGTTTCCAGTGTCGGGACGCCGCGTGGAGTGGTGCTCTCTTTTTAGCATCCAACCAGGGCATGCTTTTACGCCTTTCCATGGATATGAAGCCTTTGAATGAAAGCATCAGTCTCCAGTCTTGGGCTAAAATCAAATCTATGAACTTAGAAAGGAGGTAGAATGGACATTTGTTGTTTTTGCTGTTCCCCGTTCATGCTAATAGCACCCCATTTCCTTTCCAGGAAATGACCTCATCCCCGTCCTGTGTATTCCAGGGAATTAGCTCACCCGCATGGTAGACTGTCAGTCAAGGCGCCCTGCTCTCCCTGGCCAAGCGGTAGGCATGTTACCACAGTGGAGCCAACTGGATTCTCCTTTTTATGCACTGGAGCAGGGGCAGCCTCCCGAGTCAGGGCACACGCTGCTTGTGATACATACCAGAGTGCTTCCTCAGCCACAGCCATGGTTCCTGTCAGACCCCCAGAGAGTCCCTGGTCCTGTTCATTCTGGCCTGGGGCAGTGGCCACCTGAAAAAGACTGATGTTAGTTTCCTACCTGCCTGTGCTTAATGAGCAGAGAGGAAAGTTCTTCCCCTCTGAATGGGTGAGCTGAAGGGTCAAACCACAGAGCACCTAACATCATCATGCTGAGGATAAGAAATGAATCCACAAATGCTGCCTGAGCAAGGGACAACGGCACTCAGAAGTACTAGCACTCTTTCCACATAATGGAAACCGGATCCCGGGATCGTGAAACACGCAGCTGGCTCTTGAGCGACACGGGTTGGAACTGTGCGGGTCCACTTGGACATGGTTTTCCTTCCGTCCCTGCGCCTGGAGACAGCGAGGCCAACCCCTCCTCCTCCTCATCCTACTCCAACTCCACATGAAGACAATGAGGTCTTTAGGATGGTCTGCTTTCACTTAAAGAATAGGAAATGTATTTTCTGTTCCTTATGATCTTCTTAGTAACATTTATTTTCTCTAGTTAACTTTATTGTAAGAACACAGTATATAATACATACGACATACAAAATGTGTGTCAATCAACTGTTTATCTTCTCGGTTTCCAGTCAACAGTAGGTTACTAGTAGTTAGGTTTTTAAGGAGTTGAAAGTTCTGTGTGATTTTTGACAGCTCAAGGGATAATCACTCGTAACTCTCACAGTGCTCAACGGTCAACTGTGTATCTTCCTGCATTTGTGTCAAATAAGGAGGGGCCTTAGTCTCTTCTTTCTCCTCCTCTGCTCCTTCCTTGTCTTCGAAAAAACAAAACAAACTTTTTTTGAGAGACAATGTCTTCCTCTGTCACCCAGGCTGAGGTACAGTGGCACAATCAAAGCTCACTGTAGTGTCAAATTCCTAGACTCACGTGATCCTCCTGCCTCAGCTTTCTGAGTAGCTGAGACTGCAGGCATGCACCACCACAGCCAGCTAATTTTTGTTTTTATTTTTATTTTTGTGGAGATGTGGTCTTGTTATGTTGCCCAGGCTGGTCTCAAACTACTGGGCTCAAGTGAGCCTCCTGCCTCAGCCTCCCAAAGTGTTGGAATTATGAGCATGAGTCATCATGCCTGGCCCTTGTCTTCTTTTTATTTATTTATTTTGTTTCTTTATTTTAGGGAGCAAAGAAGATGGACCTTTTTTGATGGAAGCTAGTTTAATCTATGTCCTTTACGGTGTCTATTTCACCAGGGTAAGGGTCTCTCTGTATATCTGGATGATCAGGGGCCGTGCATCTGTAACTGGAGCCTGAAAACCAAATTTGCTCTTCTGAAGTAGCTTCTCTGGAGTTGAAGCTGTTGCTGAAACTCTGTCAAACCAATTTAGCAAAACAAGCGGAAGAGGCAAAGTCACCGCTCTCCCCTCCTTCTTCAGCCATGGCAGGGAAGGTGGTTTTCCCGCAATCAGTCACAAATCTTCCTCTGTCCTACCTGGTCTCTGGAAAGATACTTTTTCTATTAAGACAACTTTTCACCGCCTAAGCGCACAGGCAACCTTGAAGGGAGCTGCCTTTTCCTCAGCAAAATCTCACAGGGCTTACCTGTGAAGGTGCCGGTGATGAGGGAAAACCGTGGCAACCACGTGGGCTCTTCAGTGGACGGGGCCACATTCCAGATGGGTCCCCAAGACCTGGAGATCCGGGTGACATCATCTCAAAGAACAGGTGGACATTAGCTCAGGACCTGGGGACAGCAGTTTCAGGGGTGGAATAACCCCAGCTTCCACTTCCTGTAGCTCAGCCTGGCAGCTGTGGAAAGGACTGTGGATACATTTTGACCAGCCTTTCCAATTTCTCTTTTGTATTAGTTACAGCAATTCGTGCTAGCAGTGATAACAAATAGTCCTCAAATTCCAATAACTGAATGCAAGTGTGTTTCACAGGTGTGCAAAGTCTGTTGAGAACTGGGTGGCTCCACGACAGCTGTCCTCCAAGCAGTGACTCAGGGATCATGGTGTGGCTTTGTGATCCGAGCTGGCTCAGGTACTTCTAGTCATGTGGACAGAAGAGAAAGAGTACAAGGAGCACCAGGTTCTTAACCGCCTGAATCAGAAGTGCGACGCCCTTGGCTACAACCATCTTGCCACCCTCCTAACTGCGGAAGGAGCCCATGGATACTGGTGAGCACAGCACCCTCTGCAGCGCCTCAGTGTCCAAGCTCTTCAGCAAATCCCCCTCTCCACTCCTAGAGAAACTTCTTTTCTACACATATCCCTTAGGAACGGTCTGAAACGTACATGATACTAAGGTAAAAAGGAAGTATAAATGAGTGACATGTACTCTTCCTCAGAAATACACTGTTTTAGGCAGGCTAAACATCTTAACCTAAGACACAGCTCTTTCAGCTACTACTTTAATGCAGAAGGATAAGCTTCTGCTGAGCGATGCTGGAGTTCTGCTAATTTCCAGGCTCCTGAAACGCAGGTGAACGTAGGTAAGGATGGCCTTGCTGACGGCTCAGCACCACACAGTACCCAGGCCCAACCCTGGCCTTAGAGGCCATCACTCTTGGGAGTAACAAGCGTGGAAGGCGTTCTCACGGGAGATCCCCATGTTAAATGAGGAGAGAGCTCAGTCTTTGGTTCCTCTGGCCCCGTGCTTGTCCCATTTGCCTTTTAATTTTCTGATCAGACGTATGCTTGGGGTTTTGAGCTCACAAACGGTGTGGGTGATTCCCAGTGGGTAGCTCTGTCGTTCAGTGGGTGACCCTGAACTTTATTTTTTGTGCTCTGATTTAGAACAGAACTCTACAGAAAGAAGATGAGAAAAAGTCTTCTTGACTCACAATTACAATGTAAATCAGTAACGAAGATTTAAGTTCAGTGTGTGGGGAAAAACATTGCTTTCTGTCCATCTATCTCCTGGTTCCAATTTCTAAGACCCAAGAAGACAGCTGGAGAGAACGAAGAGGAAATAAAATTGTAGGGAACTTGGGAGAAATAATCAAAGGGAGGTTGAACTCAGGATGGAAACATCAGGCCAAGGTAGCACCCTGAAGGCCCGTTGCCAGCCCTGGTGCCCGTATGTGTTTTGATTGGCCTCTGGTTTGTTGGTCCACACAGTATTTTGAAGAAAATATGAATTAGTAGCCAACTTTTAAATACCTGGAGATTTCATATAAAAAGTCAGATTTCTGCTTTCTCTTGAAAAATTAGAGTTTGGAGCAGCAATAAGCCCATATTCCAGCAAAGCAACAGTCGGCCTGAGCCCAGCAGGGGCTGCCCCTTCAGACAGGGCAGGGCTTGTCCCCTTCAAGTTGACGATGGCCCTACCCCTCCCTATGGCTCCCTGCACAAGCCTCCATGTCACTCCTCTTCATCTGGGATTTCTCAGTCCCGGTGGGTCTGAGAAATCACAGTTGCTTGGACTCCGGAGGGATTTGAGTCTGTAAGCCCTGACCTAGGGAACGTCTATGCTTTGCAAGTTGCTGAAGAGCACTGAAGGCAGTGATGGATTGGTGATGACAGACACCTGAATACAAGGGAAGAGCAGGAGAATAGAGTCACGGGAGTCTCATTGCTTCAGAGAATTCGTGCGTTTTGATGGTCATGTGTCAGGAGGATAAACTGGGACTCCTTCTGTCTCCGTTGTCACTGATGCCCCAAAGGCCAAGCCTGGTGCAGTTTGATGGCTATGCCCTTCTTGTCCTCTTTTCAACTACTGGTAATAAACTTTACTGAAACCGGATTACATTTAATGTATTGGGTCTTATTTTCATGTAAGGTTGTGTAAGTTGCTCACTGCACAAGGCATCTGGCCAAGGGGATGAGCTGGGACAAAAGTCCAGTCCATGCTCTCTGCTTACAGCAGGGTGCCCTGGTGTGGGACTAAATGCCCCCAGAGTAAGGGACATGTCCCCCTTTTCTTGTTAGTTTGCACAAAGCACCTTTAGGCTAGAAGGGACTCTCCTTACTTTGTTCTCTAGTTTGGTGTGAGTTGATCCTGTCTTGGAAATGGGAGTGTAAGATCTCTGACGGAAGAGGCGTTCTTGCATTTGTTATCACCGGCAGCACATAAACAGGGTGTGCTTCCCCTAGTATGGGCCATGGAATGCTTCTATGAAATTTAAATAGACGTTATGTAAAAAGAAATCTATTAGAAAAAAAAGAGGGGGCTGGGGTGAATCTGCATAAAGAACAGTCTGTCAGCATCACAAACGCCATGGGGAAAAGCAGCCAGCTCGTTCCTCAATGACGCCTGACGGGGCTGCCGGTTCCTGTCCGCATGGGAGAGAGGAGAGAAGGGCTTCAGTCTCTGCGTTCATCCTCCAGAGGCTTCTGCATGGAAAACCCTGCTTGGAGGTCTGTGTGATGTCTCAGGTCAGTCCCACCCCCAGGGAAAGGTGTTCCACAGGCTGATCTGAGTGTGGTTTCCAAGAGTGAGACTCGGGTCCCAGAGCAATCTGACTCCATAATTTCTTTTCCCAGAAAGACGGGACTTGCAAGCTTCTCTCCACCACGGTCGGGGCCTGGAATTGTCCAAGAGCTCTTTCACCCATTTTCTTTAGACTTTTAACTCCTCCCAGGTTTCCCTCAAATCCATTCTAACCCTTTTCGTTTTCATTCTTTTCTTCATGAAAGAGCGAAACTGAAAAATGAGAGACAGTCTATCGTGTCGACTGAACAGTGGTGACAGCTGTGGGCACTGACATAAGGCTGCCTCAAGTTGTCAGTTTTAGTTGTGTGGACTTGGACAAGTAACTTCACTTCTCTGGGCCTCAGTTTCCTCATTAATAAAGTGGAGGCGATGCCAGGACTGTTGTGAGAATAAAGAAAGTAAATACATGTAAAATACTAGGGGGTTGGCCCATAGTCTATGCTCAGAAAATGACGAGGATGTCATCATCACCATTGTCATCAATGTCATTTTGATATATTGATAGTATACTTGGTGCACTGCAAAATTCTAACTGCAATCAGATTGCATTGATAAGCCCTGGAGAGTTCTGGTTTGACTGACTTGATTTGTCATATTGCTGCACTCTTCTATTTTAAAAACGTGTACACAGCCGGGTGCAGTGGCTCACGCCTGTAATCCCAGCACTTTGGGAGGCTGAGGCGGGTGGATCATGAGGTCAGGAGATCGAGACCATCCTGGCCAACATGGTGAAATCCTGTCTCTACTAAAAATACAAAAATTAGCTGGGCGTGGAAGTGTGTGCCTGTAATTCCAGCTACTCGGGAGGCTAAGGTGGGAGAATCGCTTGAGCCCAGGAGGTGGAGGTTGCAGTGAGCTGAGATTGCGCCACTGCACTCCAGCCTCGGTGACAGAGTGAGACTGTATCTCCAAAAAAAATAAAAATAAAAATAAAAAATTCTTTAACAAATTATTAGAATTGATATGTGGAAAGGATTCTGTTTAACTTACCTAAGAAAATATCAGCCGGGCCAACAATGTTGAAACCCCATCTCTACTAAACATACAAAAATTAGCTGGGCGTGGAAGTGTGTGCCTGTAGTCCCAGCTACTCAGGAGGCTAAGGCGGGAGAATCGCTTGAGCCCAGGAGGTGGAGGTTGCAGTGAGCCGAGATGGCGCCACTCACTCCAGCCTGGCAACAGAGCGAGACTCCGTCTCAAAAAGGAAAAGAAGAAAGAGAAAGAAAAAAACGTGTACATGCCCCACACAATGCCAGGAAACATCGGCTTCGGTACTTTGTCTCTCATTGTATGACCCACCTTTCCCAGACAGAAGCCCTCCCCAGTCATTACCGGTGCCCCAGTTTGATGCTTGTCCTTGTGTGTTGGTCTGGTTTGGACCTGTGTCCAGCCCAAATCTCCTGTCAAACTGTAATCGCCGGTGTTGGAGGTGGGGCTTGGTGGGAGGCGATAGGATCATGGGGGCGGATTTCCCTCTTGGTCTTATGATAGTGGGTGAGTTCTCATGAGACCTGGTCATTTAAAAGTGTGGCACCTCCCCCCTTTCCTCCTGCTCCCACCATGTGAGACACCTCGCACCCCTTTGCCTTCCGCCATGATTGAAAGCTCCCTGAGGCCTCCCCAGGAGCTGATGCTGCCACACTTCCTGTGCAGCCTACAGAGCCTTGAGCCAATTAAACCTCTTTTCTTATAAATTACCCAGTCCCAGGTATTCCCTTAAAGCAGTGTGAGATCGGACTAGTAACTGGGTTCTAGGTGTAACTGCTTCTTTGTAGATCCTTGCTGCTGTTCACAAGCAGAGCACTGAAGACACAGGAGGATTAATTAAGGGCCCAGATTTGAGAGCCTGTGAGGCACCTTCCTTTAGAAGCAGGAGGCCAGGCAGATGCACTGGGCCCAGGCAGCATTGTCGTGTTTGGAAACCCTGCGAACAGCCTCATTCTGGTCGTTCTTCTAATTCCTGTCAGTCTTGAATCTCCATGAAGAGCTGTGCTGGCCTGATGAGAATGCCCCCAGGAAAGCGATGGCCAGACGCTTGCCTTCAGGGAGAGCTGCGTTCTCTCTGCAGGCCTTTGAACTTCCCCAGAGCATTTCTCTGGCCTCTAGAACTTATCCAAAATGTTTTCTTCAAGAGGCCTATTCCCTCGCCTGCAGCAGTGGCGTGGCACGGCCACTCTCTCATCTGGTTTCCAGCAGTTGGGTAGGGAGTGTATTTGCCTCTTGGCCAGCACACACACACAAGCCGGGGCTGCCCTCCACATGTTCTTGGAGAACTGGCACTCAGACCCCTATTCTTGACACTTTGTGAACACACACTTCAAATGACTGGGCAGGGCTTGATCTTAATCAAATGTCTCCTTAGTATCTGCCCTTGGCACAGATCCAATTCCTGCGCAGTGTCTACAGAGGCATTTGTGTAACACACACACACACACACTCACACATATGGCTACACCACCCACCGTCATAACACAAAGATCCAAGCATATGATGAGTCTATTTTTTTTTTTCGGGCGGAGATGGTTTAAATAAACGGACAACGTAAGTACTTCCTCTCCCAGCCGCACATCCTCAAGGTCAGCGAGAAGCAAATGGGGTAAAAAGTCCTGAGCCTAATGTTCCCAACCTGTCTTGTTTTAAGCTTTAAGTGTAGGTGCAATCGGATGAGTGTTTGCTGGGGAAGTATCTGGATATTTGAACCCAGATTCCCATGTAAGATTCTTTCAGCCCACTGAGGAAGATGGATGCACACCAAGGGGGTCTCCTGGAGATGTGGTCTGAGGCGAATGGAAGCTCCAGAGCATAGAGCTGTATTTTTCAGCAGTGAGCTCTCAGGACTACCTGCATCCAATATCACGGGAGCCAGTCAAAATGCAGATTCCAGGGCCTCACTCACGACTGCACAACTCAGAAGACATGGAACCTACGTATTTTCATTGTTACAATACTTCCTGGGAGATTCTAAAATACACATGAGTTTGAGAGCCATCGATCCAGAGATTTTTAAGTAGAGGAGCACACGAGAATCACTCTCAGCACTCTGTTCTCTTTATATATAGATATAGAATATATATAGAATAAAGATACAGAATTATTCTATGTTCTATATATATATATTTGAGACAGGGTCTTGCTCTGTCGCCCAAGCTGGAGTGCGGTGGTGCAATCTCAACTCACTGCAGCCTTGGCCTCCCAGATTCAAGCGATCCTCCCACCTCAGCCTCCCAAGTAGCTGGAATCACAGGTGCACACCATCACACCCTGTGAACCACTGTGCCTGGCAGATTTTCGTTTAATACATTTGGGGGTGGATCACAGACATCTGCATTTGGAAGAAGTCCCGTTGTGATCCCAATTCCAGCTCCCATGTGTCCCAGTGGTCCTCTAATTTTGGCAGGTGTGCGAGGGAATGAATGGGGGTAGAGGTGGAGGGGTGGGGTTCCGGTTAAAGGTGGATTCCTGGACCTTGCCTTTAGAGCCCTCTGTATGTTCTGATGTGGGAGCCCTTGGAGACAGGGACCCATTGAGGGCATCCAAGGACGTACCCCCTCGCCACTCCCCGGTCCCAGGGATTCCAAGACCACCGCCTTGCCCTTCCCACCCTGCACCCTTGGTACAGTCAGCACTGGAGCCAGGCCTGCCTATTGAGGGCGGAAATGTGCTCTGCAGTCTCTTCTTCCAGGGGATTATTCTAAGGCACTCCCCACCCTTCCTTTCATTTCAGTTCCATTTCCCTGGGATGATGATGACAAGTGCCAAAGAAATGTCTAGACCACAGATTCTGAATGTGAACAAAAATGTCTTCAAGTCCAAAAGAGATTTTCTGCAATGTGAAGCCCAGAGGATGTTTGGTTGTTGCTGCATTAAAGCAGGGCCATAAAACAAGAGTTGGAGTGGGAGACAGGCAGGCAGCCTCTCCGATGGCTTTGCTGCTGTGGTCAGTTAATACTTGCCAGGTGCTAGGAACAGAAATTGTGTTCATCAAGAAGGGTCGATAACCACATTACCCCCATCCTCAGACACCAAAGCAACGTCTAATGGCTTCTTCTTTTTCTTTTTATAATAGTTTTTGTTTTGAAATAAATTTTAATGTTATCAAAGTAATATATGCACATACTTTTGAAAGTCAGATATCACTTCCAGGAAATTTTTCTCGTATTTTTCTTTGTGAACTTCAATGTCTTTTCTACTCTCTTTTTCTTGAACTCCTTTGCATGTTGAATCTCCTGGCTTAATCCTCTAATTGCGTATCTTTTTCTCTTCTGTAGTTCATTTTCATTTTATTTTTTGTCTTTTCTCCTGTCTGCAGGATTACATTATCTTTTAAAATCCAACCCTCTATTGACATTTTTACTTAGCTATAGTGTTTTTAATTTTCAAAATATCTTCTTCATTTTTAGGTTATCCTGGTACTGCTTTAGGGACGTGATATCTTCTATTAGTTCTTTGATGTTACTGACTTCTGAAATTTTAATTTTGCCCTATAAATTGCTTCTGTTTCTTCCAAGGTACTGAAAAGGACCCAGTCTCCTGAACTGGGGGCTGAGGAGAGAAGAGATCTGTTGCTTGTGTTCTGGTTTTGGGGTGAGGGGACGCTGTGGGTATCACTGTTCAGAGTGAAGGTTTTCATTTAGAGCTTCTGTTTTCAGTTCAGCTTGGATGCTGAACTCTCCCCATGCCCGAGTCCTTGGGTTCAGGGTCTCCTTGGTTGTGCTACACTAGACTGATGCTGTCTAATACCTTCACCTCTCACCATTGATGGTCCCGGAGCACTGGGAATGTGGCTGGTCAGAATTGAGATGTGTGGTGAGTGTAAAATATATACCTGATTTTGAAGATATTACAAAAAAACAGTAAAATATCTGTCTTTAAAGTATTGATTACACATGATCTCAATTTGTAAAGTATTGATTACACACTGAAATAATGATATATTAGGTTAAGCATATTATTAAAATTAATTTTGCCTTTCTCAATTTGGATGCTGGAAAATCTAAAATTATATCCATGGTTCACATTATATTCCTGTCTGACAGTGCTGCTCTTCTGTGGCTTCTGGGAAAGGGATCCAGTGGTCTCCCTGCTCCTGTCTTAGTCCCATGTGTCTATGAGAACCATTGCCTCGAGTTCCTGATCCTTTCCAGAGCTCAGCAGAACAAATCCTTGCCACCCCTTGGCATCCTCTGCAGCCTCTTGGTTTTAGCTTCCTCTGTTAAGTTTAGGTTAGTTACTATCTCCTCATGTGCTTTTCACTTTCAAAAAGTTGACTGAATGATCTCTTCTGCCATTCTCTTAGCATTTATGGGTTTACTATTTTCCTTTGCTGTTATTTGAGTGGGGTTTTGGAAGGGAATGGAGATAATGCATGTGATCAATCTGCCATTTGTAAGTTCTAGTGGCCCCTTGAATCAAATTAAATTGTCAGCTTTAAGGCGCATGGTAATTTCCCCTTTATGCCGACAGCCTGTTAGTCAGCTTGGGCTGCCATAACAAAATCTTGCAGACTGGGTGGCTTAAACTACTGTGATTTATTTCCCACCGCTCTGGAGGCAGGCTGATTGGCTCCTGGTGAGGGCTCTCTTCCTGGCTTGCAGGTGGCTGCCTTCTTGCTGTGTCTTCATATGGTAGAGATGGGAGAGGACGTGAGCTCTCTGGCATGATTTTGTATAAGGGCACTAATGCCATCATGAGGGCTCCACCCATATGACCTCATACAAACTGAATGATCTTCCAAATGCCCACTTCCAAATACCATTACACTGAGGGTAAGGGCTTCAACTTATGATTCCTGGGGTGGGGCATATCAGTCCATGGAGCACCCTCCATACTGGCTCATGTTCCTTATTTTGTCATTTGTTCCCCTCCCCCACCTGCTTGCCGCCAGGATATTCACCTCAAAGTTTCTTTCATGTTTTTCATCGCAAAGCCTTGCTTCTGCACCTTTGCTATGTAGCTTAAAGACTTTTATTCAGAAATTGACAAGACAATTTTAAGTTTTGTCTGGAAAAGCAAAGGACCAACAACAGCCTAAACTGTCTTGGAAAAGAAGAAAAAAGTTTCCAGACTCATAGTACCTGACTTTAAGACTATGCATCAGGTCAGGGTGGCAATTGTGGAAGCCTGTACATGTTGGTCAGTGGGACAGAATAGAGTGCCCAGAGACACACCACCCACAAATACACATCCAAATAATTTTTGATGAGTGTGACCAGCAATTTAATGTAGATAGAAAAATCTCTTTACTAAATTGTACGGAAACAATGAGATATTCATATATATATATATATACACACACAAATATATATCTATACATACATATATACACACACATATATACATACATATCTATATCCCTCTGTGTGCGTGTATAACCTCAATTCTTACTTTATACCAAATCTAAAAATCAACTTGAGATGGGTATAATATTTACATATAATATCTAAAACTATAAAGCTACTAGGAGAAAACCCAGAGGAGTATCTTCACGACCTTCAGGTAGGCAAAAATGTATTGGAGAGGTTACAGAAGGCACAAGTCATAAAAGAAAACAGTGTATGTAAACGAAACTTCATCAAAACTCTGAAAAACACCATCAAGAAAAATCAATAGGCAAGCCGCAGACTGGGAGAAAATATTTGCAACACATATATTGGACAAAGAACTTGTATCAATAATATGTAAAGAACTCCTGTAATGCAATAATAAAAAGACAAACAGCTTAATTTTGAAAAAATGGGCGAAAGACTGACAAACCAAAGAACATATGCAAATGGCCAATGGTCATATGAAAATGTGCTCGACGTCATCAGCCACCAGGGAAATGCAGAATTTATCATCAGACACTATGACACGCCTGCCCGAACACCTGAAATGAGAAGGACCAACACCACCAGCGACTGGAGACACCCTTTGTGGTTCTCGTGGCTCAGCAATGCCCAGTCTCATTCCAGAAAGATTGAATTCTGCTCCATCAAACTCAACACCTTCCTGGCTATCACAGTGAAACCCCGTCTCTACTAAAAATACAAAAAACTAGCCGGGCGAGGGGCCGGACGCCTGTAGTCCCAGCTACTCGGGAGGCTGAGGCAGGAGAATGGTGCAAACCTGGGAGGCGGAGGTTGCAGTGAGCTGAGATCACGCCACTGCACTCCAGCCTGGGTGACAGAGGGAGATTCCATCTCAAAAAACAAAAGAAAACAGAATAAAAGCTCAGCAAACATTCCATGATCTCAAAATGTTCTACCTGGCGGGACAGGTTTAAGAATACAACTGAAATGCCTGTAAAACGATGTCTTTCAAGAAGAACGAAGAGAATTTATTAAGCAATCAACTTGTGTAGCCTGTCTTGAGGAGATTTTCCTCGGTTCCAGGATATTCCACTTGGTCCCCAGTGTGACCATTCAAGAATGGGAAGGAGTCAGGAGCCTGACTTTTTAAGGGTTCTCATGTGAGGGTGATATTCCTGCTTAAGAGGAGGGGATTTGACGGCAACTTCTCTTGACCTCCATTCCTTGTCACGTGGGACAAGATGACTCAAGGATGCCTCCATGGCAGTTTCATCATATATGGCACCAGCTGTTGTTGGAGTGGTATCTAGTCTTCTTTGCAGTCAGGGGAAGTTGGAAGCATTCAGAAGTCGCCCAGAGCATCTAAAGCCCAGTTGACACAGTATTTTATGATGGCAGATGGAGGCCCATGTCACAGGAGATTCCGGAGTGCTTCGGTGTCAGCACCCCTGCAAGCGGGGGTCTTGTTAGTTGACCTAAGAGATTCCATTCCAATGTGCTGAAGATGGATTTTCAGCTTGGCCTTTGCGGAGGCTAAGAAAGATTCATTGCAAATTTCTGTTTACTTGTCTGGCTTTCGTGGGATAGCCAGTGTTTTCCCTTGTTTTAGGTTATCTTTGGCTGGAGGGCAAGAAAAATAGTCAGTGATGCCTTGGAAGTTTAAGCCTACACTATATGGCTCTTTTAAAAAATATTTGGTTATCCAGCAAGATATTTCTCGTGTTTCTACATCTAAAATTTCTCTGTGGTTTGGCAGGACCAAAGCTTTTCATGGCTGCCAGTCATATCTTAATTGGATCACCTTGTGGAAACTTCAGAGAGGTTTTCCTAGAACTTGTTTCCAATTTCTGATGTCGACCCAGCATTTATTATCTAAGGTGAGACAGACACGGCAATCTCCTCATTTCCTCTCTCTTTAAAAGGACGCGCTGCATTTTTCAAAATACCTCCCAGAGAGTGCTCACTGGGAAGAAAATTCTCCTTTCTTGGCAAAGAATGTTCTTGCTAGCTCTGTTACTCCTCAAATGATAGTACCTTATTTGCAAATTCTATTGAGGCAATAGCCAACAGAAAATTCAAAGGGGGAGAAAAGTGCACTTTGTACTCACACCTAAACCCACTATATTTTTAAAAAATTGTACTTATTTGAACCCACCTTGTATTATGGACTACAAATGTGCTTGCTTGCTATTTCGTTTCTTATAAAATTATAAGCTCCTTGAGAGCAGGAAAAACATGCATTCTTCTTTTACTCTTTCAACATCAGCCAGAATGTCCGACATGTGATAGGTGCCTGGGACGTATTTGTGGAGTTAAAATGCTTGAAATATATCTCTGGGGAACACATGAGAAGGTATTAAAATATTTCCCAAAAATATTTAATGGCACATACGGTTTTAATTTTAAAAAGCCAAGCACACACTTTGCACATAATGGGATTCAACTTTTGTTATAAATGGGCACAGATACACGCACTTAGAAAAAGGACTGGAAGGAAATGTGAAAAAATAGTAAACAAGATAATTTCAGGGTGGTGGGATTAAAAGGCAATTTTAATTTTTAAAATTTATGATTTTAGTAAAATTCAAATTATCTGCAATAACCATGCATTGCTTTTATAACTAGAAAAAAATTAATTCTTTTGTGCAGTTATTTTTTTAAAAATCATTTGCCTTGAATATTGTTTCATTTACTGAAAGTGATGGCAGCTGTTTCTATGCAGTGTGACTGCCCACCAGGCACTTTGCCAGTGTGTCACTTGCTCTGCGCGTATTTTTATGCCTGTTTTACAGATGAGGGAACCGATGCCCAGAGAGGCTAAGGGATGGCTCCTCCGGAAAAGTGGGGATCTGGATCTGGACCTGGTCTGGTGAAGGAAAGAGTCGAGTCACAGCCACTTACCCGCCTCGCTCCCGCTGGGGTGCTCCAGGGAGAGTGTCTTGTGAGCGCCTTGGGAACCTGTCGGTTTCGTGCTTTTCTCCTTGCCCTTGGCTCGCTCATTGAAAAGCTTCCCATCTGTATATTATCTTTCTGAAGTGTTTAGTCTTGTCTTTTAGGAATATCTGGAGACTTAAGAAACACTGATGGGCAGCATCAGTAATAGTAGATGTCAAATTGGAGCATATCCTCCCAAGTTCTTTTTTATTTATTTATTTTGAGGCGGAGTCTCGCTCTGTCGCCCGGGCTGGAGTGCAGTGGCCGGATCTCAGCTCACTGCAAGCTCTGCCTCCCGGGTTCACACCATTCTCCTGCCTCAGCCTCCTGAGTAGCTGGGACTACAGGCGCCCGCCACCTCGCCCGGCTAGTTTTTTTTGTATATTTTAGTAGAGACGGGGTTTCACCGTGTTAGCCAGGATGGTCTCGACCTCCTGACCTCGTGATCCTCCCGTCTCGGCCTCCCAAAGTGCTGGGATTACTGGCTTGAGCCACCGCGCCCGGCCACTCCCAAGTTTTAATAACAGTTGTAGGGGACACTTACTTTCTAAGGAATATGATTTGTTAATGTTTTAACTTTGTATAATGAATATGTATTATTTTTAGTCCAAAAGGACAATGAAAATATGAGAAAAGGTGGAATTCATTAAAAGCAAACGTTTTCTGTAAAGAGTCAGATTGTAAATAGTTTTGGCTTTGCAGGTCATATGGTCTCTGTGGCAATCACTCAACTCTGCAACGAACACAGTCATAGATATTTCATAGAGGAACGGGCAAGGCTGTGTTCCAATAAATCTTTATTTACAAAAACAGGCAATGGGCCAGATTTGGTCACAGGCTATAGTTTGACAACTCTTGTGTATTAGTTTCCTGTTGCCACTGTGACAAATGACCAGAAATTAGTGGCCTGTAACAACACAGATGTATTCTCTCATAGGAAGACAGAAGTCTGAAATCACTATCACTGGGCTAAAATCAGGTTTTTAGCAGGCTACACTTCCTCTGGAAGTGCCAGGAGAGAGTCTGTTCCTTGTTTGCTCCAGGTTCCAAGGCCTGACGGCATTTCTTGGCCTGTGGCTGCATCATCCCAACCTTTGCTTCTTTATCATGGCATCACGTTCTCCTCTTGTGTAATCAAACCTACCTCTCACAAAGACCCTTGTGATTGCATTTAGTGCCCACCTGGATAAGCGAGGCTAACCTCCCCATCTCAAGGCGTTTAACTTAATCCATTGGCCTTGTAAGGTAATGTTTTTGTTTTTGAGACGGAGTCTTGCTCTGTCGCCAGGCTTGAGTGCAGTGGCACGATCTCGGCTCACTGTAACCTCCGTGTCCTGGGTTCAAGCGATCCTCCTGCCTCATCCTCCTGAGTAGCTGGGATTGCAGGTGCATACCACCACACCCAGCTAATTTTTTGTATTTTTAGTAGAGACGGGGTTTCACCATGTTGACCAGGATGGTCTCGATCTTTTGACCTCATTGATCCACCGGCCTCGGCCTCCCAAAGTGCTGGGATTACAGGCATGAGCCACCGTGCCTGGCTGTAAGGTAACGTTTACAGGTTCCCAGGATAGGATGTGGATGTCTTAGGGCGGGGGACGGAGGGGGCATTTTTCATCCTATTACACCCTGGAATGGAGTAACAAAAAGGCAGGGGTTGGGGGGATTGCTGTAAAAAGAACATTGATTTAGGAGCAAGTTCACCAGAGCCAGAGGCCCAGCTCCAGTCACTGTATGCACAGTCTTGGGAGAGTCATTGGACCTCCCTAGCTTTTAGCTTTTCTCATTTGTGATGTGAGGGAATTAGACTATATGACCCCCTGAGACTCTTTTTAGCACTGTCATCTTTAAATTTTTTGATTTTTGAGAAGGAGTATTTTCAACAGCTGCCTCTGTCATAGTGACCTTTGTTGTAAGAGATGTAGCTTAAATCTGTTCTGAGCAGCTTTGTGCTAAGTTGTATCAGGGAAGATTCAATATTTATAGGCAAAATAAAGGAAAAAATAAATTTTAACTATTCCCAAGTTAGTATAAGCATGGGGAAATTACAGGCCAATTCTGTCATTCAGAATGAAACTAAAATTTTTATGCCATTCTGTACAGAAAAGCATTTGAGAAGTCCACAAAAGTACTTTCACTATCTAAGGATAAAGAATAATGAACTCAGAATGAGAGAGGAAGGATTCAGTTATCACATGGAGCTAGATTAAGAGATTTTCCAGTATGGCATGCCCTTAGGGCTTGTGTGGTTCTTAAAAATGAGCTGTAATTCTGTCTGTGAGTTTCCTAGCAGCAAAAGCAAAGATAGAAAGATGATTGTGTAAGAATAACACTATTAATAGAATGTTTTAAAAGTTGCTAGGAATTCCTACAGCATGAAGTGACATTTTCCATGGATCTTCCTAAACAGGGACACTCAGGGTTATTCTCACAATATCAGTTTATTCATCCATGCACTCAACAGATATTCATTGATTGCCTTCTACATATTTGACACTGTCCTAGTGACTAGAAAGATATGTCATGAACCAGATAGAAATAACTCTGTTCTCTTGGAGCTCACCGCCTGGCAGGATGTGCAATTATTGACAAGTCCAAGGAGTACTGTGGGTGAAGAAGAACAGAGGCACAGACATGTATAGCAGGGGGACTTTATCTATGGGCTGGTCAGGGAAGGTCTCTCTGAAGAGGTGACATCCAAAGTCATTTCTCCATGGCATGACAGTAATTCAGCAGGCAAAGAGTAGAGGAGGAAGTTGTCAGGCAAGGCAGAGAGAAGTACCAATGGAGACACCTATAGTTGTCCATGTCATTGTCTGGTATAGTTGGAGTGAAGACAGAACAGAGCATGTGCTGTGTCAGATGGTGAGCAACACGGTAAGGGTTCTGGGCTGTATCCAATGTAAACTGTATTATTAATAGTTAGAACACTCAGCTGCTGTGATAAACCTCGGGGTTTCAGTAGCTCTGTGCACAGTGTAACTTACTCCGGACTCCCCTGTTAGCCTAACGGGAGGTTTCTGATGTCTGGGCAGCTTTCGCCGTGGTGATTCTGTCGTGAGTCTCCTACACCCTCTACAGCCACCCTGTGACCATGGAGGGGAGAGAGAAAGTGGGGAAGAAGCAGGTCTTAATAATCTTGACCTCCAAAATGACCCACTGTTTCCACATAACTCACAGACAAGTAGTCACAACCCACCACCTAACTGCAAGGTGGGTTGGAAATGCAGTCCCTGGCTGGGCAACCACTTCACAGCAATAGCTCCATTCTGGAAACAGGGTATGGAGTTTAGTGCATGATTAGCTAGCTGTTCATGCTGCAGGAGGCCGCTGGAGAGTCGTGAGCAAGATAGAGGTATAATCAAATTTGAATGTGAAAAAGACCATCCTGGCTGCAGAATGGAGAAGGTATTGGAGGGTGCAAGACTGGATGCAGAACAACCAGTTATCGTAATGGGCAATAAACACGATACAGTTGCAACCACCGTGGAAGAGTTCTATAGGGCATCTCTCAGTGTCAGCCGAGGACGCGGTGCCAATTCACACTTCAGTGAAAAGTGTGATGTCAGTTATCAATACGACGTCAGTCTGTGATACCGTCAACCGTGACAACCAAAGAACTTTTTCCCTTTTACAACCAGAAGTCAGCAGCCCATTGACTGATGCCAACCTCACTATATTAATTCATTTTTAAAAAGTGTTTGAAAATACCACATTTTAAAAGTGGTTGATTAGAAAATCCTGTGGAGCTATTCTGCACATCTCTATTGCTAGATCACACTGTGTACTCTCAATGCTCTCCTTACTACTGGAAGCTTTAAATCTAGTCAGATTAGAGAGCCAATTCTAAAAACCCCAGGACCAATTCAGAAAATTCATCCCTAACATTCTATTCTGTTCTCCAGAACTACTCTTGGTATCAACATCTGTGTTAGTCAGGGTTCTGCAGAGAAACAGAGCTGATCTCACATGATTGTGAAGGCTGAGAAGTCCTGAGATCTGTAGTCGGTAAACTGGAGACCAAGGAGAGCCAATGGTGTGCTTCCAGTCCAAGTCCAAGGGCTTGAGAAGCAGGAGAGTCCATGGTGTAAATTCCAGCCTGAGTCTGAGTCCAAGTGCAGAAGGCTTATTCTCAACGACAGTCAGACAGAGTGAATTCTCCCTTACTTAGCATTTTGTTGTATTTGAGTCTTGAACATGTTGGATGAGATCCACCCACATTTGGGAGAACCATCTGCTTTCTCAGTCTACCCATTCAGATGTCAATCTCATTCAGAAACACCCTCACAAACTCACCCAGAATGATGTGAAACCAAATAGCTGGGCACCCTGTAGCCCAGTCAAGTTGACACACAAAAATTAATCTTCATAATAGGTGGGCTCCCCGAAGTTATTCTGTGGTCAAATTTAAAGAACACTGCATACTATAGCCCAGAGGCTGGCAAATGTCTCCAGTCAAGGGTGAGATAAAAGTAAATATTTTAGGCTTTGAGGGTCATACAGTCCCGGTGGTAACTATTCAGGTCTGTCCTTAGAGCCAGAGTTAATATGTAAATGAATAGGTGTGGCTGTGTTCCAACAGAAACAGGCATTGAGTCATACTTGGCCTGAGGACTGAGGATTGTAGACTGGACCTCTGCTGTACCCACTTCTTTGAGCTCTTTTCACATTAGCATATTTAAACTCGAAGGCTTTGAGAATTCCCACAGAAATGAAGTCTGATAGCCAAGTTTGACCCACGGTTTCTCAATCTATTTGACTGTGGAAAACTTTATTCATGCTATACTATTAACCTCTAATGGACTAGCATTCAACGAATTATCCATTTAAGAAATGGTGGTTTAGCACGAAAGTTTTATTTAAAAGATCTCTGCTGAGAGGATTAAGAAAAATAATATAAAGTTCTTTTCGTTTTCTTGAGTTACTGAAATTTGAAGGGCACTAAATTTGAAAGATTTAGGAATACATTTGCCTTTGAAAATGGATGTAATTTCCTACTATGTACAGTTGTGCAGTGAGCAATGCATTCCCTACTGGAATAATTTGGAAATGATTTACTAAATTTACAAAATAGTTTTAAATTTCTAGTCTTGGCTCTGGCTATGATTAGAAAAAAAAATTGGCACTAAGAATAGCAATAAAAAGCTAACTGTTAAGGAACTTTTTTCCATTTCTATGGTGTTCCTTGGTCCTTTGATTCAACTTGAGGTAATTTTGGATTCTGATATTCTGCCCAGCTTCAGCAATTGTAGTAAATTGTAATTTATATTTTCATTTACATCATTTAAAAAATGTTGAATGAGGCAACGTCCAGCTCTGAGGCCTATGACACATCACTAATGAACTGAATCCACTCATTTTGATTCAGTCATCCATCAACCCAATGACCTCTATCCCCATGCTCTATCCCCAAATATCCTCATCTTGCCAATATTTTATTGTGCTTTTGTCAAGTGTTTCTCTGATATCCTTTTTCTACGACAGTCACATTTCCCTGAGCTACTACTCTAACAATTTTTAAAAAGAAACGCTGTTCACCCTCCATGGCTTGCTTTCAGTGAGCCTATCGAAGCTTCCACTACTCACCCAAGTCTTTAAATGATCTATTCTTGCGACTCGCCTGAGATTGAAACTGCATGGTTTTCAGAATCTGCCTTTTCCCTCTTTCAGGAAACTGAAATGCCATGTGCCCGCCTCTGGTCTTTGGTCATTCTGCTGGCCCCAGTCGTCCTCCGCAGTTGCTGGTAAAGGTTGCTTCTGCCTATGGCCTGGGTATTACTTGTCCAGGTCAGGAGATGAGTGTTCAATAGGAACACTCACTGCTTTCTTACACTCTGTCCACATTGGGATCCACTCCCTCATACTAATATTTATGTTACTTTTTTTGGCCTAAATATCACTGTATTTGAGAAAGAAGATGCAAGCTCCCTGCTTGCTTTTTGCTGTCTGTCAACCTGTAGGTTTTGATTTCAGGTGTCTTCTTTCCTAATGTGTTTTCCCTGGGAAGCTGGTATGATCCACTATATAGCTTGAAGGTGCAAAAATGGTCATGGCTATTTTAAAGGCTCAAATATTAAAATATAATATTAAATTACAAATATTAATTGTGAATGCCAATTATGAATATTACATTAGCAGGGTATCCAGTTCCTCTGAAACATCTGCCCTCCCTGCCTCTCCCAGTGTCAGGTTTTCGACATTCCCAGAGGAAGGTGCACAGTCCAAGCGCTGTTCTCATTTGGTGTAGACAGTGTCAGAGAATGTGGTTAACCCACTTGCGCCATTTATCCCAGCACCAGTTTATTGCCCTGTGCACTACTGTAATGGGGCTGTGGCCAGTCCATGCCTTTGCTAGTTCCTGATGCATTGTGCTCCATTGTTGGCCTTCCAAGGCTAGAGGCCTTGGGTTCACACTCTCAAGCCATGCACTGTCCCAAAGTAGTCTGTGAACACCAGGGTAGCTGGGTTAGAAGGGCCATCTAAGCTCAGCCACCCTTTGGGCCAGAAAGAGTCCTCCCCTCAAGATCCTGCAGACCCTGGTGTGAGACAAGGTTGCCCGCCACACTTCCCCTTCCCTGTAGTCGGTTCTCTGTGGGCTTTGGTGCTTCTCCTGACAGCAGACATCAGCCAGAGCACGCTGGGCCCAGTAAAGTGGTCCCACAATGCTGAAACGCTACAGGGAAGAGTGGAGTCCCCATTTCATTCCCAATGGCGGGGTCCTTGGTCTCCAGCACAGGTTTACTAACCCTCCCACCCTCGCAAGCCACAGGGGCAAAGGCAGCCTCTGCCAGGCCACAAAGGCCTTCCCTCTCCCTTCCAGGGTAAAGGGCACGTGGGCTTCTTAAATTTGCATGACCAAGTGACCTTGCCCTGCTCTAAGAAGTCTTCCTGTCTCAACCCAAAAGGCAGCTTTAAAAAATGCAGCTTCTGTAGCCAAATTTCTGTCTCTCCAGCACCTGCTATTTGAGTATAATGCAAGACAGTCATTTCCATCGTCCTCAGAGTGTTTTTGCAAGCTTAGCTCCTTTGAAAGTTTGCCCTTCTTCCTTCTCTTCTAGGGGTCAATGTTAGTTTTATTAGAGTGGTTTCCTGACTATTTAATGGGCTAGCAGGAGAAGAAGGAGCGGGACTCTGTTAGTTTGGGTAGGCGAGGCTGCGGTAAAAAGACACCCAAACATGTCATGGCAACAATGAGGAAGTTGATTTGTCACTCTCAGGATGGTGCTGGGCTGGTCAGTGGTCAGTGAGACAGTTCCTCCTCCACCTGGCCATTCTGGGTCCAGGCTTTTGGAGACTCAGCCATCTTCTACATGTGGCATGTCAAGAATCTATCTTCCACCTTTCTGTTTTTAAATTATTATTATAACTTTCATTTTGAAATGAAACACAAGAGATTTCCCACACTTCACCAAATGATAGTATCTTACATAACCATAGAACATATTTGAAAACCTGGGCACTACCATTGATCCAATACTCTTAACTCAGGTATGGACTTTATTTGCTTTTCACCTGATTCGACACACATTTTTTTAAAAAAATGCCTTACTGTTAACTAAAGAGGACTTTCACTTTTTATGTACATGTGTGTCCCAGGCACTGCGCTAGACCCTAGGAGTAGATTTCTGTCTAGAGAACTGAGTGGTCCCCATCACTAGCAAGTTCTTCTTCCATCTGGCTGCCAATCAATGATCTAACTTCTATTCCCCACTCTCTATTGCCCATCCATGTGTGCCCTAGTGGTGTTCAGCCCTTAACCCACACGTATCCAGAGGAGATGATTTTCTAGATGTCCAGTCACTACTTAGTTTAAAGCCAACAGCATCTGATACGGAGCACATACTTTTTCCTCCCACCAAAAGTCCGATACCAATTAGATGGGACATTAACAAGTCTGTGCTCTTCAAAAGGTACCTTCAGTTTATTCTTCTCCTTCCTCTTATCCAATGGCCTGATAATCCTTTGAATGAGATCGGCTTCTGTTTGAGCTCCTGGTGAATAATGGCAGCATTTATGTAGTTTTCATTTTCAGCATAATACAATTGTTTGGAGAGAATACTTCCATCTGTATTTCCAGCTCTATGGTACCTCCTCGCCACTGCAAATACTTAAATTGCACAGGAGAGTTGAAACAATTGTGAAATCCCTAAAACTGCCTGCTTCCTTGCCAAGAAGTCTTCTTCTGGCTGGCATCCAAAGCGGTGGCCACAGCTACCTTTCTGGAGCCCGATTTCCGACATGGCACCCTCTCATTCTTCTTAATAAATGGTTTGAACATCTAAAGTAGCCACAAGGATTCCTGGCATTTGTCAGAGGCGGAAATCCGCATGGCAGACTGAGAGGGAGAGTCATAAAATCTTTGTTTTAGTTTGGACTCATTTAAAAATTGGAATGAAATTAAAAATTTTTTTTTTCTTATGTGGTCACGGAGGTTTCCTCTTAGGAGGTGGGAGTTCTACCAGGAAATGACGTGTAAGGAAAATGACTATGGAGTCTGTTCAGTGCTTTGTTTTGTGGGTCCATGGGAGCAGGAGTTGTCTCGCTTTCTGCTGAGTCCTGTGCGTCCCCTTCTTGCAGTCAGAGCCCCAGAGGTGATGTGTGCTCTTACCGGTAAGTCTCACAGTTTTTATTTCACACCGTGGTCTGCAAACGTGCCTTCAAAACGTGCCTTTCTTTGTGTGCAAACATTCACACCCACATTCTTATGTTTGCGGATTCTCTGTCTTCCAGAAACACTAGTGTCTGTCCAAACCTTTCAGACCAGAAGGGTGTAACTTTTGGTTTGTGGTTTCATCTCTCTGTGTCTCTCCTTACAATAATACACAGATGTTCAGAAAGCTCTGGTGAAAAGGGAAGAAAGTGTCTCTGATTCCTGCTCCCCAAGCCGCTCTATTTCAGACACTTTCAAAGCCACGAGAATGGAAGGTGTCTGGCTGTTCCCTTGCTGCTGGACAATACTATTCGATTGATTAGAGACGTGGGCAGCATTTAAACTAGAAAACATGTTATCAGATACAGTTTCAAGCATTGGATGAAGTCTGACTCTGAAAGTTAAATGGGAGGTGATTCTTGTAAAGAAATAAGTTTAACTCTTGGAGCTTGAATCCATCCAAATTCTTTCATCTACCCAACACTTCCTGAGTGTCTCCACCTTGGGCCAGGCACTGTGTTTGATTCCAGGGACACAGTCCTGGCAGCCAGCCCTCATAAAGCTCCGGGTGCAGCGGTGATAGGCAAAGCAATTGCCTAATACTGTGTGATGAGGTCCACAAACAGGAGGGCACCACAGGTTAGTGGGGGTAGATGTGGCCCACGGAGGGGTTGGGCTATGCCCAGGTTGGGGCGGAAATGGACAAGAGGTGTTGGAAGCTGTTTTCAAGATGAAATAAGGCCTGGCCTGAATCTTGAAGGTGAGCCTTGTGGGCACAGATCAGGATGGGTATTTAGACATGGGGAAAGCATCCATGAAGCTTATGGGTGTGTGTGGGGGAGGAGCCGGCCTGTGGTGTGGTGAGGCTGAAGCCAGAAGAGGCTGAAAGCAAGGAGGGGCTTCCTCATGAAGAGCCAGTTGAAGGAGTTTGGACATTTGTTTTCTGTAGGCAATGTAGAGCTACTAAAAATATTTAAGCATGCTTATATAAATTTGACGGTAAAAATAAAAAAAAAAAACCGTAAAAATGTTTAAGCACATGCATGATGTAGATTAGTTTGTGTTTTCATTGCACAAAACACAGATAGTCTGTATGATGCAAAACTAAGAAGTCAGTTAAGTCAACCTGGTCCCATCACTGAAAAATTATTGTCAAAGCAGCTTGACGCCTTAATTGGTTAATTCTTTCAAAGTAAGGGTACAAGTAAAGACGTGTTTCCAGTAAAAAGATTTATTTTCCCTGGTGCAATAGTGAAACTCAGTCCACTAGCTCTCCAATAGCCACTGTCCCTTCTTCTGCAATGTCAATCAGTAAACTTTGCACCTTGTACAACATGTATTGATTGATTTCCAGGAACAGCCTCAACTTCCAGTTTGCTCCGGATTTGAAGCGGGATCCATCCCTGTATCTTCCAGGGCTGTCTGTGATGTATTTATCTTCTTGGTGTTATGGCCATTATTGCGTAAATTGCTAATTATGTTATTGGCTCATATTCAGAGAAGAAAGAAATACAGAATGAAATTGAGTGAAATTCAAAATACTCATACTAACTGTAGATGTCTGCTTTACAGAACATTAAAATTCTTGAAAAAAAAAAACAGTATTTCATGGGATTAAACATAAAAATCAGATTTAACAGCTTGAGTGGTATGCTAAGAGACCCATAGAAGGCAACAACTTTAATGACTCCTTTAGGAGTACACTTTAGATAAAATGGGAGAAGACATTTTTCTTTGTTCTACCTTTTCTTTTATGGAGGAAATACAAAATTCCTGCTTGTCCTGGGCAGTCCTGGTTTAAGCCTTTTACTGGGGTTCTATATGGTTTAGTATTGGTCCCAGGTCTTCCATTCCTTAATGAGGAAATTTTTTTTTTTTTTTTTTTTTTTTTTTTGTTGAGACGGAGTCTCACTCTGTCGCCCAGGCTGGAGCGCAGTGGCCGGATCTCAGCTTACTGCAAGCTCCGCCTCCCAGGTTTATGCCATTCTCCTGCCTCAGCCTCCCGTGTAGCTGGGACTACAAGCACCCGCCACCTCGCCCGGCTAGTTTTTTTTTTTTTTTGTATTTTTTAGAGAGACAGGGTTTCACCATGTTAGCCAGGATGGTCTCGATCTCCTGACCTCGTGATCCGCCCGTCTCGGCCTCCCAAAGTGCTGGGATTACAGGCTTGAGCCACCGCGTCCGGCCAATGAGGAAATATTATTAATGGTCACATTAAAATAAGTGAGGGTAGGTTTTCTTCCTTCAACTTTTAATTTAGAGTCAGGGGTACATGTGCAGGTTTGTTACCTGAGTCAATTGCATGATACTGAGGCTTGGAGTATGAATGAATCTGTCACTGAGGTAATGAGCATGGTACCCAATAGGTAGTGTTTAACCCTTGCCCTCCTCCCTACCTCGTCCCTCTTGTATTTCACAGGGCACTGTTCCCATCTTTATGTCCATGTATACCCAATATTTAACTCCCACTTATAAGTGAGAACACACAGTTTTTGTTTTCTGTTTCTGCATTAGTTTGCTTAGGAGCATGGCCTCCAGCTACATCCACATTGCTGCAAAAGACATGATTTAATGTTTTTTATGACTGCGTAGTATTCCAAGGTGTTTGTGTAGCACATTTTCTTTTTCCAGATCCACCAGTGATGGGCACCTGGGTTGATTCCATGTCTTCACTATTGTGAATGGTGCTGCAATGAACGTACAGGTACATGTACCTTTTTGGCAGAATGACTTCCCTTTGGGTACATACCCCATGGTGGGATTGCTGGGTGGAATGGTAGCTTTGTTTTAAGTTCTTTGAGGAATCTTCAAACTGCTCTCCACAGTGGCTTGACTAATACACATTGGCTGAGGTAGGTTTGGTAGGCCTCCACTGCACAGTTCCACCTTCTGGAGCAGCCTTATGGGTCAAGCATGGGCTGGGCTGTTGGGCCCCTGCACCCTCATGGTGGGTTTTGACTTTGATGGCACCCCTAGACTTTATCAGGGCATACACTGTGCCTGCAGGGCCAGTGCTGCAGGCCGGGCACCAAGGCAGTGAGTGAGTGCCTGGAGAAGAAGTAAGGGATGAAGCCATGGAAAGGTGTGGCCTAGACCCTTAGGCTGGTGATGAAGGCGCTCCTGGAAGTGGGTGCCTCAGGCAGCAGAAACATTGAGGTTGCTGTCACCAGGCGAGATCAATCCCTCAGGAATTTAAATCCTGAAGAAATTGAGAAATATGTTGCTGAAATTGAAAAATAAAAAGAATAAAACAAAAAGAAGAAACAAAAGAAAGCATTATGATGATTAAAATATCCTTGCTTGTAACAATTTTTAAATTTCAAATCACGGATGATTCTACATCTACATGATGTAGGCATTTCCATTGCATTTATTCATACCGTCTGAGGGTCCTCCAGTAAACTTCCATATTTGAATTTAAAAAATGAGCATGGCAGGCTAAGCATGCTTCCTTGGCTGCCTGCCATCAGTTGCATTTAGAAATGGTTGAGTTTTGCAGGTCAACTTTACAAGTAAAACCTAAGTCTCTAAACGTGGCAGTGGATATTTTTGTAAATGAGTCTTCTAAATTTTGGTTGCATCTTGTTCAAAATCTGTTGGAAATCTGTAATCAAAGTATTTAAAGAAGGGAGCACAAAAAAGTCTTAGCTATTACATGTATTGAAATTACAAGTATGGGCCGGGCACGGTGGCTCAAGCCTGTAATCCCAGCACTTTGGGAGGCCGAGACGGGCGGATCACGAGGTCAGGAGATCGAGACCATCCTGGCTAA
The DNA here is from genome assembly GCF_007565055.1 of Rhinopithecus roxellana. NCBI lineage: Eukaryota > Metazoa > Chordata > Mammalia > Primates > Cercopithecidae > Rhinopithecus > Rhinopithecus roxellana. The sequence goes on along the minus strand of NC_044564.1, from coordinate 84,722,558 downwards.
CACTGTGAAACCCCGTCTCTACTAAAAAATACAAAAAAAATCTAGCCAGGGGAGTTGGCGGGCGCCTGTAGTCCCAGCTACTCGGGAGGCTGAGGCAGGAGAATGGCGTAAACCCGGGAGGCGGAGCTTGCAGTGAGCCGAGATCGCGCCACTGCACTCCAGCCCAGGCGACAGAGCGAGACTCCGTCTCAAAAAAAAAAAAAAAAAGAAATTACAAGTAATATTACACATTACTGGTATTGAAAACAAAGCTGAGAAAAAAGACTCCACAACTTACACGTACAAGAGGAAGTAACTGAATAAATTAGATGGCAAGGGCTCAGATAAGGTATAAAGTTTAATTTCAGGATTCTTTAGTTTCATTTAAAAAATTTTGAGTGTGGGAAAAATATTTTTGAAGAAGGTTCTGTTATTTTTTACTTTTTTGAGACAGGGTGTCACTCTGTTGCCCAGGCTGGAGTGCAGTGGTCCCATCTCAGCTCACTGCAACTTCCACCTCCCGGGTTCAAGTAATTCTCCTGCCTCAGCCTCCCAAGTAGCTGAGACTACAGGTGCGTGCCACCATGCCCAGCTAATTTTTGTATTTTTAGTAGAGACAGAGTTTCACCATATTGGTCAAGCTGGTCTCAAACTCCTGACCTCAGGCAATCTACCCGCCTGGGCCTCCCAAAGTGCTGGGATTAAAGGCATGAGCCACCGCACCTGGCTGAAGGTTCTGTTTTAAATTAGATAAATGTTTATTCTGAACCCTAGTGAAATGACGTTTTTAAATCTCCTATTCTGCTGTGTCTACGTTTGGACCGTTTGACAAGTTTGACCCTGTTAAAAGTGTTTTGAACAGAGTTTAAAAAGACAAAAACTGTAAGTTTGGGTGGACATATTTACACATTTCAATTAGGAAAATCAGTATTGAGAATATTCTCTAGTTAGGAGCATTTGTGTACCTCCGTCCTGAGAGAAGACTTTTTCTCAACTGAAAATACTATGGCCTATTGAGGTGACTTGAAGGTGTCAATAATTTAAAATTTATTAACTGGTCAGGCACAGTGGCTCACGCCTATAATCCCAGCACTTTGGGAGGCTGAGGTTGGGGGATCACCTGAGGTCAGGAGTTCGAGACCAGACTGATCAACATGGTGAAACCCTGTCTCTACTAAAAATACAAAAATTAGCCGGGCGTGTTGGCACGTGCCTGTAATCCCAGCTACTCAGAAGGCTGAGGCACTTTAGTTACTTGAACCCGGGAGGCAGAGGTTGCAGTGAGCCGATATCGCGCCTAGCGGAAAGAGTAAGACTGTCTAAAAAAAAAATTATTAACCATAAAAAGTGACTCTGAAGAAGATTGCTGGCAATTTTACAAAAAAAGATGAAAGGGTAATAAGACCAATTTGAAGAAAGCACGTTTTTCAGAAAAAAAAATTAGTATATTAGGTGCCATGCATTCAAGCTATAGCTGAGAAACTGCTCAAAGCATGTGGATAGGCACCAAAAGTAATTCTGCTTATTTTAATTTTTAGCACTCTGATAATCAATATGAAGAAATTTTCCATTGTTTTTACATACCCTACAAAGGTTATGTGCTACTTATTTTTCTAGAAAGTTTGTAAAAATAGTCTTTGTATTGAACTATTTTATAGGTCTATCGATATAATAAAACCAATTTACTACTCCATAAAAATAGTTAAAAAATCTATAATTTTGTTTCTAGCAACATGAAATAGCAACTTAGAAAAATATTTTACATTGTTTTGACACCCCATTTCCCTCCAGAAGCAGGATGATAAATGCTTTTCAAAAATCTTTAGCCTGTGTGTTCGTTAGGTTTAGGTTTACAAGTTACAGACCCCTGACAGCCACAGTGTAAGCAAGGTGGATGCCTTTCTCTTCTGTAGACGTCTGGGGTCAGTTGTTGGGGACCCGAATGTAAGTCCTGCCCCTCCTCTCTTATTCTTCTAGTGTGTGTAGTTTCCCCTGCCATGTCTGGTTGTTCCATCTTCAGCTACCCCAGGAAAATTCAGTCAAAGGAAGGAAGGCAGAGGGGAGACAGGAAGTTAAGGACAGATGCCAGCTGCCTGTTGTTTTTAATAGACTTTATTTTTTGGAGCAGTTTTAGATTCATAGCGAAATTTAGTGCACGGTAAAGATAATTCCCATACGCCTACACGTGCATTGCCTTAATGCATAGACTCTAGTATCAACATCCGACACCAGGGTAGTGCCTTGTTACATTTTATGAACCTGCATTGCCATATCGTTGTCACCCAGAGTCGATATTAGGGGTCACTCTTGGTGGTGTACATTTCGTGGGTTTGGACAGCCTATGTATAGCCCATTATACGTGGGCATAATGACGGGTATCCACCCTTATAGGGTCACACAGAGTAGATCTGCTGCCCTAAGAATTCTCCGTGCTCTGCCTGTTCATCCTTGCCGCTCTCCTAGCCCCCGGCAACCACTGATCCTTTTACTGTCTCCGGAGTTTTGCCTCTCCCAGAAGGTCATAGAGTTGGGCTTGCACAGTGTGTTGGTTTTTCAGATTGGTTTCTTTTTACTTCATCATATATTTATGTTTCCAGCATGAGTTTTCATGGTTTAACAGCTAATTTCTGTTTTATCTCTGAGTAATAGTTCATTGTTTGGAGGTATCACCTTGTTTTTTTTTAATTCATTCCCTTACTGAAGGACACCTTGGTTTCTTCCAAGCTTTGGCAATTACAAGCAAAGCTGCTAGAAACATCTGTGTGCAGGTGTTTGTGTGGACATCAAGGAGTATGACAACTGGATTGCATGCTAAGAGTATGTCTAGTTTTGTAATAAACTGCTAAATTGAACTCCAAAGTGGCTGCACCATTTTGCATTCCCACCAGTAATGAATAGTTCCCGTTGCTTCACATTTTTGCCAAACTTTAGTGTGGTCAATGTTTTGGATTTTGACCATTCTGATTAGGTGTGTAATGGTTTCTCATAGTTGTTTTAATTTGCATTTCCCTGATGGCATGCTACGTATGTGTCTTTTCGTATGCTAATTTGCAATCTGCATATTTTCTTTGGTATCTATTAAGTCTTTGGGCCCATTTTTAACTAAGTTGCTTTTTCTTCTCCTTCTCCTTCTCCTTCTCCTTCTTCTTCTTCTTCCTCTTCCTCTTCCTCTTCTTCTTTCTTCCTCTCCTCCTCCTCCCCCTCCCCCTCCCCTCTCTTCCTTCTCCCCCTCCCCTCCCCCCCTCCCCCTGCTTCTTCTCCTTCTCCTTTTTCTTCTTCAACAGGGTCTTGTTCTGTCACCAAGGCTGGAGTGTGGTGGCATAACTTTGGTTCATTGCAGCCTTGGCTCATTTCGGCCTTGACCACCTGGGCTTAAGTGATCCTCCCACCTCAGCCTCCCAAGTAGCTGGGACCACAGGTGTACATCACCATGTCTGGTGAATTTTTTCTTATTTTTTGTAGACATGGGGTTTTACCATGTTGCCCAGGCTGTGTTTTCTTATTCTGGAGTTTTAAGAGTTCTTTGTATATTTTGGGTAACAGTCCTTTATCAGATATATCCTTTGCAAATATTTTCTCCCAGTCTGTGGTTTGTCTTTTCATTCTCTTCACAATCTTTTTTTCCAGAGCAGAAAATTTCCACTTTAATGAATTCTAGCTTATCAATTATTTCTTTCATGGATTGTGCCTTTGTTGTTAGAATCTAAAAAGTCGTTACCCAACCCAAGGCTATTTAGATTTTCTATGTTATCTTCTGGAATATTTATAGTTTTGTGTTTTATATTTGGGTTTGTGATCCACTTAGAGTTCATTTTTGTGGAGGGTGTAAGGTCTGTGTCTAGATTCATTTTTAAAATTTTGCCTGTGGATTTACAGTTGTTCCAGCACCATTTGTTATAAAACTACTTTTTATTTATTGTATTACCCTTGCTCCTTTGTCAAATATCAGTTGGCTATATTTATGTACGTCTATTTTGGGGCTCTCTATTCTGTTTCATTGGTCTATTTGTGTATTCTTTCACCAGTAACACAGTTTCGATTCCTATAACTTTATATATAGTAAGTCTTAAAGTCAGCTGGTGTCAGTCTTCCAACTTTTCTTCTCCTTCAATAACATGTTGGCTGTTCTGGATGCTTTTCCTCTCCTTATAAACTTTAGAATCAGTTTGATGATAGCCACAAAATAACTTGCTGAGAGTTTTGATTAGGATTGTACTGAATCCAAAGAGCAAGTTGAGAAGAACTGACATCTTGACAATTTGAGTCTTCTTATCCATGAACATGGAATTTCTCCCTATTTATTTAGTTCTGTTTTGATCTTTTTTATTAGGGTTTTGTAGTTTTCCTCATATAGATTTTGCACATACGTGTTAGGGTCATACCTAACTATTTCACTTTGGAGGTACTAATGTACGTGTCTTTTTAATTTCAAATTCTACTTGTTAATTGCTGGTATATGAAAGTGATGACTTTTGTGTATTAACCTTGTACTCTGCAACTTTGCTGTAATTGCTTATTAATTGCAGGAGGTTTTTTTTCCGGTCAATTCTGTTTTTTTTTTTTTTTTTTTTTTTTTTTTAACAAAAGTAATCTTGTTATGTGCAAACAAAGACAGTTTTATTTATGGTTCAAAATCTGTTGGATTTTTTCTTTTTCTTGTCTTACTGCATTAGCTAGGACTCCCAGTACAATGCTGAAAAACAGTGGTGAGAAGGACATCCTCGTCTTGTTCTTGATCTCAGTGGGAAAGCTTCGAATTTATCACCATTAGCTATGATGTTCATTATAAACTTTTCATAGATATTCTTTATCAAGTTGAGGAAGTTTCCCTCTATTTCTAGTTTACTGAGAGTCCTTTTATTAAAAATCATGAAAGGGAGTTGGATTTTGCCAAATGCTTTTTATGTATCTATTGATACGACCATGTAATTATCAGTTGTCTTGTAAGGAAGTTTCCAGAAATTATCTCATCACATTTCAGCTTGCATCACCTTGACCAGAATTTAGTCACAGGGCTACACTTAGCTTCAGGGGAGGCTGGGAAATATCAATTTTTTTTTTTTTGTCATGGCTAGTGATGGCCCAAGATTTAAATAAAGGATTCTATTCTCAGAAAGATGGAAAGTACAGAATAGCAGTCTCTGCCACACATCATCCTACAAACACGTACTACCATCCAACAGCTCTACAGGCTGACTGTTTGGTTAGAGGATACACTTTGCCTGTGCTTTTAAAACGTTCCAAGAGGGATCCTTGATACCATAGGACTGAATTAGTATCCCTAGGAATACCTTCCACCATCGTAACATGTACTTCGATCTCTCATCTGAAGATACATGCAAATTTTGACAGGATTCTAAATAAATAAATATTTATCTCCTTGGTTTAAAATATGCTAAAGATTCTTATTGTAGGAAAAAAAACAAATGGCTTCGGAAAATGTTCCTATTGTGTCTGTGAGTGCACACATGCTCTGATTTAAGATCACAGTGTGTTTCTCTCATCTTAGATGGCTCAGCTGTCTAAAAGGCCTTTGTGCTTTTACAGAACTCTCCCAGGTCTAAATAAACATGTTTCTGGCCAGGCTCAGTGGCTCATGCCGGTAATCCCAGCATTTTGTGAGGCTGAGGTAGGCGGATCATGAGGTCAGGAGTTCGAGACTAGCCTGGCCAATATGGTGAAGCCCCGTTTCTACCAAAAAAAAAAAAAAAAAAAAAAAAAATTAGCCAGGTGTGGTGGTGGGCACCTGTAGTCCCAGCTACTCAGGAGGTTGACACAGGAGAATCGCTTGAACCTGGGAGTTGGAGGTTGCAGTTAGCTGAGATCACGCCGCTGCACTTCAGCCTGGGCTACAGAGCAAGAGTCCATCTCAAAAAAATAAAATTAAATTTAAAAAGACACATATTTCTTCTGGTGGAGTTCAAGTGACTGGGAAGGCACTGTGGTTGCAGGGCTCCCGTCCTCCCTTCACACCTCCTGGGTAGAAACATGCTCCTTGTGGTGGAGTTCAAGTGACTGGGAAGGCACTGTGGTTGCAGGGCTCCCAGTCCTCCCTTCACACCTCCTGGGTAGAAACATGCTCCTTGTGGTAGAGTTCAAGTGACTGGGAAGGCACTGTGGTTGCAGGGCTCCCGTCCTCCATTCACACCTCCTGGGTAGAAACATGCTCCTTGGCCATACATTTTTTTCTGTTCTTGGGACTGGTTTGGGTTTTTGATAGACAATAATTTACTTTTCAAATTCATTGTTTTTTAAAAAATGCAGAAGCAAATTAAAGTTCTGAAGGAGGGGGCCTGGAAACCACGTGTTCTCTATGTGTTGTTCGTGTCAATATTTAAAATTCCAACGTCAATTACTTGGAACTTCAATAAGAAGCCATAGGCCCCTTGCATCCATCCGCTAATTATTATCACACTTAGCCAGAGAATACACAGCCTTCCTAGCAAGGAAATTGCTACAAGAATTATAAGACAACATGGGAATGTTGGCCACTTATGAGAGGCCCATGTTAAATTTTTAAATAAGACCATAGTTTCTATTAAAAGCTTATAGATACAATGTAGAGAAATCTTTTAGGAATTCTGAATGTGAGTGGAAAAGCATTTATTCACTAGAAAAGTCTTGATCATGTGCCCAAATGTGCCGGCCCTGCACTGGACAGTGAGGATAGACTGGTGACCAAGAACCAGTGTGGATGTCAGCCCACACATAGAGCAGACACTTAAACAAAATGCAACTAATCGTAATCAGTGCTAGGAAGGAAAAACACAGCCTGTGCACCAAAGACTGTGCACCAAACCATTCTGAGGGTCAGGCAAGGCTTCTCCAAGGCAAGCCACATCCAAAGGGTGACGAGGTTGGGGAACAGCATTCTGAGGCTAAACAGATTGTCCATGCAAGGCTTTTAAGAATGGAAAAGCCTTGTTTTTTTTAAGAAATTGAAAGAGAACTGCATTACAGCCCGCCTTAAGGAATTACCAAAGGGTTTAAGGAGAGAAAAGAGATGGTTGGATTTGCCTTGTCAAAGGCCCTGGAGGTTGGTGTTATTAGCCTGGGAGAACAGCAAGCAGGTTATCAGGGCTTGGCATAGAGTGGAGCCTGGATGGATAGAGATAAGTGATATTGGAAGCAAAACTGATGGCACCTGCACGTGGATCAAGTATCGGGGAGAGGCTGGGGGAGGACCATTTGCATATTTTTAGAGGAAAATGGGGATGGAGGTGGTGCCATGTACTGCAACAAGAAATGCAGCAGGGGTAGAAAAAGGGGGAAGATCACAAGACTACAGAATTTAAGAGATCAATGAGTCCAACCCCTTCACAGTTGCAGATTCTCAGGTCCAGAAATAAGAAATGATTGCATCTAAGGCCTTGCTTCTCAAGGGGTGCAAGCTTGTTAGAAATGCAAAGTCACAGCCTTCCCAGTCCTATGGAATCAGAACCTCCATTTTAACTAGGTTCCCAAGTGATTTGTAGACATCAAGCTTGAGAAGCACTGTTCCAAGGAAATTAACGAATATGCTGCACAGCTCAGTTAGTACTAAGTTAATATGATTTGGGATAAGTTTTCTTACTTTTATAAAACATTCTTTGTACATAGGCTATAAGGAGTGATGTCCAAGTTTGAAAGGTAAGTTGAGGATTGCCAAAATTAAAGGACATTTTATTCAATGAACAAAAGGCTACTAATGTTTTGCCTATAATATTAAGGAAGAAAGGAAGAAATGATAGAGGGAAGGGAGGGAGGACAAAAGGAAGGAAGGATGGAAGAAGAGGGAAAAAAAAGAGAAAGAATCTTCAAAGGCCGTGTATATAATGGATTATTCACAATATGTAAATACGGGATAAGAAAGAACTGGTCAAGTCAACTTGGCATTACATATTGTGGACACATGCTTCAATAGATTCTTTAAAAAGGAGTCAAAACTCCCAAATTCCTTTCTCTTACATAAGTTTCTTTTTTAAGGAAGGGGATATTGGTAATTGTTACAGATTTCTAAATGTTGCTTAACAAAAACAGTGCTATAAAATCTTCTCAGCCAGAAATTATTTTTGTTTGCCTTTGTCATTTACTGAGCTGCACTGGGCAGGGGTCCCAGCGAACACTTTGCCATATGCCCACATGTCCAGCACGTTGCTGCTGCTTAAGGACCAAGTCTCAGCACAGGTGGGGGTTGAGAAACTCCCCACCACAGTGCATGTTACCAAGTTTTGGGTAAGAAATTTTTTTAGTGATTTAACACAACAGACATTACTTGTCTCATCGTTTCTGTGGGTGAAGAACCTGGGTTTCACTTAACTGGTTGCCTCTGCTTCAAAGTCTTCATGAGGGTGCTGTCAAACTGTCAGTTGGGGCTGCAGTCTCATCTGAAGGTTTGACTGCAGGGGGCCCTGTCTGCTTCTGAGCTCACTCATGTGGTTGCCGGCAGGCCTCAGCCCCTTGCCTTGTGGGCCTCTCCACAGAGCTACTGCCTCAGGACAGGGCAGCTGCCTTCCCTCAGGGTGGGTAGAAGAAGATGCCTAGGGCAGAAACCACAATACTTTATAGCCTAATATTAGACTTGTCACTTAAACCTCATCACTTTTGTCATATTCTAGTTTTTAGAAGCAAGTTAATAAGTTCAGCTCACATTCAGTGGGGGGAACCACGAAAAAGTGTGAATACTCAGAGGTGGGGGTTCTGAGTCCATTCCAGAGGCTGCCTGCCACACTGGGTTATTTTCTTCTTCATTTCTGCTTTTATCAGAGCAATAAGATACTTAACAGCTTTCCTAAAAGTGTGTCTCAACTTTCCTAAAAGTGTCTCAACCCAGCCTACGGTGTTGGATTTTACCCCAGTGTTCCCAAGAGAGACCTTGATATACTTTTTCTTTTTTGACAGTGTCTGATTCTGTCACTCAGGCTGAGTGCAGTGGTGCCCTCTTGACGGACTGCAGCCTCAACCTCCTCGGGTCAGTTGCTCCTTCTCACTTCAGCCTCCCGAGCATTGGGACCACAGGTGTGAGCCACTAAGCCCAGCTAATTTTTGTATATTTTGCAGAGAGAGTTTTGCCATATTGCCCAGATTGGTTTTGAACTCCTGAGCTCAAGTGATCAGCCCACCTCAGCCTCTCAAAGTGCTGGGATGACAGGCCTGAGCCACTGCACCCAGCCATGGTATACCACTTTTGATGGGGCAAATGGGACAATACCAGAAAGCCTGGTGAGGGGATCTGCAAGGGCTGATGGTGGAGATGCAGGCAAAGGAGAGAGGCAAGCGGCTGTCCTGGACCGGCAGACCCCTCTCACACTCACGGTCTTCCTGACACAGGGAAGGCCTTCTCTTGTTCATTTCTTTCCTCCTCTCTGCCTTCACACTTGGGTCAATTGTATAGTTTAGTCAGGAACAGTGGCTCATGCCTGTAATCCCAGCACTTTGGGAGGCTGAGGCGGGTGGATCACTTGAGGCCAGGCATTTGAGATCAACCTGACCAACATGGCAAAACCCCATCTCTACAAAAAACAAAAAATTAACCGCTTGTGGTGGCACGTGCCTGTGGTCCCAGCTATTCAGAAGGCTTAGGCGGGAGGATTGCTTGAGCCCAGGAGATTGAGGCTATAGTGAGCCGTGATTGTGCACTCCAGCCTGAGTGGCAAAGCAAGACTCTGTCTCAAACAAAATAAAAAAATCTATACTTAGGTAGGGTCCCTTCTTTCCTCAGACCATTCCTTGCATTTTCAAAGGCCCAACATGGAGGTCACCAGCTTCCCTGGCAGGGCTTGGTCATCTCTCTCCTGCACTCTCTTAGCCCTTCCTGACTGAGAGTCTGCATTGTGCCAGGCTCTGGGTGGGTGTTCAGGACACCATTGCAGGCAAAACAGATTTACCCCCTGCCCTCAAGGACCTCTCAGTACATTTGGAGAGGCAGACACTGACGAAATGAACACACACAGAAATATACCTTTACTATAAAAGAAGGCGACCAAGACTGAGAGATCTAAGCTTGGCTGAGGGTTTGGCATGGGCTCTGAGGAAGGGACAGTTAGGCAGAGTCTTGAGAGGGGAGCAGAGTTGGCTGGGTATGGCAGTGGCGAGAGTTACCGGGCAGAAGCCGGCCCAGGATGAGGTGGAGAGTGGCCTATCTGAAACGGGCAAGAGGGCCTGCGGGTGTGGCGTGAAGATTTGGGGGAGCTACACAGGGAACACAGGTCCCAGCACAGAGGCACGGGCTACACCACTTAGTGCCCATTACACAGTATGGAAGGTGAAGACCAGAGGCACCCATAGCTCAGGGCAGGCTTGGGAATAGAAAAAAAAAATTCCTAGCTTCCGGAGCCCAGCCGGAATGCAGCAGATCTCAGACGTGTGGGAGTCCCCCAGGACTTGACAGGCAAAGTAAGGAAGTGAAGTGGGCTGAGTCTTCAGCAGTGATGTTCCTGCCTCTCCTTTCCACATGTCCCGTTCCCTCTAGGGCCTGCATCTCTGCTTTCCTCCTCAGCACCAACACCTGGACTCCAATGTGCTTACAGCCCAGCCTGGGCTTCCCAGGGCTCCTCCTTTCTCAGCCCCTCCGGTCTGCCTTCTCCTTCCTGCACCTGGTTCCAGGCTGGGCCCTGCTCACAGGGCTCTGGCCACTGTCTTCTTTCTGTTCCACGGTGGAACACACCAAGCTTGTTCCAGCCCCCCGCCTTTGCCCTTGGAGTTCTCTGTTCCTGAAATGCTCTTGCCTCTAGTCCAAACGCCACTTTCTCAGAGTAGAACCTGCAACGTAATTTCTAGGGCCAGTGCAAAATAAAAATAGAAGTCCCTTGTGTAAAAAGCAGGGAAGTAGCTTGTTTCTTTCTTCTGCAGTCTCTCTTGACTGTCATAGTGTTTTTTTGATTAATTGATTGATTGAGACAGGGTCTTGCACTGTTGACTAGGCTGGAGTGCAGTGGCATGATCACGGCCCACTGAAACTTTGACCTCTCAGGCTTAAGTGATCCTCCTAATCTCAACCTCCCGAGTAGCTGGGACCACAGGTATATACCACCATGCCAGTTAATTTTTAATTTTTTTGTAGAGACAAGGTCTTACTGTGTTGCCCAGGCTTGTCTTGAACTCCTGAGCTCAAGGGGTTCTCCCACCTCAGTCTCCCAAAGTACTGAGATTACAGGTGTGGGCCACTGCACCTGGCCTATTGAGAGGTGAAGCCAGCTGCACTTCCTGGGTGGAGCGGGGACTTGGAGAACTTTTCCATCTTACAAGAGGATTGTAAAATGCACCAATCAGCACTCTGTGGCTAGGATTGTAAAACGCACCAATCAGGGCTCTATAGCTAGCAAGGGGATTGTTAAATGCACCAATCAGTGCTCCATAAAAATGCACCAATCCATGCTCTGTAGCTAGCAAGAGGATTGTAAAATGTACCCATCAATGCTCTGTAAAACGCACCAATCAGCGCTTTGTAAAATGCACCAATCAGCACCCTGTAAAATGCACCAATCAGCAGGACCCTAAAAGTAGCTAATTGCAGGGAGGATTGAAAAAAGGGCGTTCTGATAGGACAGAAATGGAATATGGGTGGGGACAAATAAGGGAATAAAAGTTAGCCACCCCCAGCCAGCAGTAGCAACCTGTTTGGGTCACCTTCCATGCTGTGGAAGATTTGTTCTTTTGCTCTCCACAATAAACCTTGCCACCAGGCACTCTTTGGGTTCGTGCCATCTTTAAGAGCTGTAACACTCACTGCGAAGGTCTGCGGCTCTGTTCTTGAAGTCAGTGAGACCAGGAACCCACTGGCAGGAACAAATTTTGGACACATCATCATGGTGTTTTAAATTGGCTAATCATTGCCATGCTTCATTGGGCACAGAATACTTCTGAGGCAAATACAGACCTTCCCAGGCTCTTGGGAAATGCACTGAACCTCTCCCACCTGGCACTGGTGCCCCTGCAGGGTGCAGAGGACAGTAACAGTTGCTGGACAGGTGCAGGCAGTGGGTGGCTGAGAACCTGTCCTGGGGTACTCCTGGAGCATGTGCCATTGTCCCAACAGAGGCCACTTACAAAACACAAAATCAAAGGTAAAGGTAAGAATTACAACTTGACGACAGAAGAGTGCTAGTCTCCACATGCAAGGCTTTTTTTTTTCCCCCCTTTGAGACAGAGTCTCACTCTGTCGCCCAGGCTGGAGTGCAGTGGTGCAATCTCAGCTCATCGCAATCTCCGACTCCTGGGTTCAAGCGCTTCTCCTGCCTCAGGCTTCTGAGTGGTTGGGATTACAGGCGCCGCCACCATGTCCGGCTAAAGTGTTTTGTATTTTCAGTAGAGACGGACTTTTCACCATGTTGGTCAGGCTGGTCTCAAACTTCTGCTCTCGTGATCCGCCCACCTTGGACTCCCAAAGTGCTGAGATTACAGGCGTGAGCCACCGCGCCCGGCTGCAAGCCTTCTTTTGAGTGTGGGACCTTATGTGACCATGTGAGCCACATGCCTGTGAAGCCAGCCGTGTCTCAGTGACCTGCTTTGATCCCCTTATCCAAGAGAGCCCCATTGCATCCAGCTGCAGAAGTCACACCCCATCACACCTTCCTGTTTTATGTCCTTTCGAACAATGTTATGTTCTGAAATGATCTTTTTAACCTGTTGTCTGTTTTTGTGGTCCACCACGAAAATGTAAACTTCATGAAAGCTTGTCCTAATTGTCTCCATGCCTAGGGCAGGAACTGGTACATGTAGAACTTCAATAAATGTTTGTTGATAGAGTGAATAAATGTAAAAGGGAATTTATTGTGCATTGCTCTCCACAAACTTGCTGTTTCTCCTAACTCATGCGTGCTGGCAATGTAACAGAACCGCCCGGTGGGGCACTGTTCGGTCGTGTATGTGGAGTTACCGGACAGGATCTGGATGCTCTGGCCCATACGGAGTCCACTGGAAGGCCAGCTCCAGCTTTCCTTCACTTTGAGGCTTGTCCTTGGGTTGCTCCAGGCCCCGGGGTCTCATCTCCCTGCTGCCTTCTGCCCTGGCTCATCTGTACCCTGCCTTTGGGCTGGGATGAAAGGAGTGCAGGGAGGCCCAGGTCTCCTGAGAGACCTGTTCTTTCCTAGCTCTCAACACCGTGGCTAAGCTTCCCCACACCGCTTGTCCCTCCCCCTCTTGGTCTTTCTCCCACAATCCAGGAGAATCTGCCTGCCCAGGGCACCCAGCCAGTTACTGTGACGACAATGACCTCCCATGAAGCTGAGCAATTGCCACTAGCCTGCAATTAGCTGGATTTTTGGAAAGCCCCTGTGTGTACTAGGATCCCCGGAATGAATATGAACACTGTCTCATCAGGCTGAAGTCTAAGGGGCTTCAACATTCTTGATTAAAAATATATGTATATTGACTGCATTACTCATAACAAGCATGCCATTAACAGAGTCTAGGGAACTTTTTTAGTTATGCAGAGCTTTCACACTAAAAAACAACACAGTGTGAGGTCCATAATAGGAGGGAGAGGGAAGTGTGGCTTCAAGGGAATGCAAACAGCCCTATTGCAGAGGTGCAATGGAGGAACTCAGAGGCAAAATAACAATCCTCTCTTTTTCAAAGCAATTTTGGACCTGACTTTTCTAACAAAAGTAGCAATATTTTTGGAAAATCCCCTTAGCATGTGTATATGTGTATGTTTCAATTTAAATGATGGTTTTGGGCATTTTCTGTGGCTATTCCATTTGACTAGACATATGAAGCCAAATTGTGCCTGTGGCATGCATAAACATGATCTTCTCCTGCTTTTAAAAGAAAGAAGTATTAATGGCTTCTAGTCTTCCTGAAGCGAGATATTTATTTATTTTCCTAACAAAGCATATGAGTGGAATGTGCTATATCTGTACATATGTGCTGACTTTTTTTAAAGTAAGCTTTTCAAAGAGTCAACATCTGGCTTTGCTGATTTTCTGTATGTTTGTTTTCTATTTCTTTAATTTCTGTCTTTATCTATATTTCTATTATTTGCCTTCCCCTACTGTGGGTTTAATTTGCTCTTAGTCTGGCTTCGTAAGGTGGAAACTTAGAACAGTGATTTTAAGGCTTTATATCTTTTCTAATACAGACATTTAAAACAATAAATTTTTCTCTAAGGATTGTGTAGGGTGCATCCTACAAACTTGGACATACTGGGTATTTATTATCATTCAGTTTGAAATATTTTCTAGTTCCTTAAAGACTTCTCCCTTTTTAAAAAAATGGTGTGTGTTATTTGGAAATGTGTACTTGATTTCCAAATAGTTGGATATTTTCTTTCTTTCTTTCTTTCTTTCTTTCTTTCTTTCTTTCTTTCTTTCTTTCTTTCTTTCTTTCTTTCTTTCTTTCTTTCTTTCTTTCTTCTTTCTTTCTTTCTTTCTTTCAGACAGAGTCTCGCTCTGTTGCCCAGGCTGGAGGGCAGTGGCCAGATCTCAGCTCACAGCAAGCTCCGCCTCCCGGGTTTACACCATTCTCCTGCCTCAGCCTCTTGAGTAGCTGGGACTACAGGCGCCCGCCACCTCGCCTGGCTAATTTTTTGAATTTTCAGTAGAGACGGGGTTTCACCGTGTTAGCCAGGATGGTCTTGATCTTCTGACCTCGTGATCCGCCCGTGTCAGCTTCCCAAAGTGCTAGGATCACAGGCTTGAGCCACCGCGCCCGGCCCCAAATAGTTGGATATTTTCTAATTATCCTTTCTTTTCTTTTATCAGTAACAATTTTATTGTTACTGATTTCTAATTGAATTCCATTGTGGTCAGATTTCAAGTCACTGAAATTTACTGAGACTTGTTTTCTGACCTAGCATGAAATGTGCGCTTTTAGTGAACTGCCTCATCACTTTTTATCTTTAAATTTTACTTCAAAATTCTCTTCCCTTTTTAATTTTAGCCTGGAAACTGATACAAATGTGCATACTAAGACTAGGAACAAATAATGCCAAGGCAGGCTTTACCTCTGTTGGAAAAATCTGTTTACTTTGCAATTAACAGAGATTGGCAGGCTTCTTCTAAAATGTTGCCTGCAGGGCACAGATTTAAAATACTCTCTCCTGAAATCAGGTGGTGAAGACAAGGAAAATATGGCTACTTCTGTCTATGGTTTTTAGTGAATTACCTCTCAGAGGCAAGGGGAATTGGCATAATCTGAAGACTAGGGTCTGTCCTTGTCTCTCAGTATTTAGGGGTCTGTATCACTTCCCCACCACAGTTTCCACTCCTTTGACCTTCCCAGTGCTCCACAGACTTGGACATGAAACACACTTAGGAAATTCTATTTAGCTGAGTAAGGAACAGATATTGAGCATCCTTCAGCTGTGAAATCAGAAATAATGGCATTGAGAAAACAAATGTATGAAAATGGACATTTCCCATTGAACACTGCAAGGATATCATTAATGAAATTGATATATTGGGTGTTGCCAACTCACTCAAGTGGCTGTTAATAAATACTAGCGCTTTTATGAGAATACATCTTCCTCTTTAGAAAATGCAAACCTAAAATGAAGTCCCCCAATTTTTTTTTTTTTTTTTTTTTTTTTTTTTTTTTTTTTTGAGACGGAGTCTTGCTCTGTCACCCAGGCTGGAGTGCAGTGGCCGGATCTCAGCTCACTGCAAGCTCCGCCTCCCGGGTTTACACCATTCTCCTGCCTCAGCCTCCCGAGTAGCTGGAACTACAGGCGCCCGCCACCTCGCCCAGCTAGTTTTTTGTATTTTTTAGTAGAGACGGGGTTTCACCATGTTAGCCAGGATGGTCTCGATCTCCTGACCTCGTGATCCGCCCGTCTCGGCCTCCCAAAGTGCTGGGATTACAGGCTTGAGCCACCGCGCCTGGCCGAAGTCCCCAAATTTTAACATAAATGTAGTTGGAAGGTTTCTTTATGAATTAAGAAGTAAAGTGTCAAATAGTATAAAATATAGCAAAAGGCAGATTTGATGGGAGGTGAGAGGTAGTGGAGAGAAGGAGCTTTCTCTTTTACAGGTGTTTGATGTATTTACATGGATTGGTGGATTAAAAGAAATGCCTGCAAGACAGTTTTATCCTCGTGATTAAATTTAATCTTGTACGAAAAATGGTGTGCCAATTATGTGTGCTTTGTTATGGCTTTGTTTACCAGATTCCAGAAGAATGTGTTGAATCAGTATATTTCATTTTCCAATCAACCAGTGTCATGTAGCCAAAATAATGTGCTGAAGGTTGGAGCTGTTCTGTTGTCACCTGGCTATTTTGGTGGTGTACTGTGCCTAGCAGTTTATTCTATACGTAGTAGCTACTTAGTAAATATCACTTAGATTTAACTGAATTTTTTGTAGAGCTGAAATGAATGTTCATTTTTTATTAGATTGACTTATATTTAGAATCAGTAGCTAAAGAATAAAGAATACAGAATAATTTTTCTTCTGTATGAACCCTGTTTCTATTCCCTGCACATTTCACCAAGCCCTATGGTTCTGCTCACCCTTGCTCAAGCCCTTGTAAACTGTGAACTCTCTTGGGTGACCCCTGTGCCTCTGTTTCTGGGACCCCGGATAACCTGGGCTCCCTGGAAGGAGACCCTGAGGAGATTTGCCGGCAGGAGGTTTATCGGGGAGTGCTTTTGGAAAGAAAACTCAAAAAGGAGTGGGACAACCAGATGAGACAGAGGGAGAAGCCGAAATGCCACACAGCTGCAGCCACAGGCAGGGCTGATCTGCGGGGATCCTGGAGCCGGGAGGGCTGTTCCTGAGCTGCACAGGATTGAGGCCACAGGCCCTGCTTTCGTATCCCTGTCATTGGCTTCAGGCTACCTCTGGGGATGGGATGTTACTTTGGAGGGGACAACTCCCTTTTGCCAAAGGCATTTCCAAACGAACAAGTGAGCTGTGAGTCTTCAGCAGCAATGATTTGGCCACTGTGAGGGTGAGCTCCACCATCATGCCTTCACCACAGTGCCCCCTAGACCTGCGGGGGCGGGGGTGGGGAGGCAAGTTGAGGAGGGTGAGGGGAGGGACAGTCAGGGGAGTGGGTACCATGACACGTCATGGACTCTGAGCGCTGAAGAGGAGAGAGGGATGCGGGGAAGGGTCAGTGAGTTGTGGGTGTCGGGGAGAAGGGGAGGATGGAGTTCTGCAGCTACAGCTGGGAATGGAAGGGAGGCCCACGACGGGTGCGTGGGGTCGGGGGAGGCTGGGGGAGAGTGAGGGAATGGGAAACCTCTCCCGTAGTGACAGTAAAATCCCAAAACTTATGGTTTTGAAAGTTACTAAAATGTTTTAAAAATCAATTCACATGCTTTTTACTGTTCTTATTTGTGATTTGAAAAAGTCCTCCAAGGGAAGGGAGGGAGGTAATGAATTGAATACATGCTTTATTTAAAACAAGACAACCAGTTTAGTCAGATTTTAGGTCTTCAAGTGAGATTTCTTAGAATAAAAAAGCTCTTTCCATCAGGAGGCTGTGCCCTCATCCTTTAAACAATGTTTGTGACTGTGGTGCAGCCGCTGTTCCTTCGGCGCTCTCTCCAAGCCTAAAGCAATCTGTCCAGACACTCATCTCTGCCCCATCCGGTGCCCTTCTCCTTGGGAGGTGCGTCTGCAGCCATCTGCACATGGCGCTGCCTTCTGGGCTGCCTCGCTGCAGGCCAGGTGTGGCCTCCAGATGTCTGACCTCCTCTCCGGGAGAGCAAGGGGACCACCTCTTCTGCCTGGAGGCTTTTCCGTTTTGTGTCATTCTCCGAACCTGGTTTTGGCTTCCAGCTACCAGGAGAAAGCCAACTTTGATCACACTGTGCTTAGGGAACCCCACTAAAAATCAGCAAGCGCCGTACATTTCATTCGGATAAAGCATTTTAAAGGCTAATGGATGAAATCGAATGCAAGAAATGTATTCTAATTTCTGTCCATTTCTGGAAAAAAAAAATGCCACTCCTATTTCATACTTATTTCTAGTGATCTAGAGTCCTCTGGCCTTCCACGCCGAGTTCTGTCATTTTCATTTCTGGGTCTAACTTTTCAGGTTTTTTCCTCCTACGCTGACTTTTTTTCCACCAGGTAATCTCCATTTTGGATAATAATCTTTCTTGTAGCTGTCCTTCTTCCTCCTTCCAGTTTTACATCCTGATTTTTCGAATTCCCTTTCCTGAACAATTCCCACCTTAGGCTTCAGCTCCATATTCAAGACTTTCTTTTTCAAATGAGTCTCGGAATGCCCTGTGGCCTTTCCAAAGCGCTATGGAGATAGTTTGTCCTTGCAGTTATGGGGCCTACAGGTGTTCCGAGGCCATCTCTCCACTTTGCAACTGTTTTTAGTTCAAGAAATGGGAACGTTGTAAAAATTTAAAGTTCAGTTTGTACATGGAGTTCATGTTGCTGATTCTCATGTTTCCCCCACTACTTTGGAGACCTTAGGTGGATAGTCATTAATATCATCATCGTCAAACGCCACAAATGCAGTTTCCTCAGTGTGCGGGGAGGAAGGGGAGGATCTTTATCCTAACAGCACATACCATATCCCATATCATGCCCTGTTGAGTACTACTGTCAAAATCACAGAAGGTGGACCTTTGTCTCCAGAATTCCAGGATTAGTTTTGCAAGTGGAGTTGTGAACATATGTATTTTCTTAATTATTCAATTAACTAACATTTTAAAGCACTTGTCTGATTATAAAGTGAATAAAGGTTAATTGCAGAACAATTGGAAAATGATGAAAAGTATAGAAAAAAATAAAAGTCACCCATAATTGCATTGACTAGAATCACTCTTAAGCACTGGGCTATTGCTTTGTAGTCTTCCTTGGATAAAGCTTATAAACTTTTGTTCTCTTCACGTTATGAAAAGTTTCTCATATCTTTAAAGGTAAGATGATTTTACAATGATAGTATATTGTTCTATCAGATGGTGTATCTGAATATTTCCCATTCGTCCTACATGTTTCAAATGTTTTATTATCATAAACAATTTTGCCATAAGCACTAAACACTCTTGTACAAGTGGAATGATGGGTCAAATTGTGATGTTTTAGGATTTGATAGAAGCTTGCAAGAGGATGAAGGCAAAATCTCAAAACCAAGTCTATGAAAATTTTATAACCTTTAAAAAGATTTTTATTATCACTCTGGACACTGCGTGAAGGATTTCTTTTATTTCTTCTTTCGTTAGTAGCTTCTATAATTGTTACAAAAATCTCCTTGTGGAATATTCATCTCAACTATTTTTGATGCCAAAGACTGGAGGGTACACACTACTGGGTATACATCCAAAAGAAAATAAATTGTTCTACCAAAAAGGCACATACACTTGTATGTTCATCAGCAGCAGTATTCACAATAGCAAAGACATAGACTCAACCTAGGTGCCCATCGATGGTGGATTGGATAAAGAAAATGTGGTACACATACACCATGGAATACTATGCAGCAATAAGAAAGAATGAAATTATGTCCTGGGTAGCAACATGGATGCAGCTGGAGGCCATTATCCTAAGGGAATTCACGCAGGAACAAAAAATCAAACACTACATGCTCTCACTTATAAATGGGAACTAAACATTGGGTACACACAGACATAAAGATTGGAAGAGTGGACACTGGTGACTACTAGAAGTGAGTTGGGGGAAGGGTTAGAAAACCACTGGGTTCTATGCTCAGTACCTAGGTGCCAGGATAAGTCGTACCCCAAACCTCAGCCTCTTGCAGTATGTTTGTGTAACAAGCCTGCACCTGTACCCTCTGATTCTAAAATAAAAGTTGAAATTATGTGCATTAAAAAAAAACTGGAGGGAGGGCACAGTAAGTGATGGCTAAGGAAGGTCCCTCCCTAACCAAGCTAAAATCGCCAGTGCAGTCAATGTGTCTCAATACTCGTGTACTTGACTGAAAGCAAAAGAAGACTGTCATCCTCAACTTTGTCTAAACTTGCATGGCCTGACCCCACAGTCCATAATCCTGTCATCCAAATCCCAAGCCATCATTTTGCTCTAATGTCTATAAATCTATTTGTCACCACCATTTCTCAGCACTGCATTTGCTGTTGACCAGAACATAAAGACAGGGTTCCTAATTTCCTGTGGCCATTAAGATTCTTCTACTCTTTGCTCAGGGATGACCCCAGGGCGATAATTTCTACTTCTCTCTTTTATGCATCTTCATTCTTCAACAACTCAGCTCACTTCTTCTGTGATGTCATCTTTTCTCCTCGGAGATCACGATTCTCTTTCATTCTCTCATTTCTCATTGTATAGCAAATTATCATGGTGTGTGATAATCACTGGTTTCCTCATCCAAGACTCCTTGTTTATCCCTGTATCCCCTCTCTTTGCACAGAGTCTGCTAGTGGGTGTAATACTAGCTGTCTCAAAATTGTTAAATGTATGAATGAGTGCTGAGCTATACCTTGTGGCCTGCTTGCGTACAACTCATGGACTGTTAGGGGGAAACAGACTATGTAAAAAGAAGACTATGTATGTGTATGGTGATCAAAATCATTTTTTCAGATGACTTGTGACTTCCCAATGCACAAGAGTCTTCCACTTGTTTTTTCAAAATTTTCATGCATGACTCTTATACTTTGGTAAGATGTTTTTCGTTGTTGTCCATGGAATTTTGGCTTGTTTTTCAGTCTGGGTACATCTAAGACTGGACCATTCTGCTCCCCAATTCATGGGAGTTGATGGGAACACTTAATCAAAGTTGGATCCATTCCTTTTGGTTACCTCCATGCTGCCCGTCAACTCTTTCCCTGCACTGCTCTTGATTTTTAAACTCTGTAAATGTACAGTCTTGTGTAAATGTGCATGTCATAATATGTGTGAAGAGAGGCACTTTCACAGTTTGATAAAGATGAACCACGAACAGACTCAGATAATTAGTATTATTGTTTTACTTTAACTAGGGGTTCAGATTCCACATCAAACATAATGCTTTCCCTTTAGCATAGAAAATATTGGCCCCCTACAAAAGGGCCTTTTCAACATGGAATTTTATTTTAACTTTGTGTCTTTGAGGTGTTTTTAAATACAAGAGTATATTTGAGATGTATTAAATCTTCTAGGAAGCAAATTAGCAAGTGGAAATAATTAGGGTAAATTAATCTATTTTCTAACTGAGAAAAGTGATATGTTGTCTTAGTCTGCTTTTTGCTGCTATAACAGAATATTTGAGACAGTAATTTATAATGAACAGAAATTTGTTTCTCACGGTTCTGGAGGCTGGGAAGTCCAAGATCAAGATGCTGGCAGGTTTGGTGTCTGGTGAGGGGCACAGTCTCCATTTCCAAGATGGTGCCTTGAATGCTGCATCCTCCAGAGGGGAGGAATGCTGTTCCCCACATGACGGAAGATTGGAAGAGACTGAACCCACTCACATAAGCCCTTGTAATAGTGGCATTGGTCCGTTCACGAGGGCAGAGCCTTCACAACCTACACACCTCCCAGCACTGTTGCCTTGGGGATTGCTTCCAACACACGAATTTCACCCATAGCAAATGTAACATTGTCACTCCATAATAGACTATAATTAATCGAGAAGTTGTTTTTAGAATATTTATTTTATAACATTCAAGTCTCAAAGAACTTGCTTCTGGGCACATTTTAAACATGTTATCTTTTTTAATTAATTTAGGTAAATAAAAACATACAAGTTTAATAAATGACTTTTACATATCTGCTTTAGTCTGATTGGCAGTATTGCCTTTTTAGATTTGTAATATTGCTAAGCTAAAACACTTGGGTCATGCTGTTTAGAAGAGCCTCTGCAGTTTTGGCCCAGCTAACCAAATATCTAAGGATACACGAGGTTAGTAAAATAAAAAAACATGCCAACTGGAACAGGCATGCTGCCACATGGGTTAGTCTAACGGTTCTGCACAGTGCTCAAAATACACCAAAGGAACCTCATTAAAAAAATAAAAAGAGTATAAACAAATAAAGTCAAAGGCAATGTAAGGCTTACATTTCAACTTGAGTCCAAAGAAATAACATTCTCTAACTATTATGCTAAAGCTACTTTGTTTAGTTTTAATTTTTGAAAAGTCTACTGCATTAAAAGAATAAAGAATTTACTTTTGTTAAAGCTCCATCATTAGTGTAATAATTAGGCAGCTACTGATTTTCTGGGGGTTTCCTTTCTAGGAGTCTCAGAGAAGAATGGGACAGCTTTTTTGGTCAGCATTTTGAAATAAAAATTGTGGACCAGGTAGAGTTTCTGGTATTCCATCTGTGACTTAGGAAAGGAGGAGGTTAGAAAACATGGCTTATTTTATGCTTATTGCTCTTCCCATTCTTTCAGCATTCTAATGAGCTAACAAGATTTGAAAAGGGAGCTCGGACTTTCGCTCGAGTTGCCTGAGGACACACTGACCAGTTCCTTTCCTACACCCCAGGAAAGATGGCGCAGTGATCTGTTTCACCTGCAGACGTTCGTATAAAACACCTGTGCTCGAGACTGTGCTCTCAACTCTGCAGACACAGCAGCCCACATGTGGAAGGGCATGACTGTCCTCAAAGCTGGCTCTGTCCGTTCCCCACTGGGTCCGGCTGGGTGTTCTGTCGGAGAGTCGTGATTGTGCAGATGAGGGCTACTTGCCCTTGTTGCACAACCAGGCAAAGCTACTGTGGGCTTTAAATAGTGTGATCTGGTGGGGGATCTCACCACTCTTCACCAGGGAGTGAAGGTGGTCACCATTCTCTTTGCCACCCGCAACTTTAGCCTTTAGGGACCAGTGACTGTGAAGGCTGCTGGAGCACCCTCCAGTAAGAGATGCCGCTGTGTCCTCTCCTCACGGGCCGATTAGGGCTTCATCAGTACGTGAAATAGGTGAGTTAGACGGTTAGACGACGACAGTATGTGAAGCAGGTTAGTTAGGTGGTTACATGAGAAAAACATGGCTATTCGACTTCGGAGGGGCCCAACCGCAGTTCACCATCAGAGACAGTTGGTGGTAGAGCTCGCTGCTTCCCTGAACCTTCCTACACCCAGGCGGTTGTGATGGGAAGGGCCGAGCAAGGTTGCTGCCTGCTATGTTACTGACTTTGTTTGCAGGCTTTTCATTCAGGTAAATTATGCACACATTTCAGATATATAGTGTATTTGCCCCTCCACATGTGGTTGAAATAAACAGCTCATTTTCTTCTCTTATTCTGGAGCACATGTACTTGATTCAACAAATACTCGAAGACTTACTTGGTTTTCAGTAGCCGTTTCATAGTTTTTCCCTAACTTATTAAAAATGACTACTCAGTTTTATTAAATGTCTATTTAGGAAGCTGGCAGTGTACTTTTTCTACCTTACTTTGGAGGTCTAACATATGTATATGGTATGTTATGAGGATTCCTTATGTTGAACCATTTTTGAAGTCTTAGGAGATGCCCTAGGGAGTTGCCTTTGTTCACTGTCTGTTGTTATAACTCAATACCACAGACTGGGTAATTTATAAAGAATAGAGGTTTATTTAGCTCTTGGTTCTGGAAGCTGGGAAAATCCAGGGTTCATAGGCTGGGATCCAGTGAGGGTCTTTATGCTGTATTATCCCACTGCAGAAAGGTGGGAGGGCAAGCCAGTGCAGGCAAAAAAAGAGAAAGCAGGAGAGTCCAGGTTCACTTTATAGCAACCCACTCTCTTGGTAACTACCCCACTCCTACAATAACAACATTAACCCACGTAGGCTCTACATTCATGATCCAATCCCCTCTCGTTAGGCTGCACCTGCCAACACTGCCACATTGGCTACCCAGTTTCCACATGAATTTTGGAGCCACAAACACCCAAACCATAGCAGGAGCCGTGGTGTGTAATCATGTTGTATACTTCTGAGTTCCATTTGCAGATACTTTATTTAGAATTTTTGCATTTGTATTAATTTGAAATATTTGACTTGGAATTTGTATTTAGAAGTGGAATTAACGTGTAGTGTTAGTCTGTCTTTATCTGATTTGTGTATCATGCATAGATTTGAAAATGAACTAGGAAGCCCTTTATCCTTCTCAGTGGCCTTGAGTAGCACAGTAGTGATCTGTTTTCCTCAGTCATTGACTGAGGCTTGGTCTTTGCTTCTGCAGAATGAGAACCACAGATCTTTTCTGCTTTCAGAACTGCTGTGAAGATCAAATGCACATGAAAATATTTTTCAAATTCTGACATGCGATACAAATATTGTTAAAATAATTATTACTTGCATTCTAAATCCAAAGTTTAAATTGTTTTTCTGTTTATGGCTGTATTGCATCCAAACACCCTATTTTTCCTTTATTCTTTCATTTTCTATGTACTTTGCAAGTTTTGGAAATTGACTTGGAAATTCAGTATAATTAAGAGTTCAGGCCGGGTGCGGTGGCTCAAGCCTGTAATCCCAGCACTTTGGGAGGCCGAGACGGGTGGATCACGAGGTCAGGAGATCGAGACCATCCTGGCTAACATGGTGAAACCCCGTCTCTACTAAAAAATACAAAAAACTAGCCGGGCGTGGTGGCGGGCGCCTGTAGTCCCAGCTACTCGGGAAGCTGAGGCAGGAGAATGGCGTGAACCCGGGAGGCGGAGCTTGCAGTGAGCTGAAGTGAGCTGAGATCCGGCCACTGCACTCCAGCCCGGGCGGCAGAGCGAGACTCTATCTCAAAAAAAAAAAAAAAAAAAAAAAAAGAGTTCAGCTTTGGGAGGCTGAGGTAGGCAAGGTCAGGAGTTTGAGACCAGCCTGGCCAACATGATGAAACTCTGTCTCTACCAAAAATACAAAAATTAGCCAGGCGTAGTGGCAGGTACCTGTAATCCCAGCTACATGGGAGGCGGAGGCATGAGAATCTTCTGAACTCGGGAGGCAGAGGTTGCAGTGAGCCAAGACTGTACCACTGCACTCCAGCCTGGGTGACAGAGTGAGACTTTGTCTCAAAAAACAAACAAACAAACAAAAAACACACAAACAAACAAACAAAAAACACAAAAAAACTCAGACTTCAATCTTTGCCTCTGACATGTATTAGTTTTGTGACTTTTGTTCCAATCACTAAATATTTTTAAGCCTCAGTTTCTTTGTGTATGAAATGGGGACAATGGAACCTACCTGATGGTAGTTGTGAGGGTTAAGACATTTTGATCCCCCTCTTAAGTATACTTGTAAACTAAGTTAGCTATTATTACTGTTATGGGATTCTTCGGGTGTTGTTTTGCTAGTTGGAAATCTCTGTGGCCAGTGACTCCTTTGCCTGAGTTTTGTTCAGGCCTGCTGGGTTCATTTGGCCCACTCAACCTGGCAGGCTATGCTCAGCTAGCCCTGTTGGACTGGATCCCATGCTGGCCAAGGGTGAGCCAGGCATGGAGTGGTGAGGGACGTGTGGGCGAGTGTGCGGTCCAGCCACTGTGCACAGCCAGGAATGCTGGCTGTGTGGGGTGGGCAGCTCCAGGCACCAGCATGGGTGCTGGCTCCCTGCAAGGCTGCAGCTGGGCATGGAGTGCCACAAGCAGCTTCCACCGAGGTTGGCACTGAGGAACACCATGGTACCTGGAAGCTTGGAGACACCAGGAACTGCAGAGCCCCAAAGAGTGTGTCATAGCCCTGGCTCGGAGCTCCTAGGTCTGGGCTCCCTGAGGGTTGCAGCTCTTCTTTCCTTGTTGTTGCTGAAAAGGGGCATGTTTCAGCTGTTTGTGTTACAGCTCTTTTAGCCCTGCCATTTGGCAGGTCTCGAGTTCCTGTCCTGCATTCAGGAAGAATGAGGTATGTAGACAAGTGGAGGGTGAACAAGGTGAAGGGAGTTTTATCGACCTACAGAACACCTCAGAGACACCCACATTGGGTAGCTCCTCTCCACTGGGCAGTGTTCAGCTCTCAGAAAGGAGACCCTGGAGTGGGTAGCTCCTCTCCACTGGGCAGTGTTCAGCTCTCAGAAAGGAGACCCTGGAGTGGGTAGCTCCTCTCCACTGGGCAGTGTTCAGCTCTCAGAAAGGAGACCCTGGAGTGGGTAGCTCCTCTCCACTGGGCAGTGTTCAGCTCTCAGAAAGGAGACCCTGGAGTGGGCAGCTCCTCTCCACTGGGCAGTGTTCAGCTCTCAGAAAGGAGACCCTGGAGTGGGTAGCTCCTCTCTGCAGCTGGTCCTCCTGTTGTGTCTTAGGGTCTGGCTAAGTCCAGGGTTTTATGGGCCTCAGAGGGGAGGAAGTGCATGCTGATTGGTCCATGAGCAGCCATGGGCCCTGGAAAAAGAACCACAAGTTCCCACTTCAGTCTGTGGGACTGGCAGTCCCACCCCCAGGCTCCAGATCCTCCTGAGCTCGAAGGTGGGGCTTCACCAAGGACCCACCCCCTTCTGCCCAGGAGCCTGTTTGCCTCCTTCCACCATTCATGATATCCAGGCTGTTGGTGCCAAGGTGCTCCTGCAGGCCAGCAGTGAGCTGTCTTCAGCTCCCCACTCAGCCTCAGCATCCAAAGTGGGGAGGGAGACAAGGCAGCAGGGAGCTGGTGGTACACATACCAGGCTGGGTGCAGGGAGAGTGGGTGCAGAGAGAATGGGCACAGGGAGTAGGGAGAGGCCAGGCAGCAGGAGCAGACACCTCCATGCCTGTCCGGACATGGGGGCCTTCCCAGGTCCCTGAGAGTGCAGAGATGTCTGGGTCTGCAGTGGCAGCTTGGGTGGCTGCAGCTGCACCCTGGGTGGGGCTCCTGCCTGCTCCTGGCCCCCAAGAGCACAGGGAGGCATGAGTCCACAGCCTGACTTGGGCAGCTGCAGCTGCAGCTGCATCCAGGAGGGTGGGGCTCCTGCCTGCTCCTAGCTCCTGTGGGCTCTGTGGGGCATGTAGCCCAGCTGCACCTCCCTGCTGCAGCTGGTGTCATGGCAGCAGCTGCTCCGGGTGGGCCACTGCTGCCACCATTCCTATCAATAATAAGATTATTTTTGTAGATTGACTCTGAATTACTTGAGAGCTGGGATGGGTATGACTTTTGACTTACTAAGAAGCTAATTAATATCCTATCTTTAGTAGGGGGAAAGGATTTCAATTCCAGGTTTCCCCCCTATGGCATTCTGATATACACTAAATATTATTTTTCTAGTAAATCTGCAGTTTAGCTACTACAAGCTTTGTGATTCTTAGCCATTTGGGGAAGAATTTGATGTGACTTTCTCATGGTTTGGTGCTCTGGAATTTGAAACGCAAAGGCAAATATTTAGAGCCGTGTTATTACATTCAGGCACCACCTCAACTAGCACCTTCATTGAAAGAGGGGGAAAAAGAGATCTTGAAAAGTTTTAATTTCTTTCCTCCAGCTATGCATCCTTCCTGCTAATCAGTCCTGACTGATTATATCTATGATCCAGATGTCCCCAAAGCAGGGCCCAGCATGACAGAAAATGAAGCAAATCAAGGAATGTTGCTTTTTTCTCGAGGCCGGTCATACCCCAAACTCTCATAAGCAGGATCTGGACTCACAGCCCGCCACAGAAAGTTGGTTTTCCAGAAAAATTTTACAGGGGAATTTATTATTATTTCCCAAATAAACCTGAGGACAAGCTATGCCATTTCCACTTGGTGCACAGTCAGAGTAGCTGATCGCAAAGGGCAAACCTAAACCTTTCAGATGCGTTTTCTCAGCAAGCACTTTACCTCAGGCTTAGCCTTTGTGGTTATTTCCGCGTTTGGATCAAGCCAGCATGTTCCGAGCCACAGTGTTGACAGAGGGCCTCGTTTCTGATCATTTACCCAAGTGGAAAATCATACGATTCCTGTAATGAGCAGTCTAGAAAAATAGCAGCAAACAGATGTGTCTTCTGTGACCAGAAAGTGTGAAACCTGGGAGACTCCCTTGAGGAGTAAGGAGCATCTTGGGAGATGTGTGTGCAGAAATGCTTGACTGTAAAGCAGTTCACAGAGACGGAGGCAACTGCAGTCACGTAATTGCTGTTTTTCTTCAACATTTTATGTCAAGTAAGGAAGACTATTTTAGTGTGGCTATATGACCAGCCAAACGATGGTTTTATCTCCCTGGTTTCCATCCAAAGCATCTAAAATATTGTATTTTTGACCTGGTGACAAAGCTGTCAGTTATAATTGCCCTTCCTTCACCTCAACCTTCACTTCTGTCTTAATTTGGAAAGTTTTGAGGGATTTTGGTGATCATTTTGGTGGCATAAGTAAGGTATTTAAGTGTGCAAACCTTTTGTGAACATCATTAATTGCCAGTGCAGGAGGCAGCTTGCATCAGCTCTCACCAGTTCATGAGAGCTGGCTGCATCTCCTCCCAAACCTATGCTCAGTGTAGCCGTTTTGGTAGCTTGACATCAGCCATAGTGGGAGTATTTACACATGGAAATCAGTGGATGCTACAAACCATCCCCCAAGAAAGTTGTCGTCAAACATTTCCTGGCCCTCTGCCTCCTATAATATTTTTGAAGACTTGATCAGTTGAGGCTGGGCTGCTATTCTAAGACATTTGCTTCTTGGACTCCACAATCTAGGAAGATGGCTTCTTGGAAATACCCTTCCTCGGAAAAGGAGATGAGTTTTATTTCGGTGGTGGGCATGTGGCTTCCTGCCTCCGTTTACCTTTCACTGGATAATTGCACCCCTACTTCCACCTTCTGTTTGTGCATCATTTCATCACATAGCATCTAGGATGCTAAGTTAAATAAACCAGATATAGAAACAGAAATAGTACATGATCTCACTTACATGCGGAATCTTAAAAAAAATAAAAAGGTCAGGGCCGGGCAAGGTGGCTCACGCCTGTAATCCCAGCACTTTGGGAGGCCAAGGTTGGCAGATCACGAGGTCAGGAGATCTAGACCATCCTGGCTAACACGGTGAAACCCTGTCTCTACTAAAAATACAAAAAAATTAGCTGGGCGTGGTGGTGGGTGCCTGTGGTCCCAGCTACTCGGGAGGCTGAGGCAGGAGAATGGAATGAACCCAGGAGGCGGAGCTTGCAGTGAGCCGAGATCACGCCACTGCACTCCAGCCTGGGCGACAGAGCGAGACTCCGTCTCAAAAAAAAAAAGAAAAGAAAAGGGAAAGAAAACAGGGGTTACCAGGTTTGGTGGGTTAGGAAATGGGAAGATGTAGGTCAAAGGACACAGAGTAGCAGATGCGTAGGATGACCTCTAATCCCAGCACTTTGGGAGGCCGAGGCAGGCGGATCATGAGGTCAGGAGTTCAAGACCATCCTAGCCAACATGGTGAAACCCCATCTCTACTAAAAATACAAAAAAAAAAAAAAAAAAAAAAAAAAAAAAAAACTGGGCATGGTGGTCGGTGCCTGTAATCCCAGCTACTTGGGAGGCTGGGGCAGGAGAATCACTTGAACCTGGGAGGTGGAGGTTACAGTGAGCCGAGATCTCACCACTGCACTCCAGCCTGGGCAACAGAGTGAGACTCTGTCTCAAAAATAAATAAATAAATAAATAAATAAATAAATAAATAAATAAAAGAAAGAAAGAAAAAGAAAGGTCTAAAGTGCAACAGGCAGACACTGGTTAATGACAGCATATTGCATTCAGGATTTTTGCTAAATGAGTAGATTACAGCTGATCTTGTCATGGGGGGTAAAATGGGTAACTATGTGAGGTGTTGGATAAGTTAATTTGTTTACTATCATAACCATTTTACTATATATATGTGTGTATCTTATAACATCATGTTGTACACCTCAAATATACACAATAAAATTATTAAAAAACAAAGATTGGAGTTGCTGCTTCCATTTTATTACCACCAGAGCACAAACATTGGCAAGCCAAGCAGCTCCGAGGGAGTGGCCTTGAGGGATGGAGGAACGCCACCGGGGTCTGGTGGCAGTGTCCTTCTTTTGAGGTCCTGTCTGAAGCCCACTCTTGCCACCGACTTTTCAGTTATGTGATCCAGCATATTTCCTTCTTACTTAAGACATCTTGGGCCGGGTTTTCTATCACTGTCTTCCAAAGGACCTTCTCTGGTATAACTGAGACTATTAACCCCGTTGTTAGTTGAAGGAAATCAACTCCAGGTTTCCATAACCTGGAATGACACAGTCTACTTTATTCATATCCATTTTATAAAAGACTAACAGCAATTCTTAGATAATATCATTTATTCATTAATATCTATCCATCCTAATTTGGACACAACTGAAAGGGAGCCTGGAGAAACTTAAATGACGAACTCTTCATTTAATTTGTTGCCTGAATCTTCAGAAACAGGATGTGGTTCCAAGAAACAAGGAGCATTTGGACAATCCTACAATTCATCAGTGGTGGCCTCTCATGACAAGCACTCTTAGGATATTTGCACAGAGCCCTCTAAGCCAAGGAAGAACATACGCTTTCTGCCATTGCCCAAATCCATGTGTCATTGAGCCCCATGGGGAAAACGCCCTTCTTTGATCTACAGAGGACACTGTGTTGGTAACCACAGTGTAATTCCCTACAGTCTCATTATTGGGCAAGAAAGATGAGGCTAATTGGATGCATGCCCTTTCCCCAACCCCAGGTTTGCCAGCATGCAGTGTGACCTTGTGCAGTGCTTGGCACATGGCAGGTTCTCAAAAACTGTCAGCCAGGCGTGGTGGCTCATGCCTGGAATCCCAGCACTTTGGGAGGCCGAGGCGGGCGGATCATGAGGTCAGGAGATCGAGACCATCCTGGCTGACACGGTGAAACCCCGTCTCTACTAAAAACATAAAAAATTAGCCGGGCATGGTGGTGGGGGCCTGTAGTCCCAGCTACTCCGGAGGCTGAGGCAGGAGAATGGTGTGAACCCAGGAGGCAGAGCTTGCAGTGAGCCGAGATGGTGCCACTGCACTCCAGCCTGGGCGACAGAGCGAGACTCCGTCTTAAAAAAACAAACTAAAAAACAAAAAAACTGTCAATAAGTGTGTTGGATGGAAAACCAATGAACAACTAAATTGCCTGATATAGTGAGCCCTCCAGGGTGCAAAAACAATGTATGTCTATTAGCCAGCAACATAGGTGCCACTAATCCTGAAACAGTAGTGTTAAATATTTATTTTAGCTTGTAAAGAATTAAGGAACCGTTAGAACACAGGCTCTTTATTCCATTGATTGTAACTTTGCTTATTTCCATTTTCACAGGAAGAAGATAACGTTCTTAGCCCACTCTTGGTGAAACAAATGCACTTAGCATCTCCCCTTCCTACGCTACTTCCAAACCCAATTCTCTCTGGTGGCTGGTGATGCTCACGTAAGATTACATGGCCAGGGCAGCTTTAGAGAGGAGCTGGCTGGTTTCCCTGGCTAAGAATCACAGCAGTCTCAGTGCCAATGAGGTCAAGCTAGTGAGTTTAAACTGGAAAGAAGCAAGTAGTATCATAAAAAGAAAAATAAGAAAAGGTTTCACTGTATCATGATCAGTCACAGCAAACAACCCCAAACCCGGCTTTGTAGCTGGCAAGTCTATTTGTTTTGTCACAAGTAGACAGGGCAAGATACCACAAACCCCTTGTCATATCCTCCTGATGAGGCTCAGGAATGGCATCTGAATCTGGAGAATGGGCACATTTTAGGTTGCGAGAACTCACCAGGAAAGCCCAAAATAACAAACCAGGTCCTTCACATTTCCTTTGATTATATAAGGATTTTCTTTCATGAGACCTTTGTGTTTCTGTCTTTACACTTGAAGACCCATGAAATCCTTGGAATCTAGAGGTTTTCCATGGCCTTCAGATGAAACAGTTTTAAAAGGAGCAATATCACTGTTAATTCAATAACAGCACAGGTCAGACGTTCTCAAACTTTCTCAGTTCCTGACTCCCTTAATTTCCCAGTAAGTTTCCTCGTGACACTCAAGGCCAAAAGAAACACCCAATAGTTCCACTTATGAAGCAAGTCCAAACACCTTAATAATATTTATGTTCTAACAACTCAGTAGCTGTTTGAAAAAATAAGACACATAGACTGAAAGAAAAAAATAACATTTTATTTCATTCTTTAATAACCACAATTATTTATGGGATATGTGAGCCTTTTGGCATTGCCTGACTTCCCAAATCTTGGAATCAGATTGACCATCTCCCCATCATTTCCTCTTCCACATTGGTTTTCATGCAGTACTGGCTTTTTATCACATAAACCACTGGAAATCTAGTTTTTACAAAGATGTGATATCATCAGAAGGAATCTAGCATAATCTCATGTTGAAACTGTGAATTCTGCTCAGCTATTGGTTCACTGAGTGTCTGACAGATGTTAAGTAGCTTTGTATTTCCTTCAAAAATTTAAAATATTCTGTCGGTTGGGCACAGTGGCTCACGCCTATAATCCCAGCACTTTGGGAGGTCGAAGCAGCCAGATCGCTTGAGCTCACAAGTTTGAGACCAGACTGGGTAACATGGTAAAACCTTGTCTCTACATAAAACAAACAAACAAACAAAATAGCCAGGTGCGGTGGTTGTGCCTATAGTCCCAGGTACTCAGTAGGCTGAGATGGGAGGATCCCTTGAGTTCAGGAGGCAGAGGTTGCAGTGAGCCGAGGTCATGCCACTGCACTCCAGCCTGGTTGACAGAGTGAGACTCTGTCTCAACAACAACAACAAAAAAGTTTGTCATATTCTTGGATCTTTACTGCCGCAACCCTGGGTGCCTTGGCACACAGTTTAAGAACCACAGGCATAAGCAATATTAATAAACACCATTAGTTCATCATTAATGGTGACAATCTTTATCATCCTTAAGTAGTTATTTTGAAAGCTGTGCTTTCTCGTGTTTTTCTTTGATGTCTAAAGGTTCTGAATGGCTCTAATATTTTTTTTTTTTTTTTCAAAACTTCCACTCTATTGGTACCTACGGTTAACACAAGTAGTTTTCTGTTTCTTATAGTTTTGAGGACCTCATCCACATTTAAGCATGAACAGGTTAACTTTTGTCATTAATGTTCATGCTCTTCATAAAAGACTATATGGAGAAGTTGTTGAACTAAATTGAATTAGTAATGGAACGATGATGGACCAGATGGAGAATGAGTAGCAGAAGAAGGAGAGCAGTGAGATGTGGGAAGAACTGACCTTTAAGCGGAAGGAGAATTAGGAATCCTCATTCACCCTACAGCACTGAACTCTTGAATAACGTCCCCAGCGAGGCTTCCTGCATCCTCCCCCTTGGAGGAACCACTTTGTGCTGACCCCATCACATCCATCATGCTGTACTACAGCTGCTGGCTCCCCTCCAGCCTCGCCCCCTACCTGGAGCTCTTAGGAAGCAGGGGCTATTCTGTCCTTTGTCTTTGTTATCCAGGAACCAAGCACAATTCCTCACCATGACTGACTAGATGAATCACAATACTAATAATAAGAACTAGAAGAGTTTTTAAAAAATGGTGCAGAGTGTTGAAGGGGAAGTAATGTTTAGGCTGGATCTCTTTTTTTTTTTTTTTTTTTTTTTTTGAGACAGAGTCTCCCTCTGTCACCCAGGCTGGAGTGCAGTGGCGTGATCTCTGTTCACTGCACGCTCTGCCTCCCGGGTTCACGCCATTCTCCTGCCTCAGCCTCCCGAGTAGCTGGGACTACAGGCGCCGCCACCTCGCCCGGCTAGTTTTTTGTATTTTGTAGTAGAAACAGGGTTTCACCATGTTAGCCAGGATGGTCTCGATCTCCTGACCTCGTGATCCGCCCGTCTCGGCCTCCCAAAGTGCTGGGATTACAGGCTTGAGCCACCGTGCCCGGCCTAGGCTGGATCTCTAAGAAAACATTGGAGTTTGCCCAGAAATCTCAGAAAGAGAGGAGGTTGAGGGAGGCATTTCAGGCACTCAGAAGAGTATGTGTGAATCCTGGAAGGTAGGGCCTGAAATGGAATCTTTGAAAATAGGTAAAAAGTTTGAGAGGAGAAGGAATGTCTAGAAGGGGCAGAACTTAAGAGTGGAGAGCTAAGTTTGGGCTGGACCGTTAAATGTCTTGTAAGCCATTGTAAGGAGTGTGAGTTTGAAACTTACAAGCAAAAACAAACAACCCCATTAAAAAGTGGCCAAAGGAACTGGGCACGGCAGCGGCTCACACCTGTAATCCCGGCACTTTGGGAGGCTGAGGTGGGCAGATGACCTCAGGTCGGGAATTCAAGACCAGCCTGACCAACATGGAGAAACCCCATCTCTACTAAAAATACAAAATCAGCTGGGTGTGGTGGTGCATGCCTGTAATCCCAGCTACCTGGGAGGCTGAGGTAGGAGAACCACTTGAACCTGGGAGGCGCAGGTTGCAGTGAGCCATTGCACTCCAGCCTGGGCAACAAGAGCAAAATTCTGTCTCAAAAAAAAAAAAAAAAAAAAAGCGGGGGGGGGGTGCCAAAGGAAATGAACAGACACTTTTCAATAAAAGACACACACACAGCCAACAAACATATGAAAAAACGCTCAGTATCACCAATCATTATAGAAATGCAAATCAAAACCAGTGAAATCCAATTTTATGCCGATCAGAGTGGCTATTATCAAAAAGTCAAAACATAACAGATGCAGGCAAAGTTGGGGAGAAAAGGGAACAGTTAAACACTGCTGGTGGCAATGTAAATTAGTTCCACCATTGCAGAAAGCAGTCTGGCAATTTCTCAAAGAACTTAAAACAGAAGTACCATTCAACGCAGTAATCCCTTTACTGCGTATATACCAAAAGGAATATAAATTGTTCCACCATAAAGACACATGCACATGTATGTTCACTGCAGCATTATTCACGATAGCAAAGTCATGTAACAGTCTCAATGCCCATCAGTGGTAGACTGGATAAAGAAAATGTGGTGCATATAGACCATGGAATAGTATGCAGTCATTAAAAAGAATTGAATCATGTTCTTTGCAGCAACATGGATGGATCTGGAGGCCGTAATCTTAAGCAAACTA
This sequence comes from Rhinopithecus roxellana, assembly GCF_007565055.1. Classification (NCBI taxonomy): domain Eukaryota; kingdom Metazoa; phylum Chordata; class Mammalia; order Primates; family Cercopithecidae; genus Rhinopithecus; species Rhinopithecus roxellana. The sequence continues at coordinate 84,687,841 of NC_044564.1, read as the reverse complement.
ACACAGGAGCAGAAAAACAAATACTGTATGTTCTCACTTAGAAGTGGGGGCTAAACGTTGAGTCTCATGGACACAAAGAAGTGAAGAACAGACGCCAAGGCCTATTTGTGGGTGAATGGTGGGAGGAGGAACATAGAAAAACTACTTATCAGGTACTATACATAAGCATACCTGGGTGATGAAACCATCTGTACAGCAAACCCCTGTGAGATGTAATTTACCTATACAACAAATGTGGACATCTAGCCCGAACCTAAAATAAAATTAGAGAAAAAAAAAAAGAAGATTGTGGGTTTACTCTACTAGGAAACGGGGAGTCCCTGCTGGGTTCTGTGTAGGGCATTGAGATAATCAGGCCTGTACAGGAAACGGACCAGGAAGGCTGTGCAGCTGGGGAGAGAATGAAGATCTGGAGATGAATTACGTAACTATTGGAATAGCCCAGGATGGAGAAGAGACGGGCGTCCTTCACGGGCCGTAGGCCTCTGGCTCTATGCCTTTCATTAGCCTTTCATGTGAAAAGTGTTCCTAAGACATGACAGGATTTAAAGAAAAAAAAAAGCTTTTCATTTTGAAATAACTTTAAACTTACTGAAAAATCGCAAAAATAGTAGCGTGTACTTTGGGAGGCCGAGCCGGGCAGACCACGAGGTCAGGAGATCGAGACCATCCTGGCGAACACGGTGAAACCCCGTCTCTACTAAAAAAAAATACAAAAAAACTAGCCGGGCGAGGTGGCAGCGCCTGTAGTCCCAGCTACTCGGGAGGCTGAGGCAGGAGAATGGCGTGAACCCGGGAGGTGGAGCTTGCAGTGAGCCGAGATCCGGCCACTGCACTCCAGCCCGGGCGACAGAGCGAGACTCCGTCTCAAAAAAAAAAATAAATAAATAGTAGCGTGTTCCCACGTAGTATTTACCCGGCTTTCCCCAAAGCAAACATCTTCCAAATGTAGACTACAGTTATCAAAACCAGGAAACTCATTTTGCTAAAACACCCATAACCAATCTATATACGTCGTTAAATTTTGTTTTTTCCATAATGTCCTTTTGCTGGTCTAGGATTTAATCCAGGATCTCACACTGCATTGCATTGCCACGTTTCCTCATTGCCTCCAATCGGGCCAGCCCCTCAGCACGCCCTTGAAACTTGGGAAGACTATTGGTTCTCTGTTTTGTAGCGTGCCCCCCACTTGGGGTGTATGTGACATTTTCTCATGATGATGTTGACGCCATGAACTTTTGGCAAGACTACAGGTGATATTGTACCTTTCTCAGTCCATCCTATCAAAGGTACATGATGTCGATATGTCTACTTATTCATGGTGTCAGCCAAAGGAACATTAGAAAGTTGTACTTTTGAGTCTCACTCCAATGTCCTCCTCCAATGTGGGCCCATATTGCTTTTACTCTTCCTTCTTTCATGAAGGGGCTCCCTGTACTGATGACTTCAGCACAAACTGGTCTCCTCCTTCTCCTGTAAGGACGGCGACTGTTAACTATCCCCAGGGTACATTCTCTTCCCTTCCTTTCAGTCGTAGAACACCCCAAGGCTGAGCTCCGCACATGGCTGCCTAGTGAGGGATTACGTTTTCCAGATATCCCCAAATCTAGGTGTGAATCCTAGAGCAACCTGGGGCCAATGGCATGTGAGTGGAGATGATGCCTGCTCATTAGAGATAAAGCCTTTCCCTAGACTTCCTCTAGGACCTGTTATCAGCCCTGCAGACCAGGCCAACTGGAGCCGCTGCCAGTCTCCTTTTTTTTTTTTTTTTGAGACGGAGTCTCGCTCTGTCACCCAGGCTGGAGTGCGGTGGCACGATCACAGCTCACTGCAAACTCCGCCTCCCGGGTTCACGCCATTCTCCTGCCTCAGCCTCCCGAGTAGCTGGGACTATAGGCGCCCGCCACCTCGCCCGGCTAGTTTTTTTTGTATTTTCAGTAGAGACGGGGTTTCACCGTGTTAGCCAGGAGGGTCTCGATCTCCTGATCTCGTGATTCGCCCGCCTCGGCCTCCCAAAGTGCTGGGATGACAGGCATGAGCCACCGTGCCCAGCCTAGTCTCCTTTTAAGACACCTGACAAGAATGGCAGAGATGGGTGTGGCACACCAACATGGCACATGTATACCTATGTAACAAACTGCACGGTGTGCACATGTACCCTAGAACTTACAGCATAGTAATAATAATAAAAAAGAATGGCAGAGATGTTCATGGACTGCATGATGAGGGAGAAATAATGCCATTTCATTCGAGGTCTTTTTTGTTACAGCAACTTAGCCTATTGTCTCAGTATCACAGGTTCAGAGAGTTAAGACACACAACGAAAAGCAATGAAGGTTTTTATTTTCTTTATGTGTTAGCCTTATTTACGTAACTATGTGGCTATTGAGGGGTGGGGGCTGAAATCGCATAGTAGATTTCTTGTTATTTCCCAGATTTATAGATGTGAGTTTTCAAGATGAATTCATTCTTTTTGGAGGGTGGGAAATTATGATAAACTGTCAATTATTTTGTTTCCGATAGATGTAGGTTGGCAAAGAGTAACATATGGCTTTCTGGTCCCATCTCCTAAACATGAGACAGACATTGCTAATTGATCACGTCACTTGTCTCCCAGGTGTGGACGCAGCATCATAATCTTTCTTAAGTAAAATCAGGCAACCATTCCTTATCTATCAGACATTCCAAAATATGACTCCCATTTGCCATCTTGGAACTGAATTTCCATAAAAACACTTAAACATATTAAGTAGAATATGAAGCTTTCTGCTAGCACATAAACAATCCCACCACTTCACTGTCAATAGCACAGACTATACCAGAGTATCGGTCAGGTTGTGACTGAATACATAGAGGAGGTTTTCCTAGTCCGTTCACCTCTTGATTTAAAGGAAAGAGACTTATCTCGCCACCTTTCTTTTTTGGGTTCCCCTGAGGCTGGATTTCCTCTCCCCTGTGGGCGTGGCTCTCTCAGAGTTGTTTTCCTGGCTCTCCTTCCCCCTGGAACAGAAGTTCCCTGAGGAGAGTGCAGGTGCTGTCTGACACCTTTGTACCCTCGGAACCTGTCACCAGGGTAGTTACATGTGAACATCTGGGCAAGCCAGCATAGGCGCCTTATGCTGGAATAACACATCTGGTGACCTAAGGCAACAAGCTTATTTCTTACTCAGAGGCTGTCTTCATAGAATTACTTCAGGGACAGTGGCCAGGTGCAGTGGCTCACACTGTAATCCCAGCATTTTGGGAGGCCGAGGCAGGTGGATCACCTGAGGTCAGGAGTTCGAGACCAGCCTGGCCAACATGGTGAAACCCCATTTCTACTAAAAATACAAAAACTAGTCAGGCTGGTGGTGGGTGCCTGTAATCCCAGCTCCTGGGGAGGCTGAGGCAGAAGAATCACTTGAACCCAGGAGGCGGAGGTTGCAGTGAGCTGAGATAACACGACTGCACTCCAGCCTGGGCACCCACAGTGAGACTCCGTCTCAAAAAAAAAAAAGAATCAGAGACAGAGAGACAGAGGTGCTATGCTGTCATACCCTCCCAGAGGGCCCGTGCGGGGAGAAGGACATGTGGTGAGGAACAGGCTAGCTGTCCAGCTCTCCAGTCTCCACACAGGCCTGATTCCAAACCAAGACACACGGCCACACCTAACTTCAAAGAGGATGGGGAGGCTCACGCTTGCCCTGAGCTGGACGGAGAGGGCAACCAGGATATTTGTGAAAAATCCCAACAGTCACCTCAGTATCCTGGCGTAATGTTTGTGAATGAATGCAGTGATGCCTGTCTTTTTTGCTTAAAAACTGAGATGAGAACCTCAAAACCCATGCTTCTGCCTTCCCTGCAGCTTGAAAAAAGCCAGAACAGAGAAACAATTAACACTAAAAAGTACATTTTCAGGTCAGCAATATAAATTTCTGTCATTATCTTTGTTTCTCCAATCAGAAGGGATTAATTGTCTCTCTTCAAAAGGAAGATTTATCCCTGGGGCACCAGAAAAAACTGGAAACTTGCTCAAGGGCTTATATTTATTCATAAACACTTAAGCAATCTGTCCCTACAATTGTTTCAGATTAACTTATTTCCAAAGAAGACATGCCCATTTTCCTCTTCTAAAAAACTAAATGGACTGTAACTTTACTTTTAGGAACATATTTAGGCCGAGCATAATGAAGTTTTATTTATTCAACTCTAAACAGTGAATACTCACTAAAGAGACAGTGTACCTTTCTCACACACTGTAGCACCAAGCGTGGAGTGTACAGGTGCCCAATAAGCACTTGTTGTTGAATTGCTTTTCCCTCTAACTTTCTCCAAGAAACAATCTGGCAAGGCAGTCTCAGCATCTTCTGAGCCTAAATAAAGAAAAGAAAATTATGATAGAATCCTGAAAACTAAAAGAAATCTGGACAGGTCTCTGCAAGGGGTCATAAACTCCCCCCTTTTCTCTTTCTGTATGGGCCAGGAAGCCATTCTCTTCTGAGACTTGACTTAATCCTATGGTACTTTCAGAAGACTTGCTAAAAGTTTCCCACCATTAAGTGTAATAAGGATACGAATCCTTATTATAACTTTGGTTTATTTTCCTAGTGCTTTTACTCATGGTTATTATGACTTGGCTTGGGGAAAACCTGAGAGACTCCTTGTACTTCTAGAATTGCTAGGACATAAAAGGCCATTGCTATGCTGGACGTTCTGTTTTCCATCACCCACGGCCACTTTGGCCCCTGAGCAGGGATGTGGCACCTCCCCATTACGAGCCAGCCCTGCAGTATGGTGTGGACAATAGCAGAGTAGGAAAAGGTTTTGTGGAAACCACAGCCTCCACAGCATGACACGTAAGACCTTCCATGATCTGGCCCCTGCCTACCTTTCCAGCCTTGTCTCCTGTTACTCCCTTTTCTATATAGAGTGAGATGTTAAATTCCCCGACGACAGGGATTGTGCTTATCTCGTTCAACATCAAACCCCGAAAACGGATGGCAGGAGTGTTTCATAAATACTTGTTGAGTGAGAGAACTGCTGTATTCTGGGCACAGGGCCTTCTCTTTCACAGTGCTATGCCTTCCCACAGGCTGTTCCCCAGTCTTGGCAAATTCTTACCAGTCTTGGCTTAGCCCTCACCTCCTCCGTGCACCTCCTCCCGCCTCTCACGCAGAACTGATGGCTTCTTCTGTGATGTTGTGAACGTGGCCCTGGGATAGCACTCTTGTTCTTCTATAACATTCTATTGGGCCGGACGCAGTGGCTCACGTCTGTAATCCCAACACTCTGGGAGGCTGAGGCGGGTGGATCATGAGGTCAGGAGTTCGAGACCAGCCTGGCCAACATGGTGAAACCCCGTCTCTACTAAAAATACAAAAAATTAGCTGGGCATGGCAGATGCCTGTAATCCCAGCTACTCAGGAGGCTGAGGCAGAAGAATCACTTGAATCTGGGAGGTGGAGGTTGCAGTGAGCTGAGATCATACCATTGCACTCCAGCCTGGGTGACAGGGCGAGACTCTGTCTCAAAAAAAAAAAAAAAAATTCTATTTACTTGCCTGGCTCATTCACTAAATAGACAGTTCCTTATCACAGAATATTTGTCCTTATCCATCTCCGTATTCCAGAGCCTGATTGAGTGCCTGGCATAGAGCCTTTGTGTTGGTGGCTTTTTGGTTATGTGAGCTCCGCTATATCTTCACTAATACAGGTTCTTAGAGTTAGGATCACACAACCAAGAGAGATATTTACAGCAGACATCTAATCAAGGAGGGCTGGTATGACATGCCAAGCAAGTGTAAGATCTGGTGAACCTGCCGGGTTCTCCAGGCCAATGCAATTGCTCAGCGCTGCGTTGCTAGGGGTGAAGGTGCATGCCCGTCTTGCAAGGCACCATCAGCTCCGCCACTGGGTGAGACGCTCCTCTCCACTGTTACTGTTTCCTTCCATGTGGAGGGAGCTCAGCTAGTGTGACACTCCAAGCCTCTTTCTGCCACTTTATTTACTGCATCCCAGGAATGTGGAAAGACTTTCTTTTTCGCAAATTTGAGAAAAATACATTGGGCTTGCTCAGTTCAATCCCTCTCTGTTCTTTCGGGGAGAGGGGCTACAGAAAGCGTGTGTCTTCCTACGCTCCTCTGTGCCTTCAGTTTTGCTCACGTCACCTGTCCCACTGTCACCCTACACTGTCTGTGACCAGAGGATGAAGTCTGCTCATTCTGGGGTTCATAGGGTAAGCCCATGAGGCTGTAAGACCTGAAGCTGCCTTCTCGACATCGTCAGCTTTGACAGAATCAATGTGCTGTTTCAATTCCCAGTTCAGGTGCCTTATGGGGGATTTTTTTGGTCAATATTTTTATAACTTAGGTAGGGAAGAGGGTGGCTTCTGCCTATTTCTCTTCAAAAGACCCAAGCAGATTCCACGGGATGGCTGCGGGTTTCCAGGAGACAAGACTGAGTTCATGGTGTATCTCACATCTGCTCAGAGCCTGCCCTGCTGCTAGCTCAGGGTGGTCCCGGCAAAATGGGGTGGGGGTTCCTCAAGACACCCTATTCTTGGGCTTCTGGGTGTGTTCCATTTCTGTGCTGGTTGCTGGCCACCCTGTGAGTATCCCACCACACAAGTATGTGCCTTCCTAGATAGTAACTCGAGCCTCAAAATTATTCCTATCCTCTCTTTTCCTTTTGAGAACAAAGACTCCTTTCCCCCAGCGCTCTCGGCAACCAAGAAAAAACATCTTATGATCCACTCATTCGCACAAGGAATTAGAGCCCAAAAGAAGTCAATTAGCTGTATAGCTACTCCTCAGAATACTTATATCTTCACATAACATTTAGAAGGCAGAAATACATTTATTTGCATCAAAAGACTTGAACCAAAGAAGTAAACTCGTCTCCAGCTGGGGGCACTTCTCTCCTCGTGTTGTTTCTGGGCCACTCGATGTGGTCTCTTCCTGTGGCCTCCCCAGCATGGTGGCTTCAGGGCAGCTGGTCTGGTTATGTGGCAGCTTGGGGCTGCAGGAGCAAGTGCCTCTCACTGCAGTGCATCCCAGGTGGGCAGGGGGCACTGCCCATCACAGGTCCTTAAGGGCTGGCAAGAAGCTGCAAAGCCTTCTGTACACTTAACCTCAGAATTCCCAGAACATCACTTCTGCCACTTTCTAATTGCTCCAGCAGTTTACTGATTTCAGCCTAGATTCAAGAGGACGGTAATTAGACTCCATCCCTCTATGAACTCAAGTGCGTGGTTAAGATGATTAAAGCCTTGGAAAATATCTTCTAAAAATTAAAACATATGGAATTAAATGTAGTTGAGATAGATTTCCTACCCTTAAAAATAACACTCCCATGATTCCCATTTTTCGTGAAGCCAGTCACTGCTGTAGTATGACACTCTCTTGCCCCACTTAAAGTAGGTATAACCGTGTGACTTGCTCAGGCCAAAGGTAAGTTAAGTGACATGTGTCATTTCCAGGCGGAAGCTTTAATGGTGAATGTACGATTCACCGGGTGCCTTAACTGTGGAAATATGTGCAGTTTGGAACCTCCAACCTGGGCCCCTGAGGGACTACCATGGGTCAAACCCCCACCAACACGTGTTGTCTATGCAGCATGAGTAAGAAACAACCTAGTGTTATTTAAGCCACTGAGTTTCAGGATCAGTGTTACTGCAGCATAACCTAGACTTATCCTGACTGATACAGTTATTCTTTAAAAATGAACACACTTTCAAAAACACCCATCTTCTTTAAGCTTTTATGGTCTTTATAAAAACATCTCACACTCCCAATGTAGCCTATGTTTCCTTAACTAGTGTTCCAGGCAGTTTAGTTGTTGTTTGTTTATAATGAGCTTAGGGAAGTTTTTTTGTTGTTGTTTGTTTTGTTTTTTTGAGACAGGGTCTCACTTGTTGCCAGGCTAGAATGCAGTGGCATGATCTCAGCTCACTGCAACCTCTGCCTGCTGGGTTCGAGCGATTCTCCTGCCTCAGCCTCCCGAGTAGTTGGGACTACAGGCATGTCCCATCATATCTGACTAATTTTTGTATTTTTAGTAGAGACGGAGTTTTGCCATATTTGCCTGGCTGGTCTCGAACTCCTGACTTTAGGTAATCCGCCTGCCTCAGCCTCCCAAAGTGCTGAGATTACAGACATGAGCCACCTCACCTGGTATTTTTTCTTTTTAATCTTGAATTAAAAAGGTAATAACTCATTCCCTTAAATCCCAGAGAGAAGAGCTATCTTCTGTTTCTCTTGCAGTATGCCAATGAATTGAACACAGTTACCATGTATAAGACATTTTTGTTGAAGTAAATGAGAATTACCCCATCTATGGTTTTTTTAAAAAGTTTATTATTTATTTATTTATTTATTTATTTTAGACACAGGGTCTCACTGTGTTGCCCAGGCTGGAGTGCAGTGGAGCAATCAGCTCAGGGTGCCTCTTGGGCTCATGTGATCCTCCCACCTCAGTCTCCTGAGAAGCTAGAACTACATGTGCATGCCACCATACCCTGCTTGGTTTTATTTTCAGTTTGGGAACTGAGAGACACTAGTTACTATAGAGAAGGAAAATCCACATCTTGCTCTTCCAACTCTCTAACCCCTATTCCAATTGCTCTGTGTGTGCCTGGAGCTCTCTGAGGAGAGGAAGTGTATTGCTAGGTAACCTGGACCAGGACAGACCTGGAGTCCATTTCTATGGTATGAGTCCTTTTGCTGTGTGGTGGTAGATTCATTCACTTGAAACTTGTATGGTTCCTTGAATGTTTTCTCCTTAAGGAAACATTTATAATGCTTGTTTCCAGTTGTATCCCCCATTAGAATGTAAGCTGATATGGTTTGGCTGTATCCCCACCCAAATCTCATCTTGAATTGTAATCCCCATAATCCCCACCTGTCTAGGGAGAGACCTGGTGGGAGGTGATTGGATCATGTGGGAGGTTTCCCCTATGCTGTTCTTGTGATAGTGAGTGAGTTCTCATGAGATCTCATAGTTTTATAAGGGGCTCTTCCAACTTCGTTCTTCACTCTTCCTTCTCCTGTCACCATGTGAAGAAGGTCCTTGCTTCCCCTTTGCCTTCTGCCATGATTGTAAGTTTCCTGAGGCCTCCGCAGCCGTGTGGAACTGTGAGTCAATTAAACCTCTTTCTTTTATAAAGCAGTGTGGGAATGAACTGATATATAAGCTCTGTGAGGGCAGGGGCAGTTTTTGACTAGCCCAGCATTGTACCTGTAGCACTTAGCACTTAGCACAGTGCCTGACCCAGACTGTGTATGCACTCTATTACTGTTAAGTGGTGACAGAAGCTGCCATCTTTATACATGAAGGCCCTGTGAAACCTGGCAGTAGTTGCAGGAGGTCACAAAGAAGCCATGAAACTGAAGACTGAGAATCATTCAGGATTCAGGATTATTGTTTTTATTAAATATTTAAAATGCATTTATTGTAGAGCAGTCTTAAAAAGTGATTTCACTACCACATTTTTATTGTTTGCTGCATATAAATTTATAAGGTTTCTATAGCATATAAAACAGATGTAAACATTTTCTTATTTTGACCTTATATTTGTTACTTATTTTCTAAGAAAAATTGAGAAAGAAGAACCGACTATACTCGTCCTAGGCTCTATGCTATATAAGAACTTTATACATGAATGAAGACAGCGTGGTCTTTGGGCTATAGGGCCCCCACCTCTGTCCTTCCCATACCTGGAGAAGCTTCTGGGGCCATAGCACCCTATCAGTAAATAAGTTGGTTTGTAATACGACATCTGCCCCTCCTATTCACTCCACTGTGACTGCCATCCACGTGATCCCTAACCCCTCAGTGTGTGCTGCTAACCCCTCCCAACTCCAGGCCCCCTGATTTCATGCTGGCACCTTGAGGGTGACCACAGGAGAGGGAACTGCACCATGGAGGCAAATGCTGCAAATCAGGGCTTTTATCGTTACTGTTGTTGAGAGCTGGTTGTTCACCAGTACACTATTCTGCCATCCTCCCAATCCGGTGTCTTTGTCAAATATATACAGAATTTTTTTTTTTTTCTTTGAGACACAGTCACCCTCTGTCATCCAGATTGGAGTGCAGTGGTGTCATCATGGCTCTCTGCAGCCTCGACCTCCCGGGCTTAGAAGATCTTCAGCCTTCCAGATAGCAAGGACTACAGGTGTGCACTACCATGCCCAGATCATTATTAAAATTTTTTGTAAAGAGGGTTTTCGCCATGTTGCCCAGGCTGGTCTCGAACTCCCGGGCTCAAGTGATCCACCCTCCTCAGCCTCCCAAAGTCCTGGGATTACTAGTGTGAGCCACCACACCTGGCCCCAAAATTTTTTTTAATGGGGAAAAGCAATAAGACATTCCTTACAGTTAGGAATGACAAGTGGCCATTCCAATCAGGTCAAGTGACCTGATTCTGGCTCTGAGATTAGCTAGAATTTTCTAGGAGGGATTCTAGGAGGGATTTCTAGGTGGATGAAAGAGAGACTTTGTCCAATGACAAGACATCCATCTGTTGCATCACATCAAACAATTGATAAATTCAATTCCAAACCCTTATACTCCTTCTCTGATTGAATTCAGGGTTCTCCACGCTTGTCTCCAGACCAATGTCATTGCCATCACCATCATTACCACTTAGCATTATAATCATCACCACCACCACCATCACTACCACTATCACCACCACCAACACCGCCATCACCATCACCACCACCACCATCACCACTATCATCACCACCATCACCATGATAACCACCACCACCCATCACCATCATCATCACCACCACCACTACCATCACCATCATCACCACCACCACCACCATCATAACCACTACCATCATCACCACCACCACCTCCATCACCATTATCATCATCACCATCATCATCACCACCACTACCACTACCATCATCACCACTACCATCATCACCACCACCACTACCATCACCACCACTACCATCATCACCACCACCACTACCATCACCACCACCACTACCATCATCACCACCACCACTACCATCATCACCACTACCATCATCACCACCACCACTACCATCACCACCACCACTACCACCACCACCACCACCATCACCATCATCATCATCACCACCACCACAACCACTACCATCATCACCACTACCATCATCAGCACCACCACCACCTTCATCACCATTATCATCATCACCATCACCACCATCATCACCACCACTACCATAACCACTACCATCATCACCACTACCATCATCACCACCACCACTACCATCACCACCACCACCACTACCATCACCATCACCATCACCACCATCATGACCACCAGCACCACTGTCACCATCATCACAACCATCACCATTACCAGAATCACCGTCACCTGGGAACTTGCTGGAACTGAAAGTTTTTGGATCCCACCCAGACAATCTTTTTCTGTTTAGGTGCTAACTGTTTAGGCTAACTGGGTATTCTCTGCTTAATCATTTCTTTATCTTATTTCTGTCAAAATAGGTGCTTTTTTTGAAAAAAGCACTTTGATTCAGAAAAATTCAGATGATATGGAATATGTAAAAGAATTTTTTCTTCTGATTTTTCTTCAAAGATGATTTTGTTTTTCTTAAAGATTAAAACCCAAGATGCCAAAGCAATTTTAGAGCTGCTTGTGTTTATAAATGATTGATTTTAAAATTTACATACAGCATAAAGTCAATTGATGAAAGATTGGTAAGTAAATTGATTAGTTGTTTGGTGTCCGCCATGCTGAACTCTGATTTTGGTCAACGTAGGGCTGAACTGCAGAGTCAAAGAGAGCTTAAAGGGTCAGAACATTTGGAATCTTCAGGCAGATATGCTAATGCATGTGAAAATCCTTGTTAATGATAAAGCAGTTGAAATTCAACCACTTAGTCAGTAGCCATCTATTTTCTGTCCTAGAGGTTGCTCTAAGCACTGAGGATCCAAAGTCAGCAAGTCATATCCTTAGGTTTCAGAGCTCAAGGCTATGTGGCCTGGGTAGTCATTTTAACATGCGAGTTCTATAGTTGCAATGTGGGTAGAAAGCTCTGGGAGCAGAGGAGAAGGTGACAAGCTCAGCCTGTGTGAGTTGTGTTGGGGATGTGTTTTATTATTAAATATCACCGGAATCTGCTTCAGTCTCCTCCATCTTTACATATTTCTCCATGGATTGCAAATACCTGTCATCAGCTACTAATAAGGTTGATAGCCCGCACACTGCTTTCTTCCACTCTTGGAAACAGTGAAACACACCCAGCAGCACCCCTGTGAAAACAGAGACTTCCCATGCAAGATACCGGAAGCAGAACTGGAACCACTGATGTTTTTCTTGGAAAGAGCCTTTATTTAGATGGCAGGGTGGGAGGAGGTGGAATTTCAGAAGACACATTTTCCAAAGCTAATGTGTATGGCCAGAGACTGTTTGCTTTGTCTTCAGATTGTCATTTTGGGGTGGCAGACCCTTACCCCATCAGTGAACAGAAAGCACGCGTTCTCTCCACACAGTGCATTGCCGCCTTGCTTTTCTCGTTCAGCCAGAAAGACCTCTGATGAAAGGCCCAAGCTTACAGCAAAATCCGGGGATACAAGTAATCAATCTAAGGAATACCCGAAGAATATTCCCATGGTTAGTCAAAATACACATGCACATACAGCCTACAGACAACTATGTCATTTACGTTGTCTGCACTGGTGGCTCCATTTGAGAAAGAAGGCAGGGAAAATAGCTCCTCTCCGGTTCCATTCGTGGAAAGAAAAATCTTCCACTTCATCTCCAGCAGAACATGCTATTCTCCTTAAGAGTGTACCATGGATGCATCAAATATTCATGAGGCGTTCCCAGCAGAGACCAGAAAAGTGATAAAGCAAGAATGGAAATCGAGCTTATGCTGAGCTTATATAATTATTTCTAAAGTACTTTGCAAAGTTTATAACAATAGAGACTTCAGCTCATGGATTCTGCAGAATCATGGAAATGTCATATGCAAATTACAGTACAAAGAAGAATGTGTTTATAAAAAATGGTATCAACACCATTAGCAAAGTATCTCTGCACCTGGGCAGTCCCAAAGGCCTCTGAAAAGATCCACTCCCTGGGTTCTTCTGTCGCAATAGCCTACTGAACACACAAATCAGGACTTTCTTACTGCTGCAGTTACTCTCCAGAAATAGCACCATAATGGAATCATAAGAGAAGGTTCTTCGTCACACACACACACGCTTGTCCTTTTCCAAAACAGTAGATTCTTGGTGATGAAGGAAGTGGCAGAAAGAGTAGATGCCCTTTCACATGCTTGCCACACTGAGCTTGCAACTTCTAAACATGAAAATTTGAACCAGCAATTACAGAGAAAAAACTAGATGGGAAGTTCCACCCTATTCCTTTTACAGAATTTCTTAGTTTCCCCCGCTCTGGCCTCCTAAAGCTGAGAATTACTCTTCCAAATCTGTCAGGTTGACCCTCCATGTGGGTGAACGTGTCCCAGGGAGTGGGCTCTGGGGAGGTGTTTCCCTCCTCCGTGATTCCAAGCCGCTCTCAGACATGAGGCCCTGGAAGCAGACATTCCTCAGGGTTGAGTTAGGATGAACGTAGGTCCGTAGCCAGCACCCATGGCCTGCCATTCCACTGGACCATACTTACTGAGGAAGCTTGCATTTGTCCAGAAGTCTGACGAGTGCCCACCCAACTTTATTTTTCTATTTTTTTCACTAAATAATTGCAAGCTATTTATAACAAATTCCTCTTGCTCAATGTTTGCATGAAAGCATAAGAACAAACAAAATAAGGCTCTCCATAGGCATGTTTCACATTACCAAGTCATTTAGGGAGCTACAAAAGACGGAAAATATGCAAAGCAGCCCCCTGTCTTGGGGTGGAAAACACTATTATTAGATCTTCCACATTGTCACGAATCTGATAACTGTGCCCAAAGGGAGCCCGGCCCCAGAGAAGCCAGCTGCTCCCAAATGAAGTGTCCATGTCCCGTGCACAGAGAATGTGCCGCCCCCAGTCACTACCATGGCTTTCTGTGCCACACTATTCCGGGAGAATAGACAGCATTTCGAGCCTCCATGTGCACCAGTTCCTTAAATGCAAGGTCCCCATTCAGGAGAATGCGTCGTTGAATCACTTCAGGTTCCTGCTTGTTCCCAGAAACCAGGTGTCTCAGGCAAGAAATGGCTTCCCTTTATTGAACATCTTCTATGGGAGACCACATTTTTCTCATTTAAATAGCTCAACAACTTTGCAAGTTGGATAGGATCAGTCCCATTTTACAAGAGAGGAAAATGGCTCTGATTGGCAGGACCTAGCTGCTAGGGAGGAAGGGCAGGAACTAGGATTCTAACCCAGACCTGCCTGATTCCATAGTCTCTGCCCTCAGCCACTAAGAAGACCCACTCACCTTTGTCACGTTCATTTCAGTATTTCTTGCACCTGAGCTTGACACATGGCAAACTCTTAATAAATGTTTATTAGAACTGAGACAGCTAAAAATTGGAAATGAGTAAGAAAGGTAAGTGGGATAGAATCATGAGCCCAGATTTGACATATAAACCATTTTCAACAGGAAAATAACAGATGCTGGTGAATTTCCAGTGAATTCGTAAGTGCAGTGAAGCCTTCCAGATTAAGCTCTCTTAGTCTCCTGGTTGGGTTTAGATATTTTAAAATGCAATGTAAAGGGCTTAGTTCTACAGTCTCCTGAAAACTCAGATACTCAAGATGCATCATTCCACAGTGGGCATATATCAATACCGATAAGATGCCACCCCCATCATGTCACCTGCTGTTATTGTCTGTAAAGAACTTGTCACTACCTGAAATTATCTTGCTTGTTTACTCGTTTCTTGTGTCACTCCCAAATGTCATCTGTCATACTCTACCCAGTACCTAGCATAGTATCAGGCACATTGTCTTTCTATGGATATTGATTGATATTGAACCCTGGGCCAAGTAGAAGACATGGCATGTCCATGCTAGAGAAGGTGCAATCTGACACAGAACAATCTAATCTGACACAGAACAATCTGCTACACTTGGGCCAGGAGCTCTAGCTCTTTCCTCATCTCCTGGGAATGTCATTGTCATTCAAAGTGATCAAACCTTTATCAGTTTGGAAAGAATCGTAGCATCTTTCCTCTCCTTGGCCATTTTCATTGCCAAGGCAGATTATAGAAAGCAGAACCCAGCAAGTCTCTCCCATCCTATATTCCACTCTCTGTGTCTTCGGTTCCTTAGCTATGCCTAATAAGTGAAAGAAGAAGTCATGTTATAGAATGGAAAATCAACCCCTCTCCACTCTTACTTTTTTATCTCAACACATTTATTATGCACCAGCTGTGTGCCCAGCACTGTTCGGGGTGCTAGGAATACAGCCCTCATCAATATCTAAGTTCCTGCTCTCGTAGTGCTTACGTTCTCATGACAGGAGACAGAAGATAAATACAAAATAAGGTAAAATAGAACAGGAAGCAATGAGAAGAAAACAAAACACAAGCAGAGGAAGGGACTGAGAGGGCTGCCAAGAGGAGTGGGGGGCCCTATTTTATCTGAGGGGTCAAGAAAACACCCTGTGCAGCTGATGCTCTGGATTAACCCATGTGTAGCCCCATGTCCAGGGTCCCAGTGGGAACCTGAGCCACGTTCAGGCCTAGGATCCAGACCAGTGTGGAGGACTGGAGGCACTTGAATAAATGGCAGAAAGAATTGAGGCTCATGAACAACGGGCAAGTGAAACACGCTGCGTGGTGTTGGTTGCCTGGACTGTCCTCAGCCCCAGCCCCATGGAACAGAGCCGAGCCCTGGAAGACGAAGCTGCAAAGATCAATGAGACTCAGAGTTCCAGGTGTGGGTCCCAGGCAGCTCTGCTTCGGGTGACCGGGCTGCAGCTGTGGGGCAGGGGGTAAGGGCAGGCCTCTCCCCTGGGGTTCCTGTTGGAGGCCACACGTGGCTGTGGTGCCAGAGATCCAGATGTGGTCATGCGGGAATGCCAGCCTCCATGGAGCTTGGGTGGCCTCTGCTGCAGGCATCAGCAGTCAGAAGCAGCATCAGAGACAGAAGACAGCTGATGCCAGCTGGCACCTGAAACACCGCTTGTGGAGTTACCTTCCAGGGCGTCCCTGACTAACTGGGGTCTGGAGTTCTTCTAGTGGTGGCAGAGCCAGAGAAATACGATGGTGGGACATGCATCCCCCACTGGCATGTCCTGAGGAGACACGGGCTGCCCCTGCAGGCAGTCCAAGCTGAGGACCAGACGCGGGGGACAACGCTGCGCTTACACATTCAGTGCCGAGGCCTCCTGGTTTTGCTGGGGCCTGTTGTGATGTTGGATTGGGAACAAGCTTTGTTCCTTGACAAAGGACTCCCCTCCAGCAGGCAGCAGCCCTGATCGAAACAGCCTGCCGTGCCAACGATGCCATCGTAGCAAGAAGCACTAGGACCTGGAAACTTACATTTAATAGGTAATAAAATAATTATGAGAAATGCAGTAAAAATTGTATCAGTGTGTGGAGGAGGAAGCTCGTGTCACTCAACAAATACGCTTCCTTTACACTTGCAGAATCTTCTGCCCCGGCATTTGGGAAACAATCTTTATGCTAAACTGCAACGTGTGTGGCCCTACCTACCTGGGACCTTCACCCCAGCTAACCTGCCAGTCTCCAGGTTCACAAGGTGTCGTTGGAGAAGGAGAGCCCTGTGCTTGACGGCACAGAGTCGGCGGCCTCTGGCTGACTCCCTAGTCCAGCTCCACTCTTGTTCTGTCAGACTCAACCCTGTCTCATGTGTGTCAGCTCGAGCCTTGAAACAAAGCAGTTCAAAACTAATAGGGGACTGGCAAGGTGGTCTGTGAAATGCAAGACTAAAATGTGGCTACACACACTGTTTCCACCCACTACCTGCCACTGGTGCTTCCCCTGAAAGCCACGGGGACCTCAAACTCAGAAGCCCGAAGGAGCCAGGCAGGGGCTCAGGAACCACTCAGTCCCACTGGGCACCATGTGAGAAAGTGGCCTGGTATTTCCACGGCCTTCAGTCTCTTCAACAGACGTTAGAAAATCTTTTTTTGTGTGTGTGTGAGACAGAGTCTTGCTCTGTCACCCAGGCTGGAGTACAGTGGCGTGATCTCAGCTCACCACAACCTCCACCTGCCAGGCTCGAGCGATCCTCTCACCTCAGCCTCCTGAGTGGCTGGGACCACAGGTGCTCACCATCATGCTTGGCTATTTTTTATATTTTTAATAGAGATGGGGTCTCACCATGTTGCCCAGGATGACCTCCAACTCCTGAGCTCAGGCAATCTGCCCACCTCAGCCTCCCAAAGTGCTGGGATTACAGGCGTGAGCCACCACACCCTGCCAGAAAGCCATTTTTTAAACACAATTCTCCCAGGTTTTAAAAGTAGGGAATTTTTTTTAAAGCAGAGTATGGGCCAAGCAAGATAAATATATGTAGAAGCTGCATTTTTTTCTGTAAGCCAGCAGTTCGAGCCTCTGGATGAAAAGATAGTTGGGACATCTTTACAGAGCACTGTGTATGAGACAGAACTTTCTGTTTTCTTTCCTTGGTGCCCCAACATTTCCACTGATAATTCTTCCAGGGTGAAGTAGTAGCTCATTTGGCCACCTTCCAAAGTGAAGTAATAGCCCTGGACCACCCATGGGGTGTGGTCTCCCTCATGGGGTGTGGTCTCCCTCCGTGCCCTGAATCAGCAGCATTCAGGTCAAACTGCAGACAATTGGACTTAACTGTTGCGATTATTCTACATCCTTCAGAACTCAGGGAGTTCTGTGCTGGCCACGAGAAGGAAGCCTGTGGTGAGAAATGGCTCCAGGGAGAACAAAGAAGGGGCAACAGGACTCCAGAAACTTGCTGTTACCAGTAATGTCCACCCTACACCCAAGAAGCAACCTGGGGTTGGGAGGAGCACTGGACAACTTGAGGCACCTGACTTTGGGACGCTGGCTCTGGGATCTGAGCACCCAGACATCTCAGCTAAGGTGCATTGTGAGCAGGAAAAAGTAGTCCCCACCAAGCCCTGCCCTAACTGCAGATACATAAACAGTGTAAGCGATTCTTGTTGTTTTAAGCCACTGGGTTTTAAGGGTGGTTGGTTATGCAGCAGGAGATGGCCACCGTCTCTATGGATACCACTGTAACTAGGGATAGTCATGCGTGCAGGTGCCTATGGGGATCCAGGAGATCTTGGTGCCCAGCATGCTAAGCTCCTGAGAGCCGGGACAGAGCCCCTCTCTCCTCATCTCCTCCTCTCTATACGCTCACCCCCGTTCACCTAGTGGCCCTGTGTGGCTGTGACACTGGCATTTGGCTCCTCTCCTGGGTCCACTTGCCTCCTGCTTTCTTTTCTAACTACATGGTATTCTCCATGTCCACAACTCAGATTCCTCCAAAACAGAGCCTCTGATTGGCTCTGTTCATCGTTTTGTGCAGGCACTGATCACTGGCTGGCCTATATATTAGTGGTTGTCAAATCAGATGCCAGCTGGGCACAGTGACTCATGCTTGTAATCCCAACTACTTGGGAGACTGAGTGGGGAGGATCACCTGAGCCCAGGAGTTGGAGGCTACAGTGAGCTATGATTGCACCACTGCACTCCAGCCCGAGCAACAGAGACTGAAATCAGATGCCACCCTGGTCCAATCAGCTGTGGCAAGTGCAGTGCACAATGGCAGAGGGGCATCCCTTCAGGAGGCATCACGGGAAGGATGTTCCTCTTGGGAGTGCTTTGTAATTGATCAACGTGACCAATACGTCTGAAACAGAATTAAAGGGAAGAACGCAGGGTGGGAGGATTCTGTGCAGTGGACACGATCTTCAAATGGGGGTGCACACTTTTCCTACTAGCTCTGCGACTTGTGATCCAGACCTGGATGGTTTTTGGAAAATAAATTAGGAGCTGTACTGTTTTCTAAAATTGGTCAGGAGGTATTATGTTGATTTTTCTTTCTTTGCTTTTAAAATTGACCTTTTCCCACTTTACAAAAGCAAGGCATATCTTTATCCTTCCTGAATATTCTATGTGAAATGCTTCAAGGTAGAAATACCTTCAGAGTGCCCAAAAAGGACATAATCCAAATGGTGCCCCCAGTGTTGGTCTTTCCTTCTAGTCAGCATAACACTTCCTGTACATTGCAGATGCACATCCCCCAAAATTACTTTTTCTTTTTAATAGTGATTGACATTAACTTTAAATGGCAACTCAACTCAGAACACATTTTTAATTGCTTGAAAGCTTATGGTACTAAGGATTGTTTTTAAAGTTAATTTAAATGTATTTAAGTATTTCTGCTACAGCAGAACAGGATGACCATTTCATGTCAAAAAACTGTTGTAGGGAGGGTCTTTGGAAAGGGGATCATGGCCTGGAGTTTCGTGTGTAGAATGTCTACGGGGGGTGCCCTTGGGGGGAAACCCTGAGAAAGGAAGGGGAAGGAAGCAGGAGATGGGGAGAGGAAGAAGTTAGCTCCGATGCAGGTCCCCAGCAGACTTGGCAGCCCCAAGGAAGCTCTGCCACCGAAAGGGTTGTCAGAATTGCT
This sequence comes from Rhinopithecus roxellana, assembly GCF_007565055.1. Classification (NCBI taxonomy): domain Eukaryota; kingdom Metazoa; phylum Chordata; class Mammalia; order Primates; family Cercopithecidae; genus Rhinopithecus; species Rhinopithecus roxellana. Next base: position 84,668,301 of record NC_044564.1, on the reverse strand, counting down.
CCAGCCTTGACTCTCAAGCCTTGTGCTCCCACCAGAGCCAGTCACTGAAGCAGGCTGCCTGGGGAAGGGCATGAACCAGGGCCAGGCAGCTCTGCATCTGAGGCCATCCTAACCCAGCTGCAAGCTGGCAGTGCTCCCAGCAGTGGAGGGGGTACGGATAAGTCTTTCCTTGATGGGGGATCTGGGTGGAGCATCATCTGGTGACCACCACAAACTTCAGTGTCTATAATATGCCAGAAATTATATCCATTCACAGTGATTTAAATTTATGACGAAAATCTCCAGGTGTAAACTTTAAAATGCAAAGGTCTACAATGTGTAAAAGCAGTTTTTGAAAGGTATGAGCACATGTCTTGAGATCGTGGTAGCGAGACTCTCCAGGCCCTGGTCCCTGTTGGGAGGATTCCTTGGAAGCTTCTTTCTTTTTTCTTTTTGGAGACTGGAGTCTCACTCTGTTGCCCAGAGTGCAGTGGCGTGATCATGGCTCACTGCAACCTCTGCTTCCAGGGTTCAAGTGATTCTCCTGCCTTAGCTTCCCAAGTAGCTGGGATTACAGGTGTGTGCCACCACGCCCAGCTAATTTTTATGTTTTTAGTAGAGATGGGGTTTTGCTATGTTGGCCAGGCTGGTCTTGAACCTGACCTCAGGTGGTCCGCCCACCGTGGCCTCCCAAAGTACCGGAATTACAGTTGTGAGTCACTGTGCCCGGCCTCCGTGGAAGCTTTATAAACATGTATAGTAGAAGCATGATAAGTGCTCACTAAGCTCTACTTTCTTTTTCTCCTGGACACCCAGCTAGACTGTATTTCCCAGCTTCTCCCGCAGGTCTGTGAGGCCATGTGACCAGAGAAGCAGTGAAGGTGGCAGAAGTGGGATCCACCACATCCAAGCTGAGGCCATGAAACTCCCTATGGCATCCTCCACACTCTTGCTCTTCTCTCTCCTGCTGGTCAGACACGGATGCTCCAGTGGAGGCCTCCAGGGCCCTAGGGGATGGCAGAACCACTCAATAGCAGATGCTTGAGGTCCTGGATGACTGCATGGATCAAAGCCCCCTCCAACCAAGCTTGGATTGTGAAATGATCATGAAATAAACCTTCATTATGGTGTGTCACCAAGAGTTTGTTATAGCACTTCGTCTACTCTGATTAACACAAAATCTGTTGAAGAAAAAAAAACTCAGTGAACTCAGATGTTTAGTGATGTTTTTGATAGCATGCATGGGGAAGGAAAAATGCGACTTGATTTCCAGGCAGCTTGGAGAAATTCAAAGGGAAAAGGATTTCCTCTGGGTCATTTTCACAAAGAAGGAGCTCGGCCTGAGCTGAGCCGGGGGGAGTGAGTCACAGTGAAGATCACTGGCTTATAATTCGTACCGGGAAGCCTGAATCCGGTGAATGCAGCTGGCACTAGGGATGTGTATCCATTACGACTGAGTTCAGCTCTGTTTAAAAGGAAAATGAATGGCTGCGCCTTAAACAACATGAGTGTTTATTTTTCTCTCAAGTTTCAAGTCACATAGTCCAAGGCTTTATCAGCTCCACGGCGACATCAGGCTTTTTCTAGTTTTTCACTCCAGGGCCATTTTTAGAGTGTGGCCTTCATTTTGTGTTCACAGCTCCTAGAGTCCCAGCTGTCATGTTGACATTTTGGGGAGAGTGCAGGAGGGGAAGTGGAGTGGACAGGTATGCACACTGGCTCTGGGGGTGCCTGGGACGCTCCAGCTGTACTCCCTTGGCCATCTGCACTCCAGTCAGCCATCTTCATAGATCTGCACACATGGTAAACATCACACACCAGCCACACCATGCCGCGTCTTTGCTGTGCCAGAGCCACAGAAGACCACCCAACCACGTGAAAGAACAATCAGTTAGTGTGGTGGAGCTAAGAGCCCAAGGGAGATCCCAGCCCATGGGGAATGAGGCAGCCCAGCTTCATAGTCCTCCTTCACTGAGACGAGCGTGAGGCGTGGCCCACAGTGTGCAGGGTCCCGCAGCAGACTGAGGCACTCCCTGGCAACTGGCTTATTAATGCCTCACTCACTGCTTCTCCCTCTTCCTTTTTTTCCTCTCCCCCTTCATTTCTGTTACCTGGGACCAACTCCAAGATAAACCACCTGCACCCAAGTTTGTCTCAAGCCCCTTCCTGAGGGAATTCAAACTAAGGTACCAGCTGAGTCTGCCCCTTTAAAGCGCTTTCCTGGGAATCCCTCCTAGAAAATTCTAGCTTATCTCAGAGCCAGAATCAGGTCAAGTGGTCATTCCTAACTGTAAGGGAAGCTGGGAAACAGGCTTTTTAGGTGGGCACTTTGGCAACCCCAACTAAATCAAGGTTTTGTCCCCACAGAAGAAAAGGATGCGTATTTGACGGGCAACTGGCCAGTCCTGAAAATCAGCATATGTCAATATTGATCATTTGGCGGTTTTTAAGTATTAAACTAGTGACAAGAATAATTTGGGAAACAAAATACATAAAAGTATCAGCAGGTAGAAATAGTATAAAAAATATAAATATGAAGATTTTAGAACCCAACCTTTGGTCAGTAGGGATCCATTTAAACTGGAAGTATTTTATAGACTGAGAAATAATGTGCTATATCCAGTCAACCTACTCTCCACTAATGACCCCTTTGATTCACCGCTGTGATTATTTCAGCCTTTGCAGTTTGCTTTGATAAAATGTGCCGAAATAAATGTTTCTCTCTCTCTTCCCCATCTACCGATTACCCCTTCTCTACAGAAAACGTGCGAAGGGTTACAACAAAATACAGTCAACAAAACAGTAACAAAATGAACCCCAGATCATGAAGAACAAGAAGACAAACAGATCCCAGGGTTGGGGTGAGTACTTGTTATAGTCACGGTTCAAACTTGGATCTGTGCTTCCTGGCACCAAGGATAGGTAGAAGAGATCGTGCTCTACGTTATTTGTGTTATCAGAAAGAAGATGGAATGCTAATTTCCCTAGAGCAGGGGTGGTTTCCCTGGGCCACACTAGAAGAAGAAAAATTGTCTTGGGCCACACATAAAATATACCAACACTAACGATAGCTGATGAGAAAAAAAATTGCGTAGTATTTTAAGGAAGCTTATGAATTTGTGTTGGGTTACATTCAAAGCCGTCCTGGGCCACATGTGGCCAGTAGGCCATGGAGTGGACAAACTTGCCCTAGAGCAAGCAAATCTTTCCCAGCACCAAATTCTGAAAGATGTCTCTCAGGGCTTACCTGAGAGGAGGGAGCAGGGAGCAATGCATGGAAAGGATTCTCAACAGCATCTTTACAGCAAAGCTCAATAGTGGATTTCATGGGCCTGGGCCCTGCAGTATAAGAGATTCCATGGAAGTTTATGGTTTAACACTACTATTGAAGTAAGCTGCAGTGATTCTGCAAAGGGCAAAAATATGTGATCTCTAGTGATTCAGCAGGTTTCAAGGTTAGATCTCAGAGTTTCCAGAAGAGTGAAGAGAATGCCTGACCACACATAAGCTGGAGGGGAGATGGTGTCTGGAGTTGGTTCCTGCTGGTGGGTTCGTGTTCTTGCTGACTTCAAGAATGAAGCTGCAGACCTTCACAGTGAGTGTTACAGCTCTTAAAGATGGCATGGCATGAACCCAAAGAGTGAACAGTAGCCAGATTGATTGTGAAGAGCGGAAGGACAATGCTTCCACAGTGTGGAGGCAGACCCAAGCAGGTTGCCCCTGCTGGCTGGGGTGGCCAGCTTTTATTCCCTTATTTGTCCCCTCCCGTGTTCCATTTCTGTCCTATCAGAATGCCCTTTGTTCAACCCTCCCTGTGATTGGCTACTTTTAGGATCTTGCTGATTGGTGTGTTTTACAGGCACTGATTGGTGCATTTTACAATCCTCTTGCTAGCTACAGAGTGCGGATTGGTGCATTTTTATGGAGCACTGATTGGTGCATTTTACAATCCTCTTGCTAGCTACAGAGTGCGGATTGGTGCATTTTTATGGAGCACTGATTGGTGCATTTTACAATCCTCTTGTAAGACAGAAAAGTTAATCTAAGTCCCCACTTGACGTAGGACGTCTAGCTGGCTTTACCTCTCAAGATGAGTAACATTTATTCCAGGGTGGTGCTCTGATTAAGCCTAGGAGCTCCAACAATCTGTTTGCCTGTTGAGGCAGCCATTCATTACTCAGCTATCTCAACAGCTCCTCCCAACCCCATTTCCCTTGTTTATCTTTTAAAAATAGAAGCCTGCTGGTCCATTTCCTAGGCTTCCTTGCAACAAGGAGTGGCCAGATGACACAGATGTAGTCAGAAAGACTAAGGGGAAATAGGTTTGGGAGCTCCTAGGAAGGCTTTTGTTCTACTGACAAAGTGAATGATGTGAGAAGAAAGGTGTTGGCATGGCCTCTTCTTTCTTCTTGTCTTGAACATGAATGTGATGTCTCGTGCAATGGTGGCTATCATGAGGTAGGTGAAAGCTTGGGGACCTGAAAGCTTGGGGGGATGAGTAACTCCTCCCTCCTCAGGCCTAGTCCCAAGGCACAAGACCACTTGTGCCAGCAGCGTGCGTCAGCAAGATAGCAGGAGCATGAAGAGAGCTGGCCAGAAGACACATAGCCCCTGGAAATAGAGAGAGAGAGGCCTTCCGCGTACCACGTAGCATTTACGTCGGACTGGGACACTTCCTGTTTACAGGAGACTATAAAACCCTTGCCTCATCCTCACTTGGGACTGATACCATTTTAGGCCTCAGCCTGTCTGCACCCAGGCGCTCATTAAAACAGCTGTGTTGCTCCACACCACCTTGTGTTGTTTGTTGGCGCGTTCTTGGGGTTGGAACCCATACAAGAGGCTTGCAGTAGGTAATAGAAATGCAAATGAAAAGCCAACTAGCTAAGGTGGGTCAAGAGAAAAAACAGTGAGCGTGGGTCTTTGTGACATGGAGCTGGGAGTGCACTCTGGAGACCGTCCTCCTGCAGATTCTTATCAAGTAAGCAATAAAATAACCGTATGGTCTACGCTCCTGGAGCTGAGACTTTGTTCTCCTTTCTGTTGAAAACAGTTTACCTTTTACCAGCGTAAGGAGAGAATTTGTGAACTTTAAACAAGTGGAGAAGTGCTGGGTGAGATTAACACTCTCTGGTGAAAACGAGGAGTCCAGTCAAGAATATGAACTCCCATGTGAGCAGGCGCAGGGTCCACGTGGAGTCAGAATTTTCAGGAAACTACCACATGGGAGTAACCACTTAATTGAGTCCTCAGCAGAGAATGCCACAAACCCTGGCTAAGGTGGTTTTGATCACTAAAACCTTTTAAACAGAAATAATTAATTACCCATAGAACTTCAGTATCTCTACCTTGGATCAACTGATTTGAAAAAAACATAGCTTCTCAGCGAAACTCCTGGGGTAATTGAGCTGGAGAATGTGTTCCTGGGTTATTAAATTAATGCATCTGCAGCTTGAGGTTAGTCTATATTAGTAGAACAAATTCTGGGAACTGTTAAAAATAATGATGTTAACTTTCAAAATGTTAATACAGTTCTAAAATCATTGTTTCTGAAAATAGAAATTATTACTGGTTCTTAACAATGAAAGCATTTGTCTCATTGATGAAGTAACATCATGTTACATGATGAAGTAACATACATTTGATTTATTTCAATGCAGTTTCAAATAAGAGATAATTCAAAGGAAAAGGAGAATGCAGAACACTGTGAACCTGTTACAAAAAAAAAAAGGAAAAAAAAAGTCCTTTGATATACGAATGCCCTGTGAGTGTTTTCATACCAATCTTTTTTTTTTTTTGAGACAGAGTCTAGCTTTGTTGCCAGGCTGGAGTGCAGTGGCGCGATCTCAGCTCACTGCAAGCTCCACCTCCTGGGTTCACGCCATTCTCCTGCCTCAGCCCCCCGAGTAACTGGGACTACAGGCACCCGCCACCTCCCCTGGCTAATTTTTTGTATTTTTAGTAGAGACGGGGTTTCACCATGTTAGCCAGGATTGTCTCGATCTCCTGACCTCGTGATCCGCCTGCCTCGGCCTCCCAAAGTGCTGGGATTACAGGCATGAGCCACCACGCCCGGCCACCAATCTGGATTTTTATGGTTTTGTGTGAGCCTCAGTGACCAGAAGTTCATGTTTTCCTCGTGTAACTTGGCCACACAATTGGTTATTACTGCTGAAAGGGGTGTGGAAAGCATTGCTGTCTTTGCCTCCGACTTTTATATGACCTTGCAGACAAGGTTAGCACGCCATAGAATGTCTTTCAACACAAAGGACAGCTATATTGGTGTGTGTGTATACAGAAATGCTGTTGTACTTGTGACATTTGTTTTAATAACATAATTTTGGTTGTTTGTGAAAATTACAATAACCATGAAATGAGAGGCTAAGGTATGGTAACATTCTGTATGTAAAATTAAGCCATAAATATGCAGGCCGAGTAGACAAAGTGCTTTCTCCAAATGTTTCCAATTATAAGAGGAAAATGAAATTGCTTTTACTATTCTTGGGTCTTTTTCATATCAAGTACATTGTTTTTTGAAAACGTGGGAGACAGAGATGCAAATAACTGTTTTCTTTACAATTATCTGCTATGAAATTCTGAGTTTCTCTTTGTTTTTGTTGGGTGTAATTTATCATTTCTTAAGCTGTGTCAGAAATCATTGCTGCAAAACACATGGTAGAAAGTCTCCCATGGTAAATGAAAGAGTAATTCAACTTGTCGTTGTTTAGGTCATGGCATGTTGTAGGAGACCACTTTTTCTGGATCACCAGCAACATAAACAAGGGGTTTATCACAAAATAAATAAATGCAATCTACAGTTTTCCATTTAACTGTATCAGAAAACATTTGGAGGACATAGCCACATACTCATTCAATTTAGTTGCAATAACCTTATTAGTATGACAAGGCCGGCAAGGATGCCAAAGTCAATACAGTAGGCCAGGACGCATTGGGCAGGTTTCACGAGGGTGGTGAGATTTTATGTCACGAACCTCAATGTGCGTCCAGATGCAGTCTTATTTCTGGACCTCCCATAGAAGAAGTCCCCAAGTCCCCTCTTTCCAAATTAGATAAGACTTTAGGAGTGCTGCAAAGATGGAAAGGTTTGGGGGAGATAAGGGGAGAAGGAATGAACTGCAGGGACTGCTTAAGCCAATGATACATTGACAGTACATGTGTGAAAATATGGGATTGAAAAAACCAAAGTAACATCAGTAAAACTTAATCTAGATCTAACTGCCATGACTACATATTTTTTGCAGTTACTACATAGTAACCCTTTTACATTCGTGAATTTCTGGAATAGGTCATGCAAGATTAAAGGCACAAAATTACAAATTTTAAAGTATCCTTGTAGTGAAACCTCAGTCTCCTCCTCACCCCTACCCTTCAGCCACACACCTCCCCTCCCCAAAGCAACTGCTGCCACCACTTTATTATAGAAACTTCCAGAAACATCCTGTGGAATGTTTCAGTTTACTGTGGAATGTTCAGTAGACATCCTTGAATACGGATAATTTTATGCAAGTGCAAGCATAAGTAGAGAATATATTTCTGAAAGTGAAATTATTGGGTCAAAAGGTTTTTAAATTTGTAATCTTTTAAAGCTTTTGCCAAATTGTTCTCCCAGGTTTACCAGTTCCTCCTAGAAATGTATGGAAATGATTCCTCACAACATAGTAGATTGTCAAACTCAGTCCAAAATTTGAATGGTTTCTTTTATTCAGACATGAACAGTAAGTCAGAGTCACACTATTTTAACAGCTTCTTTTGCTTTTTGGGACCATAACAGACCAAACAGCCATCTATTCATCACTGTAACAAACAGGCATTGAGTTCTTATTAATTCATTCAAGAACACCTTCTATGCGCCAGGCATCCTGCCAGGTCTGGGGATACAGTAGTGATACAATGATCCCGGATTTTATTGACAATGGGAGAGAGAGACAAATGATCACATGCAAGAGCTCAGAAGGAAAAGCAGCGAGTCTGTGTGGTGTAAAACAGGAAGGCCTGCTCTGGGCGGCAGTGGCCTCAAAGCTTCCTTGAGAAATGCTGTCTGAGCTGAAGGATGAGCAGGAGTCATGGAGGAGTGTGTGTTTGTGTCTGTGTGTGTGCCCGTGCTTGTGCATGTGTACACACACACTGAACTTTCCAGACAATAGAGAAAGAGCAGGTCACCTTCAGGGACCTGGAAGAAGGGAGGGGCAGAGACTGCAAGAAAACTGGGATGCGAGGCATGGTGGGAGATCCCTCCACCTCAAGGGACTTCCGTAGAAAGACTGGACAATGCCCAATCATAAGTAAGTCTGGTAAAGAACTGGATAATAAGATCCATTAGACAGGCAAAGAGAGAAATTAGGAATGAATTCTCATGGTTTTAGTTCCCTTGTGCAATTGCGTGCTTGATTTGTTTATTTTCTTTATCTGTTTTGATAATATAAATCCTGTGCTTCTTAACCATTGGTTCTACTTTAATAAGTCAACAGTGGTTGCCCGGTTCCCTCTTCTTACCATTTTAACCTAAAAGAAGAGCTGAGAGATTTGGTGCTCCAAATCCCAGGAGTTTCTGCGTGTCCTCATCAGTGTCAGGAGAGCCAAGCCCAGATGGATGGTCCAGCCTGTAAAGGTGGGCCTCCCACCTCTCCAGGTGTGTGGTATAGTGCTTAGAATATCAAGGCATCCTAAGTGTTAAGACACCCAAATGTTTCAGAGTGTATATGAAGAGAAGTTAAGACTAGAGGAGCTGCACTTTGAAGTTAGGTTTATAGCTGAAACCTCAAGCCCAGATGTCTTAACATCACATAAATACCATCAAACAAATGTGAATGAAACGAGCTTTTCAAAAAGTTAAAGGCCGGGCATGGTGGCTCATGCCTGTAATCTCAACACTTTGGGAGGCTGAGGCAGGTGGATCACCTGATGTCAGGAGTTTGAGACCAGCCTGGCCGATATGGTGAAACCCTGTCTCTACTAAAAATACAAAAATTAGCTGGGTGTGGCAGCAGGCACCGGTAATCCCAGCTACTCAGCAGGCTGAGGCAGGAGAATCGCTTGAATCAGGGAGGTGGAGGTTGCAGTGAGCTGAAATCACGCCATTGCACTCCAGCCTGGATGACAGAGCAAGACTCCATCTCAAAAAAAAAAGTTAAAAACATGACTCTCAAAGAAATCAAAATCATATCCATGTCAAAATGGTATGTGACTCATTAATTGATGAGGGAACCAGTAAAATGTTAAGACTGGTTCAAAAGAGAATTTGAAGAACAGATTTAAACACTGGAGACTACTAGAGGCCGGAGAGAGGGAGTAGGGCAAGGACCAAAAAACTGCCTTATGGGGTACTATGCTCACTACTTGGGTGATGGGACCATTCACACCCCAAACCTCAGTGTCATGCAATACACCCATGTAACAAACCTGCATGTGTACCCCTGAATCTAAAATAAAAGTTGAAAGTATTGAAAGAAACAGATTTGGCCGGGCGTGGTGGCTCAAGCCTGTCATCCCAGCACTTTGGGAGGCCGAGACGGGCGGATCACGAGGTCAGGAGATCGAGACCATCCTGGCTAACACGGTGAAACCCCCTCTCTACTAAAAATACAAAAAAATAACCGGGCGAGGTGGCGGCGCCTGTAGTCCCAGCTACTCGGGAGGCTGAGGCAGGAGAATGGCGGGAACCCGGGAGGTGGAGCTTGCAGTGAACTGAGATCCGGCCACTGCACTCCAGCCTGGGCGCCAGAGCGAGACTCCGTCTCAAAAAAAAAAAAAAAAAAAAGAAAGAAACAGATTTATATAGTCAGTCAAAAGAATGCTGAAATAAGCTTGCCAACAAATGCAAAACTGATTAATATTCTAGACAGTAATAAACTGTAATGTTTGGGGGTTAGCTTTTCTATTAGATGAAAATAAATTTTATCTCTACCAGGTAAAATCCATTTGCATTGTAAGGGGCTGGAATCATTTCCATTATTCTCTAACAAGAATTATTTTATGTTGCTATTGGATTTTTATCAGTTAACTTCTACCCCTACAGTGCTGCCAATAGAAAGTCAAAAGTACATGCCCAGAGACACTGCATTAGTAAAACATCCTATATCCCCCCTCCTTTAAAACACATTGTATACAGTGCATTAACTCGAAAAAGATCACGACACTTATTTTTGCCAAGGATTTTATGACCATATGATCATCCCAAGGATGTTTAGAAACTAACATTCCACCACCATACCAAGATTGAAAAGAAGCGTTCACATATGATTATGAGCTAGAAATTAGCACCCAAACCAGGCTAACCTACAACCTATAATTAACTGTTCCCGTGGCTCCAAAAAGAAAGATCACTGCTCTTTGAACTACTGCTCTTTTATCTTTATTTCCACTACAAACGCTGACTTTAAGTTTCGAGCCACATAAAGCAAAGCCTTCTTCATACTGCCTTAAATTCTGTAGTAGTATAAATATAGCATTCAGTGAGCTGCTTTCTTTGTGACTAGCAACCTTTGTCAAACACTGGTGAGAGAGTGAGAAATAGAGTAAGTCTTGGGCTTATGGCAGGAAGCGGTGTCTAAAGATGCTACTTCCTGGACAGGAGGATCACAGCAAAGGATGGGCAGAAGCCAGATGGTGCCCAAAGGAAAGCCGAGTGAGGTACAACCAGAATCCAATATTAGGGTGTCCCAACAGGGAACCCCAGAATGAGAGCCGAAGAGCGTAACAGCCAGAGTTCATAGGTGTATCAGACAGGGCTCAGAGAAGCAGACCCACCAGGAATATTTTAGAACTGAACATTTAATAGAGATATTAGAGCTTGTGGGCAAAGATGGGGAAGGAAGCGAGCGCCTGAAAATGGGTGTTTAATATTTGGAGAAAAATCTTTAGGCAGCTCTGGTGCTGGTGACTGAGTCAGAGTTCGCAGGAAATCTGGAATCGAAGCACACGGAGCATCTGCACTGAGAAGCTGACAAGGGATTGACATCAGTCCAAAGGTCATTGGCTCTTTGAAGCTACTGCCTGTGTGAGTCCACAGCAGTGCCTCTGGTGGGCGCCTGGCATTACCATTGGGCTGGTTGGAAGGACAGGTGGGTGTGGAGTGGGAAGGGGTGAGGACACACTGGAACTCTCTAGCACTTCTGGCCCCACACTCAACAGTGACCTTCAAGACATAGTGGCTGTGGTTTCTCTTCTGCCTCCTAAGTATTGTGCAGAGTCACTTTTGCCAACTCGAACCTGGAACCATATGGGTTGACAATAGAATAATCCAACCCCCAGTGGGCAAACCCAAAATCATTTGGCGGAAAAGGCATAAATGCCAGACAACATGGTGTTTTCAATAACCAAACGTTCCCCTGGAAAATGCTGATGGTAGATGGACTCCCTTTGAAGAGCACAGACCCCACCACTAAAGACACACGGCCAAGGGTCCTGAAGAGCCCAGCAGTGATGTATATGGAAGCTGCCTGCAACCTGCCCACAAATGGAAGGAATGAGTGTTGTGTGTCCACCAACACGGGGTATAATTCGGACCACCTGAACCAGCGCATTAATGGTCTGATGTGAACGGTCACTGTGACCAATTCACCAGTCATCTGCTTGATAAGGAAAGCATGGAAGAAAATAAGGTCGCCATTTTGTTGTTTTATTTTCAAGTTCCCACTTCTAAATGAATGCAAAGTTCTTCTTGTACCTTCTCTTCTTTTTTCCTCTCATTTATCCTTCCCCTTCTTGTATTCCTGCTTTTCCCCCTTCACATTGCTACATTTATCCATAGAGCACAAAATGATGGATGGGTTGATGGATAAGACCAGAGTTGAAAAGAATGGGAATCAATTTCACGGTGCAGCGTAACACTGCACACAGAGTGAGGGAGAGAGGAGCAAGGCGCTTGGGCACTGATCTAGGAATGACTGGGGGCAAGGTACTGAGATACTTCACAGTCCTGAGGCTCCACGGATCACATTTCCCCAGGAGTTCAAGAACAAATGTGTGTGTGTGTGTGTGTGTGTGTGCGTGCGTGTTTTCTAGGAGAGAATAACTCGAGAAATTTACCAGGCACTCGAATAAAAGTCCTGAGATGTGCTGCAGTAAAAAAAGTTCCAACTTTGTTCAATCCAGTGTTTCTCAAACTAGTCTGACTCTGGAACTCTTATTTGTAACTTCTAGGAATATTCCACAGAGGAAACACACTTTGGGACGTGTTCTAAATGATGTCTAGGGTACTTCTTTCACCCCTACGACTCCCTAAATTTTTCCACTTTTCTTACAAAACTCAAACTCAATATAAATGGAAAGGCCAGTTGAACACTGAGCAGCCTGTAAGGAAACATCACTTTTTTTTCTTTTTTCAGCTAAAGCCTTCTCAATGAGGGCAAGTCCAAGAGGAGGCACATGAAGTATACTTAGTGACATGAATAATGGCCCATCTTGGTGTGTCTCCAGTCAAGAGATCCCAAGTTACCTGAATCAGTGTTTCTTAGACACAGAGAATAATCTCACTCAGAAACACGGTCTTTGAGTTCCAACAGCAGCAATAGGCAGAAAAACACTACCCTCCAGCTTGGATTGGACTACATAAGATTCTCTAAACCAGGATGGCCAACTAGGATCCTAATCTTCCAAGTGCTTGGACCTTGGATAGGTCAACTGGCTGAAGGTTGGACAGTTGTTGGTTTAGGCTGGAGATCAAAATTCAGTCATCCTATAATATAGATCTTATTACCTTTTGGGATTACCACTAGGGGTCACTAAAGAGAGATGGGAGACAGTCTCCATCTTGTCTAAACAATTCCAAAATAGCGATGGGCTTTGGACAACATACCAGGTTAGTGTCTCTCTAACTTTAACGGGCATGTGAATAACCTGGTGGTTTTGTGGAGATTCTGATCCAGTAGGTCTTGGGTGAGGCCTCGGAGTCTACATTTCTATCAAGCTACCAGGTGATGTCGCTGCTGTTGGTGCTAGAGTTTTGGAAGGTCTCAAGATCAGTTCAGCTCCCTTGCAGGAACCCAGCTTGGGCCTCTATATCCTCAGATCCTCCACTTCTCCCCACTCCCCTTTTCTTTCCTCTTCCTCCTCTCATCCTCCTCCTCCTCCTTTTTCTGCCAGCTCTACTCAGAGTTCTCAATCTTCTCAAAGGACACTTTTGCAACCATTTGTGTTTACAGCTTTTCCTCATGAGATCTAGCTTGGTAGCATTGATATTTATTGTGGAAATAAACACTAGAGAAACAGAGGCATTGCTTCTGAAGTGCTTCTCTCTTTTTGCATATATGGCATTTTGTGTAAGTAGAGGAAGCTAGATTTGAGTAATGGCAGTTCCGGCTGAGCTAGGTCGGAGTAGACGGATGACATTTTATGTCTTTGGTGGTGGAGGCTATTTGATTTTATTCTTCAACCCCAACTATAAAGTTATTTTAACCAATGAGAGATCTATTTCTATGCTTTCAGAGTTGAGGAAAAAAGATAATTACCCACGTAGAATCCAGAGACCTTCATTTTCCACACTTTGTGGTAAGTTACATGGAAGTGAAAGTAAGCGATAGAGTAGTACTTTCTGATGTGAGAGATGTGAGAATGGACCTCTATCTCGATTATACATGTAAGTATAAAGATTTTTATTGATTTTTTTTCTAATTATAGTTCAGAAAACTTGGAAAACATAGAACATCATTTTTAAAAAGCAGTCCCAAAATACCACCACCCACAGAAAACTCACAGTTAACAATTTTTCGGTATGATGATGATCTTCCAGTCTTTTTTGTATTTATACGTGCATTTTCCTATGATTATGGAATACTGTTATATAACCTGATACATTCACTTAGCAATATAGACTAAACAATATCCCATTTCAGTATTTTTTACAAATAATTGTTAATGCTTTCGTGGTAGTCTATCATAAATACATTCCACAGTATACTTAATTAGTCCCCCTATTGTTGGATATTCAGGTTGTTACTAATTTTTCACATTACTAAAAACATTTTATGAACATTCTTATACATACATCTTTACCCATACCTTTCATTATTTGGGTTGGAAAATTTCCAAGATGTGGAACTGGTAAGCCAAAAGCTTTTGAAAGGCACTCAGGAGGATTGCCTGGGAAAACTGCACCACTGTGCATCAGCAGCGGCAGCCTGCAACAGGACTCGATTAAAAAGACAGGCACAACACAGGTGCTTAACACTAGGATTGGCAGTCAGATTGCCTGAGTTTGAGTCACCCCTGGAATATCGTTTAATCTCTGTGCCTCTGTTGAATTTCCCTATGATTACGGATAATGCTAGGTCCTACAACCATAAAGTTGTTTTATGCGTCAAGTGACAGAATATATGCCAAGCCTGACACTGTAAACCTTGAACAAACGTTAGCTGATATTACTACTTTCCTGCATGCTCAGCCATCGTCCCGGTCCTTACATGCCAGTGATCCACAAATCCGCTCCTATATTTTTTTGCCAGGGCCATCCGCTGAGGTCAAGGGGACTGGCAATGGACAGGACAACCTTCCCAAGGGTGGGCGTTAGAAGAGGGGGTACGTGAAGGCGGCCTTGGGTCACCTAGGAAGGCTCCTTGCTTACCCTTTCCTGGACGTGGAGGTGCAGAAGGACCTGGCCGAGTGAAAGCGACCAGCGGAGGTCAGGTCACGCCGGCCCAGCAGCCTGGAGGATGAGACCCGCCACCCACAAAGCCACTGGTGGAGAGCGGGCGAGGCCCTGTGTGCGGTGAACAGCAGGGCACCAAGGAAGGAGGCAGCTGCCTCTTGTTCTCCGCTGAGAGGCTGAGGGGTCCCTCGGGACAGGACTTCATTTGTGTGAGGGGAGAAGGGCGCTTCTGACCACTTTGCATTGGTGCGTGGGCTAGACGCAGTGAGAAGACAATTGAGCCTCGCGGTGACAAAGTGTGTGTGATCGCGGAGGAGGCGGCCACCCGCAGGCTGGCCCGGAGCCCGCCCAGCCCCACGCCCGCCGGGACCCTTCGGGAGCCCGAGGGGAGTCCCGGAGAGGACCCTGCGGAGAGGACCGTGCGGGAGCCCATGGAGCTGGAGATGAGCGCACTCCCGGCGCATCCACCGCCCGGGTCGGCGGGCTGCAAGGAGGGGAGGAGCGGCTGCGGAGGGCGCCGTCCCCAGGGGCCTGCCCTGGGGTCTCCACTTCGCTGTGGGGGTGGGCGTGGGAAATATGCGCAGTCGGGGAAAGCGGTGGGAGTCCAGCCTGGGAGGCCCGCACCGCCCTCCCGCAGCCCCGCACCGCCCTCCCGCAGCCCCGGGGAGAGAAGAGCCAGGCTGGGCCAGAGGCCGGAGGCAGCAAAGGCCCTACACAGGCCCGCCTGGAAATGCGCCGCGGTGTGTGGGAGGACGTTCTGCTCCCCCGTCATCAGGGCCATAAAGCGGGAGTTGAGAAAGACGCCTCCCCATCACATAAGCCAGAGGTCGGAAATCTTTTTCTGCGAAGTGCCAGAGAGGAAATGTTTGCTTTTGGCGGCCATAGTGAGAGGTGAAGCCAGCTGGACTTCCTGGGTTGAGTGGGGACTTGGAGAACTTTTCTGTCTAGCTAGAGGATTGTAAACGCACCAATCAGCGCTCTGTGTCTAGCTAAAGTATTGTAAATGCACCAATCAGCACTCTGTAAAATGGACCAATCAGCACTCTGTAAAATGGAGCAATCAGCAGGATGTGGGCTGGGACAAGTAAGGGAATAAAAGCTGGCCATCCCAGCCAGTGGTGGGAAACTGTGCAGTCTCCTTCTGCTTATGGAAGGTTTGTTCTTTCTGTCTTCACAATAAATCTTGCTGCTGCTCACTCTTTGGGTGTGTGCCATCTTTAAGTGCTGTAACACCCACTGCGAAGGTCTGCCGCTTCATTCTTGAAGTTGGTGAGACCGTGGACCCTCCAGCAGGAAGAAAGAAACTGCAGACTCAATAGGGTCTCTGTCGCAACTGCTGGAGTTCAAGTCCCAAAGCAGCCACAGAGAATGAGGAAAGTTATGGGTGTGGCTGTGCTTCAATAAAGCTTTATTTACAAAACTGAGATCACCGTTTGCCAACCCATGATGTAATTTTCTAAAACACAAGTCCTATTTTTATTGGTGTCATAAATTATTTTTTTCTAAAATACAAAAAAGTATATATATTATTTATTGGGTTTCTTCTTGTAGGTGATGACCCATAGAGGCACTATCTCCTGTTTCCTTTGGATTGACCTTAAAGCTTCATTTCCTAGCCACTGTGAATCCTGCATTGGAAAAGGCCCATTACTATTTACACACCTTTGTCTAGGACCTTTTTAAGGCACGTGCTCTGCAGGGCACATTCACTTGAGGTGTTCTCTTTGCGAGGTCACTGGTTCAAGTAATGAAGCCATATTTACAGCATCTTCAAACGTAATATCACCCAATAATCTTAACTCACATGAACTGTGAAAAGTTGATTCCATGAATTTGATGCCCTCATTGCCAGACAGGCTGTGCTAGGAAGCAAAGGCCACAGGCAGTGGCTCAGCCTGTAATCCCAGCCCTTTGGGAGGCCGAGGCGGGTCAGGAGTTTGAGACCAGCCTGGCCAACATGGTGAAACCCCGTCTCTACTAAAAATTAGCTGGGTGTGGTGGCGCACACTTGTAATCCCAGCTACTCAGAAGGCTGAGGCAGGAGAATCACTTTAACTGGGGAGTTGGAGTTGCAGTGAGCCAAGATCGCACCTCTGCACTCCAGCCTGGGCGACAGAGCGAGACTCTATCTAAAAAAAAAAAAAAAAAAAAAAAAGAAGAAGAAGAGAAAGAAAGAAAAAAAAATTCAAGGAAAGAAAAGAAATCTTTGCCAAAAGATTTCTTGTCAGGCTAAAAAGATGTTGAATACATCTCAAATCCATGGCATAAGGAAGAACAAAAACTGATGACCTAGAACCTTGCCCTTGCACCTGTCTCCTCCCCCAGCGCACACTGGAGAAGACTTGGGATGTGCTCAGCTCTTCGTCTGTCCCGTAAAATGGAGGTGTAGTCATCGCTTCTGAAACTATTCATTTAAGGTAGGTTAATGACAACAGAAGTAGCTTAAACAACATGAAAGTTTATTTCTCTCACATGAAGAGGAGACTAAAATGTGACGCTCCAAGGCTGGTGTGGAAGCTCCTTGGTATCCCCAGGAACCCGGGCTCCTTTCCTTTCATTGCTACCTCGGAAGCCTGTGACTTCCGCCTCACGACCCAACATGGCTGCCCAAGCTGCGGCCCTGCTCCTCATCTCCATTCCAGTCAGCAAAAATAAAATAAAAACGACAGGGAAGGGCACATGTTATTGACCAGCATTTTGTTTCCTGGTCACATCTAACCATAAGAGAGGGTGAGGAATGTGGATGTGGGTTTTGTTTTTTGTTTTTTTTTTTGAGATGGAGTCTGGCTCTGTCGCCAGGCTGGAGGGCCGTGACGTGATCTCGGCCCACTGCAAGCTCCGCCTCCTGGGTTCAAGCGATTCTTCGGCCTCAGCCTCCCGAGTAGCTGGGACTACAGGCGCCCGCCACCATGTCTGGCTAATTTTTGTATTTTTAGTAGAGACAGGGTTTCACCGTGTTGGCCAGGATGGCCTCAGTCTCTTGAGCTCATGATCCACCTGCCTCGGCCTCCCAAAGTGCTGGAATTACAGGCTTCAGCCACCGCGCCCGGCCAGAATGTGGACTTTTTAGGTGGGTAACAATGTGCCCAGACAGAAGTTGGGTTCTTTCATTAAAGAAGAGGATAGTGGGTATTGGGAGACAGCCACAGAGGGAGACTGGTATTTATCTAATAATGACACAAAAATATAATGATGAGTCATGAGAAGTGCTAAGAAAGAGATAAAGAACTACTAAAGTGGGTAAAAAGCTGTGTTTGCAGGGGCGAGGAGTGTTTAAGAAATGCTACCCTTAAAAAGGTGACTCTCAGCTGATACTTGATTCATGAGTGGGTTTTATCCAGGCATAGAAACAGGAGGAAGAGCATTCCTGGAAGAGAGCACAGCGCATGGGAATCCCATGAACCCGGGGGGAATGTGGTGTGTAGCCCAGGGTTGTTGGGGGGCGCACTCAGGGGCAGCTCCGGATTATCAGGAGCTTTGGGAGTCATGTTACAAATTGTGAATTTGATTTAGTAAATCCTCTGGTAAAGGACTGGGTGTTGGGGGGTGAGGGAAACCACCTCCAGGTAAGATGGTTAACACTGAGCACTGTCAGCCAAGAAATCCCGTCCATGTTAGTTATTAGCCATGGGAGCCTCTCTAATCCATAGGAGACAAGGGCTTCCAGCTGCTAATGAAGCTTCTTGTTTAGGATCAGAGTCACAGAACGAGAAGATCGGTTTCTCAGAGCAGGTTTTTCTCTGTTTGCTGCCTAATGAAGTTCAACAGAAGTAGAGGTCCGTTGATAAGCCACTTCCATCAGCTAGGAGCAACCAGGAAAAAACTGAAAACGAGAATGAAGGGAATGAGAATTGTTCTAGTGAAAGGAGGAGACATATTCCTCAAATCCTCACCCATTTTAGGTGGTATGTTATCTTTGGGCTCAGGTGAAGCTGACTTATTCCAAAATCAGTTTAAAATTTAGAGTCAACCACTGGGCTTCTGAACTTCCAGCCTAGAAGAAGTTTAGGTTCATCGAAGCTTCCTGAGTTTTTAGTTGGAAATGAAGCCTGTTTGTCTGGATTGCTGATCCACCCCTGATCCCAGGAAGTTGGCCTGTGCCTTTGAGGTCACTGCTGGACTCTGCTGGTGACTCTGGACTCTGCTGGACACTGCTGGTGAAAATTACAAGCTTAAGACAGAAACAAACTGTCATTTCCTTGTAAATCAAACAACACTGATGGAGCAAAACAAAAGTTGAAAGGTCATCACGGACATTACAAAAATGTTTTCTTTGCTATATATTTTAATTATGCAAGTAGAACTGGAAATGAGTAATAAACACACTGCAGTTAAGAGTTTTGTTTTTCGAGTGTTCTGGACAGATGAAATGAACGACACCATGGGCTTCATCGCAAAGCCAAACATTGCTGTTTGGGGCAAGAATGCTCAAGAACGGGGACTGCAGAAAATGTCCAGATGGAATATTTGAAAAGTCCAGACCTGATACTCATGTCCCTTTGTCACCTCTGGCCAACCTGCACAAATAGATTCATCTTCTTTCAACAAATGTATCCAAATAACACATTCTTTTACCACAGAAATGTTACAACAGCAATAACAGAACCCCTTGGGGGCCTAGTTATCTAGGTAGGAAAATTACTGACACCCAATTCTGTGCTCCAGGCTGCAGGGAGGTAATTACCCCATGATAGCCTGGGGCGCTTTGTTCTCTGAATGTCTCATCTCTGTTGCATTTTCTGGATGCCTTCTTTTTCCATTAAAGAAAGTATTTATGTCCAGAGAAGTGCTTTAGAAGTCACTGGGGTTCTAAAAATTAAAGGGAATGAATTTAAAAACACAGCTATTTTACCTACTTCTTGAAAACAAAACAAAAAAATAAAAGCTGACATCTGGTAAGTAAGAAACTTCCCCTGGAACCCAAGTAACTAACTTTTATTTTCTCATCATGAAAGGGGTGGATCTCCATTGGTGGCCTTTCTTATTTACACCACACACATGGCGATGGCTCCGACATCCAGTTCCTTTAGTATAAACAGAAAGGATGGTCTTTTTCTGTGGAAGTTAATGAATTGAAAAACAAAGCTGTTCTGTATACCCACTCATTCCAAACGAATAAAAGAACTACAGTGTTCTGAGACTTGGGCAAAATAGTTGCATTCAAATTAATTTTGCCCCCTTCTACCCTCCCCCTCCCCACTTCCCACCACTCCCTCCTCGCCTTTTCTAAGGAGAAAAAGAACCATTTAATCACCTTATAAGGGCAGAGAGCAATAAGGGAATGGAGCAAGAGTCATGAGGCCCAGATCTTATTCTTGGCGCAGACAGGGGCTCGCTGGGTGATCCGGGGCTGTCCCTTAACCGCCCTGCGCCTCTGTTGATGCAGCTGTGATATGGGGACACAGATGTGTGTGTGTGGCGCCCATGCGCAGCCTTCGGTGAGGGGTCCAAAGCCAAATGTGGGATCCATTCAGCTAATCGTGGGCTGTTTCTCTGTGAAATTGCCGTCTGCAGTGCAGGAATTGGGAGGTGACCTGGTAGGTCTTGGATCAATGACCAGTAAATAGATGCACTGAAAAAAACAATGTCCAGGGGTGGGGGGTATGTCCCTGATGGCTGGGAACTCGATTGCCATGGCAACCACAGCTACCAAAGAGCTCATCCCAGTATCAGGCATTTCTTACCAGTAAGCTGTGGTGCGGAATTTCCCTCTACGATAGTCATATGTTTCTGTGGCGTATTTTAAGAATGAAGACGAAAAAGAAGGAGCATGCCTTGGCTCCACTGGGCAGCCTCTGAGGACCCCTCTCATGGTGGAGATCTGGTCGAACACTGCATCTGCAAGGAAGAGGACTCTGGGAATTTGCCCTTTCCTTTTGGACTTTATTACATTCACCAGTCAAAGTCACTCTGAACTGGTGTCCTGCTGTGCTGGGCATCAGAGACAATGTAAGCAGAACGGAACCACCTTCCCGCAAACAAGTGTGCTGCCCTTGCTTCTTCTGAATGCTCTGCAGAGTCCCAGTGGACTTGCATTTCTGCCTTTCCAATGGCTTTCCCTGCTGCCCCAAAGCATTTCCTCCCTGTTCTCTGCAGCTGCCCAGAGCTCCACCGACCTGGAAACTCTTACAAAATGACTTGTGTGAATAGTGGAGATTTGTACACCATAGCCCAAAGTCTAAGCCTAAGAAAGGAGGCCCAACAGTTGATCTTATTAACGGTGAGTGTCTTTGAACCTGGATTGGGTTAATCACCGCCTGGTTGCAAGGTGCTTGAACCTCATGCATAAAAACAGAGGTTCTGACCAAAGAAAGGCCATGGAATGGGGCCTCAGGCCATCCTTCTCCCTGCCTCTCCTGCAAACACTTCACTTCCTTCTATCTTTCCAAACAGCATTCTTATTCACGAGAGATTCTAAAAATTTCACATGTGATAGGCTCCCAAACATCCTTTTGAAAGCGATGTGCATTTTGACTTCTCCACATATTATGCGTTTCAGGAGTGCTGGGAACGGGTCCACTTTGTATGTCCTGTCTTCTTATCTTCTTCTCCTACTCCAGTCACTCCTCCACTGTACTGCCCGTGTGAAACAAAAAATTGGCCACCTTCTCTTTAAAAACTCGACTGCATGCAGATGAGGTCCAAATTTCTTTGCACTGCCTAGGAGGCCCTTCTTGATCTGGCTCTGATCACATGTCCCTTTCTACCCCTACCTCTTTCCACACAGCTCCAGGTCTGTGGACCCATGGCTGCTTCTGGAATGCATTTCTTTCCTTTCCATCTCCCCTCTTTTCTTCCTGGTGAACTCCCATGCATCCTTCAAGATCCAATTCACATGTGATATCTCAGGGCTTCTCTAGAGGCTGCGTCTACCTCTATCTGGAGGCAGAGTCACTCACCCCTTTTATCTGAGCTATCACTGCCCCTTTGTGAGTTCCTCTTTCAGAGGAAGCATCATATTGTAGGGGAATTACCTGCTCCTGTGCCCATCCTGCTCAGTAAACTATAAACTCCTTGTGGGCAGGAATAAGGTCTTACTCATCTCTGTGAAACTAGTTCCTAGATCAAGGCCCACAGGTGCTCAATGAACAGGGCAGGAATCCACATATCCAACTCCAGGGGCTGATGAATACAATCCTTTGTTTTAAATTTAGGAGACATCCAGTAATTGAAACCACCAACAATTGATATAAATTTTATTTTATTTTGTTTTTTAGATGGAGTCTCGCTCTGTTGCCCAGGCTGGAGTGCAGTGGTGCAATCTTGGTTCACTGCAAGCTCCGCCTCCTGGATTCATGCCATTCTCCTGCCTCAGCCTTCCGAGTAGCTGGGACTACAGGCGCCCACCACCACGCCAAGCTAATTTTTTTTTGTATTTTTAGTGGAGATGGGGTTTCACCATGTTAGCCAGGATGGTCTCGATCTCCTGACCTTGTGATCCACCCGCGTTGGCCTCCCAAAGTGCTGGGATTACAGGCGTGAGCCACCGCGCCCGGCCCTATACACTTTCTTTATTTCCTGGGTAGGTATTAAACTAAATTCACCTTTAGAACTATTGCAAAGATGGAGATAACACCTTAGAGTGAAGAGCTCCGTGTAAATGAAAAACTCCTGTTTTGGACAGGCTCCCCTCTTGGAGAGGCTCGAGGCTGAAAGCTCCAGGAGTGATCACACTTGAGCTCTACTGACAGCTCGTTGTGGCCAGACCCTGCTCAGCCCTCCCTTTGCACTGCCACAGGGCCCTGCCAACACATTCCCAAAGGGAGCATTATTATTATTCCCATTGTGCAGGTAGGAAAACTGACAATGAGGTAAGTTACAAAGTCCTGTAGCCAGTAAAAAGCTAAGCAGGATGTGAAGCCAGGAGGTCTGACGCTGGCGCCTCTTGTTTCACCGCCCCCGCCTGCCTTTTAATGAGCAAGGGGGTAGGGTGGGTTATTAAAGTGGCAATAGTAATAATTTTAGGCAGCGCTTACTGTGTGTCAATCATGGCTCTATGTATTAACTCATTTAATCCTCACAATGACCCTGTGAGAGGGCTACAATTATTATCCTCATTTTACAGATGAGAAAACAGACAGCAAGGTTAGAAGTTTGCCCAGAGGCCACAGAGCTAAGAAGTGGCAAATCTGGGATAGAAACCCAGACAGACTGGCTCCAGAGACCTGCTCTTAACGACCTGCTCGGCAACCTCCCAGGAAGCCAGGAGGCTGTTCAGGCAGGATCCAGGGCCTCAAGGGCATGAGGAATTTGGGGTTCTCAGGGACCTCAGCCAGGGACCACAATAATGACCCTCGGCCTAGCCCAAGTCACTCTGCATAGACATCACCTCTAAGTTTGCAATGTTCTTGCCCTGGAAACACGATGTTCCTGGCAGGCAGTCCAGAGGGCAGCCCCAGCCTCCTCTGGGCGGACACTGGGACCCTCAGATGGCTCTGTCCTTAGGGGTTCTGCCATTCCTCTGCTCAGCTGCTCTCCCCAGCGGGGCTGCCGCCTCCAGCTGCCCACACTGTTCTCATCCTCTGCCTCATGGCTTCTGCTTCCCTGGGCTCCCACTTTCCTCATGGCCTCGATGGCCAGGGCCCCTGTGGCCCCCTCACTGTGGACTGGATTCTGCCTGCTGCTCAATCTCTGTTCCTCCTGCGCACTTGTCTCAGCCACAAATCATTTTATTCTTTTTACTTTTCCTGATTCTGGCTTTGGAAGGAAGATGCTGATAGGCCTAGTTCTTCTTCTTTTTTTTTTTTTTTTTTTCTTTTTTAAAACAGAGTTTCACCCTTGTTGCCCAGACTGGAGTGCAGTGGTGCAATCTCAGCTCACCGCAACCTTCGCCTTCTGGGTTCCAGTGATTCTCCTGCCTCAGCCTCCCGAATAGCTGGGATTACAGGCACCTGCCACCACATCTGGCTAATTTTGTATTTTTAGTAGAGACGGGGTTTCTCCACGTTGGTCAGGCTGGTCTCGAACTCCTGACCTCAGGTGATCCACCCACCTCAGCCTCCCAAAGTGCTGGGATTACAGGCATGAGCCACCGCGCCCGGCCTAGTTCAGTTTTTTAAGCTGAGCGTGATGTAAGTTGCGGGCCAAGCTGTGAACGTACTCTCCCCAGCTCAGGTGTGAGTGGCTGAGCCAGCCCTGGGAAGGCGCATGGATACCAAGGATAGGTGGCAGAGCAGAGACAGGTGGGGAAAGAAGCAGACCCCCCGGGGCTGCCTCTTCATCCAGGGATGGGGACAGGCGGTCTCCTTGAAGGAGCTGCACGTGTCTGATGCAACACCCCGGGGTGTGGACGGTCTCCTCATTCCCTCCAAGCCTGACCCACTCCACATCCAAGGAGTATTACTCCATGGCCAGAGGCAGGAGCCTCCTCCCCGTGATCATCGAGCGTTTCCTTCAGGCCCTAGCAGAAAGCAGATGGCACTTGCCAGCGGGGTGACTGGAGCAAGCTGAATGGAGGAGCTATTCACACAGCCATGGGCAAGATGAAGGGAAGCCAAAAAGGGATGGCGATACATCTTGGGGCCACGCTTTGGAGAACTGTCACCATTTCCAGGCTGAAAGGGCAGGGCGGGGAGAGGACACTCAAGGCCAGAGAGAGCCGGAGCCCTCGCTGCAGCTGGGTCTGCAGGAGATGGCCCCCTTGCCCCTGTCTGCATAGGGCTTTCAGGGGAGGAAAGCAGCCTCTGCCCACCTGTGACTCAGAAGGATGGGAGCCGGCAGGATCAACATCTCCACCGCCCTTCCTCCTGCGCTTTGATCTACTGCCAGCGCCGCTCTCTGGCTAACCCAAACTGCAGCCAGAGGGCCAGGAAGCCCAGCGAGGCCTGTGTAGAGGCGAGTCGGGGGCCCAGACCATGGCAGGAAGGGAGGGAGGGTGAGCCAGGA
This sequence comes from Rhinopithecus roxellana, assembly GCF_007565055.1. NCBI lineage: Eukaryota > Metazoa > Chordata > Mammalia > Primates > Cercopithecidae > Rhinopithecus > Rhinopithecus roxellana. The sequence continues at coordinate 84,643,832 of NC_044564.1, read as the reverse complement.
GGAGCAGCACACGCACACACCTCGGCTGGGAGCCACTGGCTGCCCCAGGGTGATGGCGCTGACTCAGGCTCAAGAAGTGGCATCTTCCCTACTGATCACATTTAAGCTACTTAAAAATATGTTAAAAGTGAAAAGAAATGGCCAGGTGCGATGGCTCACGCCTGTAATCCCAGCACTTTGTGAGGCCGAGACAGGCAGATCATAAGGTCAAGAGATTGAGATCATCCTGACCAACACGGTGAAACCCCATCTCTACTAAAAATACAAAAAAATTAGCCGGGCATGGGGGTGCACACCTGTAATCCCAGCTACTCCGGAGGCTGAGGCAGGAGAATCGCTTGAACCCGGGAGGTGGAGGTTGCAGTGGGCCGAGATCGCACCATTGCACTCCAGTCTGGGCTACAAGAGCAAAACTCCATCTCAAAAAAAAAAAAAAAAAAAAAAAAAGGGAAATTAGGCTGCTGGAATACAGCTTCCTGGAGCTTCTGCCATGTTTTCCTGGGATCTCATGAGGATTTCCACTTCCATGCAGAGTGGTGGAATACTCCCATAATACCAAAAAAGGCATAGACACTGGATGACAGACCTGCCCAGAACTCACTGTTCAGCTGAGGGTGGTGTGCAGCAGGGATGAAGTGTGCATGGCCCAGGCAGAGGTGGGGGGTTCGGGGGGATGTCCACATCTCAGAGGAGTGTGGGAGATGGTCATTGACAGACAGAAGTCAAGCATAAGATGCAATCCTGGAGAGAAATGGGAAGTGGGAAAATGCTACATTGAATTTATCCTGAATTGACTAAGGTTAAGCTTCTGACATGTGCCAGAATGGGGTCTTCACATAGAAATGACATTTTATTTAATTAAAAAAGGTTATTTTAAAATTTTGCACACCTGCCTTTGGGAGTGGCATATTCCATAGGCACAGAAAATTCTATTGCTGTTGACCTGGCCTGGTGGGCTCACACCTGCAATCCCAGCACTTTGGGAGGCTAAGGCAGGAGGATCACTTGAGCCCAGGAGCTTGAGACCAACCTGGGAAACACAGGGAGACTCTGTCTCTACAAAAAAAAAAAAAAAAAACTAGCCAGGTGTGGTGGTGTGCACCTATGGTCCCAGCTACTCAGAAGGCTGACATGGGGAGATGGCTTCAGCCCAGGAGGTGGAGGTTACATTGAGCCATGATTGCACCACTGCACTTCAGTCTTGGTGACAGAGTGACACCCTGTCTCCCCGCTCCAAAAAACATTTACGCTGTGTGTTGGGTAAAGGACAGTGCCGAAATCCGCAACTACCGTGCAACTTCAGCCCCTCCTTTATCTGCCTTGCGTTTACCATAGGTCTATTCCCGAAGGAGGAGTTTGTCCTGAGTTAAAAGGTGTTAATTGATGTGGTATTCAAGTCTATAAAAAGTTGATGATAGAATAAGATATGGCACTTGGGAAAGTTTCTTCATTATTTCATCTTTGAAGGCCCAAATGAAGGCATGTTTAGATAAAAAAAAATACCTCCCAGGGAGTTAAAAATACACTGGCCCCAAGTATATCTCTTTCCCATCGCTCATGCATGTTCACACAAAGAGGAAGTCACTAAGGATGCCTGATGTTTAGTTGTTCTAGAAGTTGATGGGAGGCAAGGAGGTTGAAGGTCCTGGCATGTGCCTCTAATTTATTCCCTTCTCCTTTCCCAAGAGTGGGAGAACAAATATTTGTGAACTTTGTGTTATTAAAAAGTTCAGTCTGTCCGCTTAGCTCTTACCTATAATCCCATCAGTTCTCTGGACCAAGAATGAGTTTTGATGTCCAGATTAACTCAATTAGGCTAACAAATTCCGATTTTGTGTGGTTAGCAAAAAGCTGCGTGCGAGTGATTTCTCGTTCAGAATGACTCTTTTGGCATTCTCCTGTGTATTTTATGCCTTTCTGCTGAGGCATCCACCAATCCACTCACGACAGCACCAGGGCAAAGGTGCAGACGTTTTGGAAGGCCTTTCCTGTTCCCAGTCGTGGCCTCTCTTGCTCTCTCTGCCTCACTTTCTCCCTCTCTCTCTCCTCTCTCTCTCCCCGCTCCACAAACATAACTCATACTTAACAGGTTATGGTTGCTGTTTTCCTAACAACCAAGAACTCCAAGCCTTCCTCACCTACTTAAGATTGATGGTGGCTGAGACCCAGGGCAGTGCCCTTGGCTGCTAACCTCACACTTGACAGCTAAGCACTTCTCTCCCAGGTCTCATGAAATTGGGAGACCGTTCTTTCTGCAGTTATCCTTGGGCAGTGGTTTTCACACAGCAGGGTGAAAACTGAAATCAATGCAAGGTCATGACCAGAATTTTTAAAACAATGAACTCGAATAGAGTTGAAAATATCAGGCTATGCTGCATAGACTCAGACGAATCTGAGACCTTTGTTTTCATTCTGCGCCTATGTATTGATTGTGGTGTGTTGGCTTGTGGTGTAAACTGTATTTCTTATTGTGGATCACTGAAAAAACGCGAAGCCACTGAAACACAGGTTATTGAAGGACAAACTCCTTGATTCACAGCTAAGTTTTTACCGTGAAGGCTCGGCCTCAATGGGGTGGTGCCCAGGGGCCCTGCTGGCCTTCAGTTCCTTGTCTATCTCCAGGTTTCCAATTTCTCAAAATCGCTTCCAGTTCTAATTCTATCCCCCAAAGGGCCGTTCACAACCACTCGTCCTCAGATCTCCACTTCCACTGAGATTCCAGGCCTCAGAAAGGGGAGTGCTTGGACCACCCGCTGGCCCGTCCAGCAGTGAGTGACTATAAGGTGGGCAGCCAATTCTGCTGGCTAGAAAACTCTTGACAAGGTGGACCTGGGATGGTCTCACAGAAAGACTTTTGTCGTTTCCTCTTCCTTCCCACACGTTCTCTCATCCTCCAGCCCCAGACCAACAACATCACTGCTGGGAGGCCTTTGAAATGGCCTCCTGAAGCTCTAGCAGCAGCTGTAACAGGTCTCTCACTGCGGCTCCACCTCCCAGCCAGAGATCTCCCCAGAGGATGGCAAAACCTAGTCTTTTCTGTTCATTCCTGGGTCATAGTCTACTAACTTTTTAAAGGGATGCATGGAATCCTATCATTTCAAGGCCAAGAGAGAATTTAAACTTCAGTTAAAAAAAAAAGCAGTGATTCAACATTTTACCCATTGTGTAATTCCATTCTGTTATTTAATCATATGTCTCTCAGCAAGCATTTATTGAGCAACTATTTTTCTGTGTGAGGCATTATGCTAGGTGCCAAGTACCGGGCTAGGTATTCAATAGCAAAAGCAAAACAGAGAATGCTAAGTTCAGGTCAAGAGACAGCAATCCCCCAGATAATTGTGCTGTGATGTGATACTGGTTTTCATCGATGTGGGAACGCAGTGCTGTGATTTCTCAGAGCAAGGACATGTCACCAGGCCTGGGAACCATGGGACAGGTTTTACAAAGAAGGGGACGAGAGCTGGGTCTTGAGGGGCTGGGAAATGGAGCTGGCTGGAGAGGAGCCTCTAAAGCAAACTCTGGCTGGGTTCTAATGAGCTTTGTGTGCCAGATATAAAAGGATGGATTATCCTGAGGGAACAGGGAGCCAGTAAGGATTTTAAAGCAGTTGATTGATATGATTCAACTTATAAACAAAGGTGTTCAATCCAGCTTTGTTTGCAATAGCAACCAATAAGGGGGGAAGAAAAACTGTCCTTAGTCAGAGGACAGATTCGGTCATTCACTGAATATCTATGCAGTAAAATAGCACATGGGCAATAAAAATGACAGCGCATTTGATATTCATCAGCACAAAAGAATCCTTGTTGGAATTTTATTGAAATGCTTTTCCCCACATTTACTACTGTCATAGTTTCTTTTAAACTCAGATTTAAAATTCTGACTTTGAGTCTCAATGTGTTTAAAAATTGCATAATAAAAGTCCTGTGCAAATGAAAAGAGCCGCAAATAAAAGAATAACATAAAAATAAAAGGAGTAACTCCAGACCATAGGAAGGATCAGAATTTCTTCTAAGTTCATCACATTCTTAGGGCCAGTCCTTAAGTTCTGTAGTGATAGTAATAGAAACATACAACTTCTTCCTCTTCCTTCCCAAGTTTCAGTCCCGGGACACTATCCCTGAGACCTATCTGCATTGCCTCAGCCATCCCGTGGTCACAGTGTTTGCTCCACATATTCTGCCCCTGCTCACGTCGCCCTTCATCCTGCCCCAGCCGGACATGCTGCCTGTACAGCCCACTGGTTCTGGCAGCCAGGAGTTTCCCAGGACCAGCAGCATTGATTGTGTTCTACTCAGATCAAGGAAAGAGTTCTCCTCAGCTCCTACCTGGCAAATCAGGTATGCATTTCCAGCTGTGTTTTTCACCGGCTGGGGTTAGATTCTACTATAATCTAGACGTATCATTTGTGATGGATGAAGATCCCTTATGGGCGGTAACAGAGAAAGTTAAAAGGATGAGCATTTAAGTAAATAGGACCTAGTACAAGAACATACTATAATCTGAGTCTCAGAAAGAGGCTATGATATTTAAGAATTTAGCAATACATCCTAAGTAAAGAATAGATAAAGTTTCTTTACAAATGAGGTAGCATTCCAAATGTAACCCAGATATATGTCACATGTGGTCCAGTTTTTGCAGTCTCATTCCAAGAAAACACATTCAATTTAAGACCCTTTCAAGAATGATAGAAATTTTGCTACAGATTTTCTGAAAGAAATTCATCTTTAGAAAACTTCCCAAAGATCTTCTTTAGAAATATTTCTGTTCCCCAAACTTCAGTATTCACAGTAGCTACCAGCTACCTTTCCTTTTTCTTGCCCACACAGCTTTCTCGTGGCTTCCCCACTGACTTTCTCCTTCATATGCTCTGCTTTCTTCTCCTCTGTGCCACAGGGAACTGCAGAATTGGCCTCTAGGACTTCTGTTTCCACTTGCCCCCATGCCAGACCTCTCTAGGATGGCCACAGCATCTAGAACCACCTCACCTCCCAAGCATCCCTGGCGCCCTGTGGGCGAAAGCACATCAGAGCCACCAGGGAGCAAGGTTGTTTCTCACTTCAACAGAAAACTCATGGAACATTTTGGGGAATAAAATTCTCCACCCTGGCCAGGCGCCGTGGCTCATGCCTGTAATCCCAGCACTTTGGGAGGCCGAGGCGGGCGAATCATGAGGTCAGGAGATCGAGACCATCCTGGCTAACACGGTGAAACCTCATCTCTACTGAAAATACAAAAAATTAGCCGGGCGTGGTGGCAGCGCCTGTAGTCCCAGTTACTCTGGAGGCTGAGGCAGGAGAATGGTGTGAACCCGGGAGGCGGAGCTTGCAGTGAGCTGAGATGGTGCCACTGCACTCCAGCCTGGGCGACTAGTGAGACTCCATCTCAAAAAAAAAAAAAAAAAATTATCCACCTTGTTAACAAATCAGTAAGGAAGGATTATTCAGTAATTGATGGCTGACACTACTGGTTAACAATTTGGGAAAAAATATTACATTTCCTTCCCCCTGTCTAAATACATCCCAGATGGTTTGAAGAGTTTTATGTAAAATAAAAAACTAAATGAGTTAGAAAAATATAGGTGGATATTCATCTAGTCACATAAAAGTCAAGAAAAAAAATCATAAAGCTAAAGAGCTTGGCTATCACTTCATAAAAGTATACAATTCTACATGTCATAAAATGCCACAGAAAGTTTTAGAAATGAAAAACTAAAGGAATATTTGCAATAATTGCAACAACTAAATGCTCATTCTCAATTATTTAAACAGCTCTTACAAATCAATGTGAAAAAGACAAATGCTTTAACAGGAAAACGGGCAAGATCGTAAACAGGCTATTCAAAGACATATTTAAAAAGTTAATAAATGTTGAAAAATAAGTGTTCAGCTTTTGAAGGCCAGGCATACTCTGCCAGAAGAGGGAGGCAATGAGGTCAGTGGTTTATGGCCTCTGTGATGTGTGATGACCAAATCTTCCTGCCTGCATACATCGGATATCTTTTTAGTGACGACCGTCATAATTTCATGGACCTGGGAGTTCTATTTTCTTTTCTGTTGTTGTTGTTTTTGTTGTTGTTGTTGTTTTTGATTTTTTTGAGGCAGAGCCTCTCTCTGTTGCCCAAGCTGGAGTGCAATGGCGTGATCTTGGCTTAGTGTAACCTCCGCCTCCCGGGTTCAAGCGATTCAAGTGCCTCGGCCTCCTAAGTAGCTGGGATTACAGGCACATGCCACCACGTCTGGCTAATTTTTGTATTTTTTAGTAGAGACGGGGTTTCGCCGTGTTGGCTAGGCTGGTTTTGAGCTCCTGACCTCAGGTGATCCTTCCGCCTCAGTCTCTCAAAGTGCTGGGATTACAGGCATGAGCCACCATGCCTGGCCAATTCTGTTTTCTTTAAATCACTGTACATTGTATACACTCTTAATGGGTACGAAAATATAAAAATCCTTAAACGATTCAGGTGATTTAATAGAGAATACCTAAGCAACTTGTAGTTAGCACTAAGCGCATGAAGTTGGTAGACACTCAGCAACTTATTTGGCCTTCAGAGCATCTGGTGTGTGAGTGTGAGTGTTTCTTAACAACTAACGTTATTCTGAGGTTTGCATGTATTTGTTCACCCCTCTAGGTGGACAGCCTGACTGTTATTTCCCTTATATCTCACTGTAGGTGGACTGGAACAGTTTCTAAGGAGATCTGGAAGTATCAGCGAATGGGATCTGCTCAGTCTTTCAGATACCTGTAAGCTGAAGCTGAAAGTCAGCCTTGCTATCCACGGAACCTGCATCTACATTTCCAGGTACTTTTTGCCTACTAAATCCTCTTCTCATTTCACGGAACTCAGCCTATCCCTGGGCTGCCTTTTGAAGCTTCTATTACTGGCTAACACAAGGGGTATTCAGCCCAACTTTTGATCAATATCTTAGAAGAAGATTTTGCCACTGTTCTCAGTAAATGAAGTGATGTTTTCTCTTTTCATTAGCAATGAAAAGATAGTCCATGTTGTTTCTAATAAAATCAATATTGAAGCTACATATGTGAAAATGTTTATAGCAATTTAGGAAATACATCACACAAAGACATTTTTGCTCTGGTTATAAAAAGGTCTTGAATTGACTTAATGAGGCCAAACATGGCAACCATGCCTTGGGTCTTCAAAAACTTTCTCTGGTCTTGAGAAAGCTCCTTGGCTGTAGTTTGAAACAGGCCTGGGGATTAGTTGAGCTTTCCCTAGGGCTTGGGGCATCACAGGCGAGTGCACCAGCATCTGCACTTCCGTGATTATCATGTTCCACCGGATGCTTTTGCTGTCTCACTGGGAACATGACCTCCCTGGCACTTGCCCTTCTCAATGACGCCAGTGTCACCTGCAACTTTACTGGAGAGCTTTCTCTAGCTACAAAAACATGCTGAGGTCACACTTGGGAAGTGGGAGTGCCAGGCATTTATCATCCCCTCGGCCAATAATAGAGAGAGGTTGGAGGATAAATACCCCAGCAGCCTCACCTTGGATAGGACAACTCAGAGGTGTGTTTGGTACTGTCTCCTAGAGGTCCCCAGTGGGATTGAACCCCATATCCAGAACCGCGACCTGTTGACTGCAGGCGGCCCTCTCCCCTCAGTCTCACTTACCCCCTCTCTTGTCAGTGGTTCCTGAGATGAGCTCCCAAATGAGCTTCTTGTACGTGAATCTGTGTCTCAAAATCAGCTTCCGGGTGAACCCAACCTACCTCAATGTTGCTTAATAGTTGTTTTTAATTTTATTGACACCATTGCCCATTGCAACCCACGTGATGTCCCTTAGGTTAGCCCGAGTCTCTTGGTCTAACACACCACTGACATTAGGTTCCACGTCAGAAAATACGAGGACCTCATAATTATACCTAGCCATTTATTACAGGTCCAGGCAGCTACCAGAGCTGAATTAGGTGAATAGGAAAAAGAATGCCCAACCCTCACTACTGCAATAGGTTTATGATATGATCTCACTGAACTCTTGATCCTCTGCCCCAACCCCCTCTGAAAAAAGTCCTGCTCCTCCTGGAACTTCCCCATCTGAGTAAACAGCAGCCCCCAGCATCCAACTGTACAAGCTACACCCTTGGCCTTCTGTGTGACCTTTTTCTGGCTCTCACATATTTTACTGGATTTATCAGTGAATCCTGATGTCTCTGCCATCAAAACACAGATGCTCCCCAATTTATGACGGGATTATGTCCCAACAAACCCATCGTAAATTGAAAACATCATTAAGTCAAAAATGTATGTATTATACCCAACCTAGCAAACATCAGAGCTTAGCCTGGCCTGCCTTAACCACTCTCAGAACACATAGGTTAGCCTGCAGTTGGGCAGAGTCATCTAACACAGAGCCTTTATTGTTTATTGTTTTTTTTTTTTTTTGCAATAAAGTGTTGACTATCTCATGCAATTTATTAAGTACTGTCCTGGAAGTCGAAAACGGAAGGGCTGCATGGGGCCTGAAATCACACAGGGCCTGAAGGATATGGGACGCATTGAACTACAGTTAATTGGATGATGGAGATGCTACCGTGACAGGGTCATCCATGTCTGTCTTCTGATGAACCTCAAGAGTAGCTGGTAGCAGGTCCTGGGGCATCCACACTTGTCCATGGCTTAGCCGGCATGGACTTCTTCAAGAAGATCTCCGGTCTTGGGTTTAAAATGTAAGATAGCGAGACAGAGTACAAACTGTGAAGGGTAATATCTGTTTGTTAAGCGTACACTTTACTTCATTCATGAAATATTTTACTGAACGGGAATCATATCTTTCCGTTGAAATGTATTTTTGTGCTTTCGGAAATTACATGAGCTATTCAACACTTGGTCATAAAGTGACGGTGGTCATGGTTGTGTGGCTGACGGGGAGCCATGGCTCACTGCCGCACCCAGTGTTGAGAGTGTCAGACTGCACATCGCTAGTCCAGGAAAAGAGCAGAATTCAATGTGTACTGTGATTTCAACTGAATGTATATCTGTTTTGCACCATCGTAAAGTTAAAAAAAATCATAGATCAAGTCATCGTTAGTCAGGAACCATCTGTATGTCCAAAATACAACCGCTTTTCATGGTCTCCTCTTCTGTTCTCCGGCCCAAGCCAGCATCCTCTTACCTGGATTATTGCAAGAGCCCCCTGTTGGTCTCCCTACTCCCACCCTTATGCCTCTATGGTCTAATCAGGGATTGGTGAACTTCCTCTGTAAAGAGCCAGATATTTTAGGTTGGTGCAATTATTTTCACGACAACATAACAGTATATATTTCAGGCTTTATGGTTTCTGTTGCAGTTACCCAGCTTTGCCCTCGCAGCACATAGACAGCCACAGAAAATAAATAAGCAAAATGGACATTGAAGTTTGAATTGCACATAGTTTTCATGTACCACAAAATGTGACTCTGTTTTGACTTCTTATCAACTGTTTAAAAATGTAAGAAACACTTTCAGCTGGGTGCAGTGGCTCACTCCTGTAATCCCAGCACTTTGGGAGGCTAAGGCAGGTGGATTGCTTGAATCTAGGAGTTCGGGAACAGCCTGGGCAACATAGGGAGACCCGTCTCCACAAAAAATACAAAAAAAACTAGCCAAGTGTGGTGATGCACACCTGTAGTCCCAGTTACTCGGGGGACGCTAAGGTGGGAGGATCACCTAAACCCGGGGAGGAGATTGTGCTACAGCACTCCAGCCTGGGCGACAGAGTGAGACCCTGTCTCAAAAACACAAACTCCAAAACCCACTCTTTTGTTCAGGCTGCACAAAATCAGGCTGAGGGCCAGGCTTGGCCCACGGACTGTATGTTGCCTGCCTCCCCCTGGTCTGAAACCTGGCGACAGTCCAGTCCTCCTAACACCTGCAGGACAATGGCATTCCTCCATAGCCAACCTTCCCATCGCTGCTCACCTCCCTCGGCTTAGCAGGAAGAGTCCTCCAGGACTCCCGTTTGCCACTTCCCTGCTCTGCTGGTCTCCACAGCACTTAACACGTCTGACCCTGCTGTCTATTTTACCTATTTATTGCCAGAGTCCTCACACCCCAAATTAGAATGGAAGTTCCATGAGACAAGATATTTTATGCCCCCAACTCCCAGAACAGTGTCTTTAAGCACCCCCTGAAGAACTGTCAAATGAATGAATGAGTGGATGGATGAGTGAGTCCTTCCCATTCTTCTGCGACAGTTGAGCACGAACTGCAGCATGTCTCAGTAGAAACACCCCGTCAGTGTTCCATCGAGCTAACTAGCTTTCCATTGTGGTCTCAACCTATTAGAAACCTGAAGACCGGCCATTTCCTATTACCTGTTCTTCCAATTTTGGCTAGTCACAACGACAGAGATAAATGAACATCTCATCATTGGTGGTATACTTGACTTTCAGAGCAGAATCAATGTTTTATTTTATTTTATTTTTTTTTCTCTGAAATGAAGTTTCACTCTGTTATCCAGGCTGGAAGCAGTGGCACAATCTTGGCTCACTGCAACTCCTGCCTCCCGGACTCAAGCCGTCCTCCCCCCACATTCTCCCAGGTAGCTGGGACTACAGGTTTGCACCACCACTCCTGGCTAATCTTTTTTTTTTTTTTTTTTTTGGTAGATATAGAGTCTCCCTGTGTTGCCCAGGCTGGTCTCGAACTCCTGAGCTCAAGCAATCTGCCTGCCTTGGCTGCTAAAATGCTGGGATTACAGGTGTGAGCTACTGCACCTAGCCTGGATCATTTCTTAAATATTCTCCTCTGTACAATAATACTATTTTCAAGTAATAATCATTAGTAGTCATTATTTCCTTAGTCTTTAGATCTAAAACAAAAATTTTAAAAGGAAAATACATTTCAACAGAAAGATATGATTCCCATTCAGTAAAATATTTCATGAATGAAGTAAAATCTACACTTAATAAAAAGATACTACTCCCCGCCGTTTGTACACTGTCTCACTGTTTTAAATTTTAAACACAAATGAAAACTGAAAGTGGTCACCTGCAGTGACAGAATTCAAGTCCCTGCAGTTCTAGTTTTTCCTCTCTATGATCCCTGTGCTGTCACTCTTTCTTTCAAACCTGCTGCTTACACGCAGGCGGGTGCAGCCCTGCAGGCCTGGTGGAATGACCTGCTCTGAAGCCAGCTCGGTTCTGGGCCCTCCTGAATGCAGCTTGAAAGGGATGCTGCTGGCTGAGTCCACATGTGTTAGAGGCGGGAGTGCTCCAGATTAACCTCGTGGAGAATAGAATGTTATTGAAGGGTAAGCATGAAAATGTGCTGATTTGAAATCTACAGCTATATTATTAAAGCTCAGCCAAAATCACAGCAATTCATTAAAATCGAGACCAATGAAAGGTTTTTTGGCCAAGAAGGAAGAGTTCATCACTGGTGGTGTTTAGGTGAAAGTAAGAAGCATACCCTTTAGTGGGTTTTACGGCTGCTTTTTTAAAAACATTAATTAATTATTATTATTTTTTGAAGTAGGGTTTTGTTCTATTACCCGGGCTGGAGTGCAGTGGTAAGATGATGGCTCACTGCATCCTCAAACTCCTGGGCTCAAGTGATTCTCCCACCTCAGCCTCCCGAGTAGCTGGGACTGCAGGCGTGTATCACCACACCTGGCTAATTTTTGTATTTTTAGCAGAGATGGGGTCTCCCTATGTTGCCCAGGCTGGTCTCAAACTCCTGGCATCAAGTGATCCTCCTGCCTTGGCCTCCCAAAGTGCTGGGATTATAAGTGTGAGAGCCGCTGTGCTTGGCCTCATGGTTGCTTTTAATGTCTCTCAAACAATACAACCTTTTGTGCCCTGGGTGGGACTACTCCCAAGCGTCACCCTCAGTCTGCTAGGGCTGACCATTTCTCCCTGTTTGGGAGAACAGCTCCTCCTTGGTAGTCACAGGCAGCTGTCTAATGCACATAACATAGTGAGTTTCCACGAGCCTCAGTTGCAGTGGCGCAGCCCCTCCATCCTGCAATTACGGCAAGTTAGAGATGGAAAGGACCAAAGAGAGGTCTATTTAGAACCTTTTACCAGAAAAGAAAATTTTATTTATGTGATTACAAAAATTATAAATTCTTTTGCTGACATTATTTATTTGGTTCTCGATAAAGTCTTTTGAGTGAGTGGGCTGGCATTAGGGTCCATTTGGAAGATGGATATGAGAGATTCCAGAAGTTAAGTGACATGCCCAAGGCCTTGCAACCCAAGTCTAGCCTTAAACCCTCAAGGACGTGTAAGGCCTATATTTGCATTTTAAAATTATGTTGAATTCAAGGCCCTTTGTTTACACATCCAGGTTTGGAAACCATTGCTCTTACTGGAACTCTGAAGTGAGGCTTCGAAACCCACAGAGGAGCAGAGGAAACTGCAGTTTCCTGAGGAAAGAGGCTGAATTTGCTCACCTGTGTGTGCAGGGGCCCACAGAGGCCTCCATAAGTTTCCTACCTGAAGGAAATCTTGGGAGGGCCTCAGTATCCAGGCCTGACCAGTCCTGAAACCCTGGAGTCTAGTGCCATGGGCTTGTTGGCCAACATGTGACAGACTCTAAGACCATGTCAACCAAGAGTAGTTCAAAGACCTGTATGTCTTTAGTCCAAGGAAGAAAACACAGACTTTAAAGTTGTTCATGGTGGTAACTATGGTCACGAATGAGTACCTCACTCAGAGGGGCACTTTCTCCGCCTCAGGCTGTGGAAAAGCCTGCCCAGTTCTAACCAATGTGTACAAATGTGCTCTGTCCACAACCAAGGTATGTGCAGCTCTGCGGTGGTGTCTGTGAGTCCCCATGCTCAGCCGGCAGCCAAGGGGGAGGGGGCGGGGGTGGGGAGTGGGGAGGGAAGAGAGGGAGCCTGAGCTGCGGGAGGGAGGGAGGGACGGAGCCTGAGCTGAGGGGCTGAGGGAGGGAGGGGAGGGAAGGAGCCTCAGCTGTGGGAGGGAGGGAGGGAGAGGAGGGATGGAGCCTGAGCTTCAGGAGGGAGGGAGGGGAGGAGGGATGGAGCCTGAGCTGCAGGAGGGAGGGAGGGGAGGGATGGGGCCTGAGTTGCAGGAGGGAGGGAGGGAGAGGAGGGATGGAGCCTGAGCTTCAGGAGGGAGGGAGGGGAGGAGGGAAGGAGCCTGAGCTGCCGGAGGGAGGGAGAGAGGGGAGGGATGGAGGCTGAGTTGTAGGAGGGAGGGAGGGGATGGATGGGGCCTGAACTGCAGGAGGGAGGAAGGGAGGAAGGGAGGAAGGGAGGGAGGGAGGGAGGGATGGAGCCTGAGCTGTAGGAGGGAGGGAGGGATGGAGGCTGAGCTGGGGGAGGGAGGGAGGGCACCATGCGGAGAACCCACACCGAGAGGTGCTGCCTACGCGCCTGCGCAATGCCAGTCAGCAGGGAAGGGGCCTCATTAAACACTGAAAAATGTGGCTAACCCGTTCATCCTCTCCAGTGTGCCAAGGACATCACCCCTGTCTCAGGAGAGTGGGGCGCATCACACATGATCTGTTCCCCCTCCCGCCACCCTCCTACAGACCGGAGCCTCCTGTGCGGGTTGGGAGCCAGCAGGGAGAGTGGCGCCAGCGCGGGAGGTCCCCAGGCCGGATCCTCCTCACACCCGGGCAAGGGGAGCGCAGGAGAGACCTGCGGGGCACCCGGGAGGCAGAGCGGCGCCTCCGGGGAGAACGTCCCGCAGAGCTGTGGAGGGGCGGGTGGGGTGGGGGGGATGTGGGGGGGCGGCGGGGTGGGGGGGCGCGGTGGGGGGGGTGCGAGGGGGGCGCGGTGGGGGGATGCGAGGGGCGGCGGGGTGGTGGGCGTGGGGGGGCGGCGGGGGTGGGGGGCGCGGTGGGGGGGGCGCGAGGGGGGCGGCGGGGTGGGGGGGCGCGAGGGGGGCGGCGGGGTGGGGGGCGAGGGGGGCGCGGGGCGGGGGGCGCGAGGGGGGCGGCGGGGGCGGGGGGGCGAGGGGGGCGGCGGGGCGGGGGGGCGAGGGGGGCGGCGGGCGGGGGGTGCGAGGGGGGCGGCGGGGCGGGGGGGCGAGGGCGGCGGCGGGGCGGGGGGGGCGAGGGCGGCGGCGGGGCGGGGGGGGGCGAGGGCTGCGGCGGGGCGGGGGGGCGAGGGCGGCGGCGGGGCGGGGGGGCGAGGGCGGCGGCGGGCGGGGGGCGAGGGCGGCGGCGGGGCGGGGGGCGAGGGCGCGGCGGGGTGGGGCGGGCGAGGGGGGCGGCGGGGTGGGGGGGCGCGGCGGGGTGGGGGGGCGCGGCGGGGTGGGGGGCGTGGGGGGCGGCGGGTGGGGGGCGAGGGGGCGGCGGGGTGGGGGGCGAGGGGGGGGCGGCGGGGTGGGGGGCTAGGGGAGCGCGGTGGGGGGGCGAGGGGGCGCGGTGGGGGGGGCGCGGCGGGGGGGCGCGGGGGGGGGGCGGGGGGGCGGCGGGGGGGGGGCGAGGGGGCGGCGGGGTGGGCGGGCGAGGGGGGCGGCGGGGTGGGCGGGCGAGGGGGGCGGCGGGGTGGGCGGGCGAGGGGGGCGGCGGGGTGGGGGGGCGAGGGGGCGAGGGGGGCGGCGGGGCGGGGGGGGCGAGGGGGGCGGCGGGGTGGGGGGCGAGGGGGGCGCGGTGGGCGGGCGAGGGGGGGCGGCGGGGCGGGGGGGGGCGAGGGGGCGGCGGGGCGGGGGGGCGAGGGGGGCGGCGGGGCGGGGGGGCGAGGGGGGCGGCGGGGTGGGGGGGCGAGGGGGCGGCGGGGCGGGGGGGTCGGCGGGGCGGGGGGGCGGCGGGGTGGGGGGCGAGGGGGGCGCGGTGGGGGGGGCGAGGGGGGCGCGGTGGGGGGGCGCGGCGGGGGGGCGGCGGGGGGGGGGCGTGGGGGGCGGCGGGGGGGGGCGAGGGGGGGCGGCGGGGTGGGCGGGCGAGGGGGGCTGCGGGGTTGGGCGGGCGAGGGGGCGGCGGGGTGGGGGGGCGAGGGGGGGCGAGGGGGGCGGCGGGCGGGGGGGGCGAGGGGGGCGGCGGGGTGGGGGGCGAGGGGGGCGCGGTGGGCGGGCGAGGGGGGCGGCGGGGCGGGGGGGGGCGAGGGGGCTGCGGGGCGGGGGGGCGAGGGGGCGGCGGGGCGGGGGGCGAGGGGGGCGGGGGGGCGAGGGGGGCGGCGGGCGGGGGGCGAGGGGGGCGGCGGGGCGGGGGGGCGAGGGGGCGGCGGGGCGGGGGGGCGAGGGGGGCGGCGGGGCGGGGGGGCGGGGGGGCGAGGGCGGCGGCATGGGGGCGGGGGGGCGAGGGCGGCGGCGGGGCGGGGGGGGGCGAGGGCGGCGGCGGGGCGGGGGGGCGAGGGCGGCGGGGGGGCGGGGGGGCGAGGGCGGCGGGGGGGCGGCGGGGTGGGCGGGCGCGGCGGGGGGGCGGCGGGGTGGGCGGGGCGCGCGGGGGGGGCGTGGGGGCGAGGGGGGCGCGGTGGGCGGGCGAGGGGGGCGGCGGGGTGGGGGGGCGGGGGGGCGAGGGGGGCGGCGGGGTGGGCGGGCGAGGGGGGCGGCGGGGTGGGCGGGCGGCGGCGGGGTGGGGGGGCGCGGCGGCGAGGTGGGGGGGCGGCGGCGAGGTGGGGGAGGTGGAGGGGGTGGGGGGGGGAAGTGGTCTGCCCGGAGGAGCCCAGCGAGGCGCAGACCAGCGGACCGACCCGGGGAGCTCAGCGGGGGCTGCCGTGGAGGCCGCAAAGGGAGGGACCTCAGCGGGCAGGGTCAGGCCCTGCCGAGGACTGTCTTCCCGACCTTCGAGCAGGCACCCGGGGCAGGGACTGCCAGGGGCTCAGGCCAAGGCTAGCGACTCCTTCGTGCCCCTCTCTGTGGAGTGTGGCGGAGAAGAGAGAGGGAGCGAGGCAGCCAGGAACCACGCAGAGCGGGACTGGGCCCCGCCTGGAGACCCTCTGCGCTAAGTTGGGCTCAGGAGGAGGCCGGGGCAGCGGCTCCTGCCCTGAAATCTTGCTCCGGCCGCTGGGCCACCGCCAGCAAGTCTCTCACCCAGGACAACTGCAAGCGTTGAAAGGGAGGATGCATCCGCCACCCCCAGGCAATGGCTACATAGTAGCCGTTATTATCATTTTGAGTTTGGGATTTTAAAAACCCATTCCATAATTACCCAAGTACATGCCACCTCTTCAACTCAGTTTTGGATTCAGGGAGTGGGGAATAATTTTGTAGTCA
This sequence comes from Rhinopithecus roxellana, assembly GCF_007565055.1. Classification (NCBI taxonomy): domain Eukaryota; kingdom Metazoa; phylum Chordata; class Mammalia; order Primates; family Cercopithecidae; genus Rhinopithecus; species Rhinopithecus roxellana. The sequence goes on along the minus strand of NC_044564.1, from coordinate 84,627,705 downwards.
GAGAACCTTCCGGAGAGTACTTCAGAAAGAGTCTTGGGCCAGGCCCAGGCCCTGCTTTTGTAAAATGCGGATACTATCAGGACCTACTTCCCGTATATTTGCTGGGACTAAGGAAAACAATGCAGATTTTTAGCACAGTGCCTTTCACATAGAAAGTGCTCAAAAATGTTGACTGCATTTTAGCTAATCACAGTATCATCACCAGAGTCTTGTTTAAACATTTCATCATGAAGTTATTTTTTAAAAATCTTTTCCAAATTTTATGATCATTGGTTACCATTTCCACCCCAATGAGCCAAATTAATCGGGATTGTATTGGCTGATGAAAAATATTTACCGCTGGTCTGTTCTGTGTAGCTTTACTAGACTGTTCTAGTGTTGTCAAACCTCTACTGTCCCGTTAGAATACTTGAGGACGTTGTGTTTTAGTTAGTGTATATATAGACTCTCAACACAGTGGCTCTTAATGGGTTGATTTTGCTCCCCAGGCAATATCTGGAGACGATTTTGTCACAACTGGAGAGGGGGTTGCTAATGGCATCTGGTGGGTGATGGCCAGGGATGATGTTAAATCTCAAATGCGCAGAACAACCCACCAAAGAAAGGCAAGCCCAAAATGTCAATAGTGGCGAGATGGAGAAACTCTGCCCTGACAGCTCTTTCTCCTGCGGTCTCTCCTAAAGAAATGCCAAGGGAACCAACGTTTGATGTCTCTGTGGTCCATTGCATCGGGAACTGTTTCTGAGAAAAGCAAGTTGTGGGGACCTGCAACGCTGTTTTTAGCACAGAACAAAATCACAGAGGACCGAAGCCCTAGAAACCCTCCCTCCTTCCCACTGGGCGTACCCCTCTGGCTTCCGTCTCCTGACAGGGTTTGTGCAAAGCCACAGCTAGAGCAACATTTTGTTATAATCAAACCTCCAAAAGAATCCATGGAACACTGCGGCCCGTCTGTAAAGGCCAGAGGGGGGAAGGGATTGTGTTTGGGGGGCTGATTACGCTGACCTTTCAACCCTTCTTGGCAATGTTTGCTGGCCAGAAAGCAAAGCCAGCTGGAACTTGGACGGTGCTTTACACAAACAGACAACACAGACTGTTATCTCCTAAATTGGAGGCTTTCTGCAATGTCTTCTCATGTGGGCACTAGGCTCAGGCAGGAAGACCACCCACAGGCAAACACACAGCACCTCCCAGGGAGGCCTCGAATCACCCACCGCTCTCACCACCTGTTCTGGGGCCTGGCTATCAGATGGGAAGGAGCCAGTTAATAACCGTTTATAAGCTATAAATGGAAGTGGCCATGGCAGGGAGCTGATAAACATTTGGGGGCCAATTATTTGTGTAGCTGACTGTCATTTGCACCCGCTCTCAACTGCTTGCAAGTATGTGTTTCAGGTTACAGGATGTCCAAATGGCTGTTTGCGGGGAGGGGTGTCTACTGAAGGGCCGTGTCTGTGGTCTTGATCCAGACCACAGATAATGAGAGCTGCCTTTGACATTTTCAGCCTTCCTAGGCATCAGATCTTTCTCCTTAACTCTGCTTAGGGGTCAAAAGAAAATTCCAAAGCTAGGAGACCCTAAAGTACTTCATGCACTTTGGAATCTCAAATCTCCGTTTTGATGGAAATGCATGGACAGAGTGTTCAGATCTAAGTTGTTTACAGTGAGCTTTTATGTGCTGCCCTTGTTACTTTATAATGTGGGGTGTTTTTCCAGCGTAAAAAGAAGGTGAGCATAGGGATGCTACATTTAAACCTTCAGCTGACAGCCTGAGGCTCCTGCAGATTCAGAATTGTGGCTGCTGAGGCTGGCAGGAGCAGCATGTCGGGAACAGATTCAGAATTGTGGCTGCTGGGGCTGGCAGAAACAGCATGTCGGGAACTCAACATGGTGGCGATTGAACCGCCTTATGACCTTGGGTTGGCAGCTATTGGATTAAAAGTCTCAAAGGAGAAACTTGGAAATGAAAATGGTGTGAGGAACAGGGAAGAAGGGCCTTGACATTTAAATAGCAAAAGTGACAGCACACTGGTTCTCTCACCTGCTTAGTGGGGAGTGGGCAGTGGGGAGTGGGCAGGGGCAGCTGGTCCAGCCCTGCGTCCCAGTGGAAGGGATTTCTGCCTCTGTCTCCCCAGGGAAGCCAAAGCTTGGAACTGGGTACTACCGGTTTCTAGTGCCTCTGAGTGACGAGTGCTGGCTCCGGGGATCACTAATTTCAGGCAGTGTCTGGGTGTGGGAGTGGCGCCAGGCAGGCCCTGCAGGAGTCCGGTTCCAGATCCACTGCGCTTCTGCTAGCTGATGTGACCTTCGCCGAGAATCTGAATTTCTCTGTTGCCCCCGCCCTTATTTGACACCAGGGATGCTTATGGCTGAAGACACTGCTGGAAGCTGCAGAAGTTTGGCATGCAAACCACCCTCAGGGGATAAATGCTTGCCCTGGAGATAAACCTTATCTCTGACAAGATGATCAACTAGTCAAGGCCACACAGGAAAAGCCAGCAGTGCTACAGGGAATAAACGGTGCCAGGGTTTAGTCAAGGGAGGGACGGGGGTCTGGAGAGAGAGTGAAGACTTCAGGGAGGAGACTTGACTTGAGAGAGGCCACCTTGAATGGTAACCTGCTGGGCGGATGCTCAGCAACAGGTGTTCACAGTGACTTTCCAAGGGACAATCCATTTATCTGTCCTAAAGGAACAGGAAGGAGTTGTGCACGTTAACCTTGGGGAGGCGGACTGTGATCAGATTGTGAGGGGCTTGAGTCCTCGGTGAGGAGCTCAGTCTCTTCCTTGTCATATCTTACGAGGAAGTACTGGAAAGCAGTGATTCCAGGCAGGTGGGTCTGGTGGAAAGGTGAGACACTCAAGATAGAGATGGCTGCTGATCCAGGCATAAGGGTGAGCAGCTCAGAGGCAGCTGGAGTGGAGAGGGGAGTCTTGGGGGACTGCAGAGATCCTAGAGAAAGAGCCAAGGGACTCCATGAGGAGGCAAGACCAGGCCCAACCCTGAAGGCGCAGCACCTTCCGCAGAAGCTAGCAAGGCCTGAAGAATGAAAGGAAGGCATCGTTTCATATACCTTGAATTTGGGGCAAAACATTCAAATAGAAATGCCCAGTTACAAGTTGGAAAGGCAGAACTGGCGTTGAAAAGTGTTTCTGCTTCTCTATGCCCCTACTAGATTGCTAGCACTTCAAAGGCACCAGGAATATCCCAGGACAGAATGAGCATTAGGGCGGGCACCAACCATGAAATGCATCATTAGCTATCACTTTCCGAAGGCATGCTCTTGTTAGGCCACAGACCTGCAACAGCAGGATTATGATAGTCGTAATTTCAGGTCCAGAAACTGAGGTTCAGAGAAGTTAGGACATTTATCCAAGATCACACAGCTTGTAAGTGGTTGAATTGGGATGTGAATTCAGGGCTAGCTGTTGCTGAAGGCCATGGCTTTCCCTTTCTCCCTCACATCCTCTCTTGGCCCTTTTACTGCAGGAACTCTTTCATACTGAGCTTTTACTTCTCTGTAGCGTACACAATGCCTTGGGTCAGGTTTTCGATATGTGTGTTTTATTAATCCTTTTTTCTGCTACCAGATTTCTTACAAACAAATATCCAGAGTTTATTAGCCAACTACTTTAAAAAGTAAAACAAAAACAACAACAGAAATCTTGCCTCTTTTTCTTAAAAGTATACAAATTCAAGACATCAAATTCATCATTCTTTATCAAGTTAAAAAATTACACTGTGTTTTATTTGGCAAAGCAAAGGGAATTTCTGAAAGACAAGAGACAATATAAATTTACTCCTTGTCTTTATTAGGAAGTATTTATCTAGAAGTTTTTGTTAACAGAACCCTTTGGAAAAACTTTACACATTTTCCGAAAGTAAAACTTATGGGTCTCTCTTCCATGTGGCAGGCCAAATTAATCCCTATACATGTAAAAACATTATTTACATATTGAGGAAGGAAAACACACAGATTATGCAAGGGCTCAAAATAGCTAAAAGTCAGAATTTAAAGTCAGTGTTTACCACTTCTCTTCTTAAACTCATGCCAGGGCCAAGCTACATCCCATAGAGTTTCAGGGGAAAATGAAATCAGAAACCTAGCTATGGTGATTTTTACAGCGTTGAAGTTTTTGCCAAATTTGGGTTCTGAAAGGAATTTCCCTCCAGGGCCTTTTGGCAGAGACCTTGCATTTTTTTCAGCTTTCCCCTGGAGCCCTTAGCTGGGATCCTCTATTGTATAATCTGTTTGCTTCAACCATTCCTGCTCTCCTCTTTACTCTGAATCACAGGCACATGACGTAGTGTTGGAGGGGAAAGCAGCTCTGAGAGGATGTTACGATGTGTCTCTCCTTTGACTACGTGTTCCTTCCTCCACAGCCAATTGACGGGAGAGAAAGGGAGTATCTCTATTCACGTACTGGAGAATTAGCACTTTCTGTCAATGCACCTTGCTCTTTTACCCAAGGAATTTCTGTTCACCAGAGAAAAACCCTAGACAAGGGGTCAATAGTTGGCTTGATGAAACCGCCGCCTCTGTAGGAAAGACCTGTGTCTCCCAGGAGCCCAATCATAGAGGTCAGTATGTACACAGATGTCTGAAACAAATTAAGTTAAGCTGTAAGGAAATGGAGAGACAGAGCCGGGTGCAGTGGCACATGCCTGTCGTCCCTGAATTGGCAGTTTTGCATAAGGGAAATGTCTGACCCTCTCTTCACGTTGATTTCTAGCTCAGGCGTGCGTCCGTATGGTAATGGGTGATGAGACCTTAGCACTTGGCTTCTCTCTTAACCAACCAGGCCAGGCCTGAGCTCTAGCTCCAGCGCTGGCACAAGCTGGCTACAAGAACTTGGCCAGGTCACTCCATTTTTCTGGATCTGTATTTCTTCATCCATAAAATGGAGGGTTTGGTACATAAATTTTAAGGTTCTTTCCTGCTCTAGAATTCACTGTAACAACAGCCCCCACCCATGAGCCGACCATGAACCTTAGCGGATCTTTAATTTTTTTGTTTATTAGAGGCAGAGTCTCACTCTGTCATCCAGTCGACCTCCCGGGCTCAAGCAATCCTCCCGCCTCAGCCTCCCCAGTAGGTGGGACCACAGGTGAACGCCACCATGCCAGGCTAATTTTTAAATTTTTTGTAGAGATGCAGTCCCACTGTGTTGCCCAGGCTACTGTGATTTTTGTTTTTGTTTTTGTTTTTGAGACAGTCTCGCTACGTCACCCAGGCTGGAGTGCAGTGGCGCGATCTCAGCTCACTGCAACCTCTGCCTCCGGGGTTCAAGCAATTCTCCTCCCTCAGCCTCCTGAATAGCTGGGAGTACAGGCACTCGCCACCACGCCTGGTTAATTTTTTGTATTTTTAGTAGAGACGAGGTTTCACCGTGTTAGCCAGGATGGTCTCAGTCTCCTGACCTCGTGATCTGCCCCCCTCATCCTCCTAAAGTGCTGGGATTACAGGCATGAGCCACCACGCCCAGCCCAGGCTACTGTTTTTATAGAATATAATTTGCTGTGTGATGATTAAATCATGACAGATGTTTAGCTATTTTTTTTCTCTAGAAAAGTATGATGATGCAGGGTTTTTCAAAAAAATCTCAAATTTAATTTGAATTATTTTATTAATCTTACCTATTCTTATTAACAAAAGTACTGTTTTCTTTTTTTCTTTTCCTTTATTTATTTATTTTATTTTATTTTATTTTTTTGAGACAGGATCTTCCTCTGTCGCCCTGGCTGGAGTGCAGTGGCACAATCACAGGTCACTGCAGCTTCAACCTCCTGGGCTCATGCAATCCTCCTGCCTCAGCCTCCCAAGTAGCTGGGGCTACAGGCACTTGACACCACACTCAGCTAATCTTTTATCCTTTGTAGAGATGGGGCCTCCCTATGTTGCCCAGGCTGGTCTCGATCTCCAGGGCTCAAGTGATCCTCTCACCTTAGCCTCCCAAAGTGCTGGAGTTACAGGCATGAGCCACCACACCCAGACCCAAAGTACTAATTTTAAGGGTACTTTAAAAGTATTTAAGCCCGGGCGTGGTGGCTCAAACCTGTAATCCCAGCACTTTGGGAGGCCGAGGCAGGCAGATCACGAGGTCAGGAGATCGAGACCATCCTGGCTAACGTGGAGAAACCCCGTCTCTACTAAAAATACAAAAAATTAGCCGGGTGTGGTGGCGGGACTAGTAGTAGTCCCAGCTACTCGGGAGGCTGAGGCAGGAGAATGGTGTGAACCCGGGAGGCGGAGGTTGCAGTGAGCCGAGATTGTGCCACTGCACCCCAGCCTGGCGACAGAGCAAGACTCCGTGTCAAAAAAAAAAAAAAGTATGTAAGTACTTTAAATGTTTTTTAAAGCAAAAAGTATTCTCCAGCATATCACCCATCCTCTCCATCAGACTCAGCTCTGAATGACTTTTGCACCCACCCCCGAGAAGTGAAGATGCGTCACCACCGAAACCTATTCAAGGAAATGTGCCATGTGCCATGTGGGCACACCAAAGATGGCAGGCAGAGGCATCCTCAAAGCTGACCTCAAGGTTGGAATAGAGGTCGGTCATCTTCCAAACTGCACCTTGGAGCCAATAGCATTCTTTCTTTTAAAAAAAAAAAAAAGTAAGACGAATTATTCAATATCCACAACTGGTGTGCTAACATTCCTGCCCACCCAAGCACCCATGGTTAGAGAGTTAAACAAAACATATACCCAAGAGAAAAGGTGGAAAATGCTTTAAATTTCAGACTTCTGTTTTTTCTTATATGGGAAATTTTAAGGAAACTTGTGTGAGACAAACCTCAGTTTGACATCTCAAGGTAGAGTTTCTCACTGTGTGATTGCAAAATCCACAGAATTGTAGGGGAAGAAAGATCTCTTTCCTCTTTCATCGCTAGGTTCATGGCTGAGGCTCCTATAACAAAAGACAGCTTAACAAGTGAGAAGCATACACACTGATTTCATGTAGGTTTTACCTGACGTGACAGCTTGCAGGAATGAAGACCCAAAGAGAGTGGGAAACCTGCATATTTTTATGCTTAGGTTTGATGAAGAGTGGTCAGGTATGCGGAAGTGTGACTGGGCAGGGGAGAGCTAGTGGTGCTAGTCTGGGGGAACTTGCAAGGCGTTAGTTCAGGTTCTTCTCTGCATCCCTGCATCTTCTGAGATAAGGATACTACTCTCCTCTGGGCATAGGGGGAACCTCTCAAGTGAGGGTCTTATGACTGGCTTCAGAAGAGAAGAGCAGGAGAAAGTCACAGAGTGACCTTGTAGGTTGTAGGATCTGTGTCAGGGGAGAAGGGCTTTCCTGTTTCTGCTATTTTCTCAAATGCCAAGGTGCCAGATTTGGAGGTAACATGCCTTGAATCTCATGAAAATCATTTGGGGAGCTTGTTAAAAATAAGATGCAGGTCGGGCGTGGTGGCTCACGCCTGTAATCCCAGCACTTTGGGAGACTGAGGAGAGGGGATCACGAGGTCAGGAGTTCAAGACCAGCCTTGCCAACATGGAGAAACTCTGTCTCTACTAAAAATACAAAACTTAGCCAGGGAGGTGGTGCACACTGGTAATCCCAGCTACTGGGGAGGCTGAGGCAGGAGAATCGCTTGAACTTGCAGTAAGCTGAGATTGCGCCACTGTGCGCTTCAGCCTGGTTGACACAGCAAGACTCCATCTCAAAAAAAAGAAAAAAGAAGATACCTGGGTCCACCCTGGACCTATGGAATCAGAATCTCCAGGTTTCGTGTTCACCTGACTCTAATGAATAAATACACGAATAAAAGATCTGCCGAGGTTCATGGTCTGCTAATAGGGCAAGGGGCTATCGTTACAGAGAATTCTAGAGCAAGAAAACACTTACGGTTTCTGTGCCAAACACTGCATTTTACTGATGAAGAAATGCAGATCCAGAATCGCCAGGGAATTTTAGATAAACTTCCTAGCTAATTCTCAGACATAGTAAACCCTCAGAAACTTGTCCTACAGTTTGTTTGTGTCCTATGGAGGACGGCTCTTCTTTAATCTCCTGGGTTGCTTCTTGTCTTAAACATCAAGAATGCTCCCTGACAGCAGAGAAGCAGGCCTGGGAGCACTCAGAACTAGCAAACGCAGGCCCGAGTGCCCGGGAGCATGCAGGCCCGAGTGCCCGGGAGCACCCAGAACTGAGCAAACGCAGGCCCGAGTGCCCGGGAGCACGCAGGCCCGAGTGCCCGGGAGCACCCAGAACTGAGCGAACGCAGGCCCGAGTGCCCGGGAGCACCCAGAACTGAGCAAACGCAGGCCCGAGTGCCCGGGAGCACCCAGAACTGAGCAAATGCAGGCCCGAGTGCCCGGGAGCACCCAGAACTGAGCAAACGCAGGCCCGAGTGCCCGGAAGCACGCAGGCCCGAGTGCCCGGGAGCACCCAGAACTGAGCGAACGCAGGCCAGAGTGCCCGGGAGCACCCAGAACTGAGCAAACGCAGGCCCAAGTGCCCGGGAGCACCCAGAACTGAGCGAACGCAGGCCCGAGTGCCCGGGAGCACCCAGAACTGAGCGAACGCAGGCCCGAGTGCCCGGGAGCACCCAGAACTGAGCGAACGCAGGCCCGAGTGCCCGGGAGCACCCAGAACTGAGTGACCGCAGGCCCGAGTGCCCGGGAGCACTCAGAACTGAGTGAACGCAGGCCCGAGTGCCCGGGAGCACCCAGAACTGAGCGAACACAGGCCAGAGAGTGTCCCGCAGCCCAAGGGCTTCGAGTTGGTTTGTAGCTAAGACATTTGCAGTCAGAAAGAGGTCAAGAGTGCCATTCTTAATTTAAGATAAAGGTTAGGCCGAAGGATGTGTGCATATTTGTGACAAGCTCAACATGTGCTGAGCAAAAGACACATGGCACTAAGCAACTCCATGGGTTTTCTTTCCCCCTCTAACGACAGACTTAAATTCAGTCTGAAAGCTGACCTTCGAGGCCCTATTTCATTATTCTAAGCCAGCATTATTGGTTATGGGAAATAATCCTGTTGGCAGAAGGAAATACTTAAGGAGCAGTTTACTTTAGTCTTTGCTAGGCGTGTGATGTAGTGTGGGAACGAAAACAAGGGATGTTTCAGGTTCGCCGCATGTCCACCTGTGAGATGACTGACTCATGGTTTTAGAAATAAAGACGTCTTCTGCATGAAGACCACAAGTTAAATTCCTAGGTCTTTGAGACCAGTGACAAAGGGGAAAATTGAGACAGTGAACTGGATTATTTTATTTCATTTTTGAGACAGGGTCTTACTCTTTTGTGCAGCTGGAGTGCAGTGATGCAATCAGCAGAGCTCACGGCAACCTTGACCTGTCAGGTCTAAGTGATCTTTCTACCTCAGCCTCTTGAGGAGCTGGGACTACAGGTGAACACCACCACACCTGGCTAGTATTCTTATTTTTTATTTTTTATGGTGGAGACAGGGTCTTCCTAAGTCACCCAGGGTGATCTCGAACTCTTGGGCTCAAGCAATCTTCCCACCTTGACCTCCCAAAACACTGGGATTACAGGCATGAGTCATCACGCCCGGCCTGGATGCTTTTAGACAAAGGAGAAATACTGACATTATTCCTCTGGAGTGCCCATGGTTTTGGTGAACAGACGCACCCTATTTTGTCATTATGGATGTAAGATACATTTCAGAGTATCTCCCTGAATTTGACTAATTGACCAACTGATTTTTCCCTGGTTACTGTCCTTGGTTGCACACACGACGGTATCTCTAAGGCTGCTTCTCTCAGCCGTTGAGTGTGGGTACTGGAGTCCAGCTGACTAGATTCAGATCCCAGCTCTTCTGTTTACCATCTGGGTGACCTGGCTTGGGTCCCCAGTCATCTTGGCCTGCCAGGGACTAAGGGATTTTTCTGGATGTGGAACTTTTGGTGCTAAAGCCAAGAAAGAGCCAGGTGAACCGGGGCCAGCTGGTCATCCTGGCCTTTGAGCAAGTTACTTTACTGCTCCAAGCTTGAGCTTACACGCCTGTAGTGCGGGTTGCCAGTCATAGTGAGTTACCTTGTGGGGCTGCTGGAGGAGTCAGGAGGTGCGGCCCTAAAGCAGTTGGACCTGGGCCTGGCACATGGCCCCTGTGTGGCCCTAAAGCAGTTGGACCTGGGCCTGGCACATGGCCCCTGTGTGGCCCTAAAGCAGTTGGACCTGGGCCTGGCACGTGGCCCCTGTGTGGCCCTAAAGCAGTTGGACCTGGGCCTGGCACGTGGCCCCTGTGTGGCCCTAAAGCAGTTGGACCTGGGCCTGGCACATGGTCCCGTTTGTTTGGTGCCACTTTTTCATCAGCAACACTCCATTCCACCCCCTGACGTTACAAACGGCATCGGAGGGCTGGTGCCATGTGGTGGCAGAACGCAACCAGAACCAGACCAGACCACAGACACCACGTGTGGATGTTTTGAAGCATTCACAGGAACCTTCCTTCACTGTGTGGTTGATGGTTGAGATGCTTGCAAAACAGGTATTTGGTATGTCTTGTGTGGTGACAGTTGTGACATCTGGGCCCCGAATAACGAGTGTACCTCCCGGTAGGTAGGGTAGCCATAGACTCACCTGTAAGCCATGGAAAGCGGGGAGGCCATGCTCATTTTGATGAAGCTGGTAAGATGGTGACCACGCCAGGGCATGGACGGAGATGGGACAGGAGTAGTCCTGTGTGCGGGGAAGGGTTTGGGGAAAGGGACGTCAGACAAGTCAAACATGGACTTGGACTCACGAGCTCATCAGGGACCTAAAATGTCACCTGCACTTGGGAGTCCCGTCACAGGAGGAAAAAAGCCAAGTCTGTTTTCTAAGCTCCTCAAGACCTAATAGGAGAGAAGAAAAATGATGGGAATAGTCATCAGTAAGAAAAGGCAAGTAATGGAGAATATGAAGCTATAGGGGCCAGAGTTCATAGCACATCTCTTCATTCGTCATATGCCATCAAGTCAGCACTTTTATTGAACACCTGCTATGTGCCAGGCGCTCTGTGCCACCTGCACTGGAGCTGTGTCCTGGAACACAACAGACAGTGCCTTCTACTGTAGTTGGGCCAGACTTCCATTTCTTCATTCAGCATATAGATATAGAGCACCTACTGTGTGCCATGAAGTCTTCTAGGCACCTGCTTTGTGGCATTTGTAGATGAATAAACATGTACAGGAAAATATCAAGGTCGGCTGGGCACAGTGGCCCATGCCTTTAATCCCAGCACCTTGGGAGGCCAAAGTGGGTGGATCACCTGAGATCAGGAGTTAGAGACTAGCCTGGCCAACATGGCAAAACCCTGTCTCTACCAAAAATACAAAAATTAGCCGAGCATGATGGCATGTGCCTGTAATCCCAATTACTCGGGAGACTGAGGTGGGATAATTGCTTTAACGTGGGAGGCAGAGGTTGCGGTGAGCCAAGATTGCGCCACTGCACTCAGCCAGGGTGACAAAGCAAGACTACATTTCACACACACACACACACACACACACAAAATTAATAAAAGTAAAAATAAATAAAATATCAGGGACATGAGAGAATAAGAAGTCTCCAGTTCTCTGGACACCTACTCTGGGTCTGGCCTTCCTCCACTTGCTCAATACATCTTCTCTCATTGAAGCTTCACCACAGTCTACCACCTATTAAACTAAGCTAACTCACATTGCATGAGCTAACATATTATACGTAATTTTATCCTCATTTTATAAATGAGAGAGTTGAGGCACTGAGATGAGAGCCCCACCCCGCTCTTCAGCTCTATCCTAGCCCATCTCTCTGGAGATCTCGGGCAGTGCCGGGGGGTACTTTAGGTTGTCACACCTGTGGAAGTGCTGCCGCTTTCTAGTGGGCAGAGGCCAGAGATGCTGCTAAACATCCTACAATGCATAGGGCAGCCCCATAACAGAGAATTCTCTAGCCCCAAAGGGCCTGAGTGCCGGGTGGAGACACCCTGCTCTCGAATGCCTGGGGAGAGAGCTTGTGGGAGGCCTCCGTGCTCTTTCAGGTTTGGGCTGCGTCCATGGCCACGCAGCTGTCTGGGAACAGCAGCAGCAAAGGCCCCGGCAGGATGAGCATTGGCCTGTGCACGGAGGACATCCAGGAGGAGGTGACAGAGGTGGAGGGTGGGGGAGAGTGGGCAGCTGTGGCCGAGGTCAAGGAGTGGGCATTGACCCTTGAGTGTCATCGGGAGCCATTGGAAGGTCATAAAGTATGAGATTATAGATGGCTTTTTATTGTTCTTTTGCTTATTTCTATTTTATGGCTGCTGGGGGCTGAATTATGTCCCCTGCAAAGCTCAGGTGTTGAAATCCTAAGCCCTGGTGCCTCAGAATGTGACTAGATTTGAAGATAGGGTCTTTACAAGGTAATGAAGTGGAAGTGAGGTAATTAGGGTGGACCCTCCTAATCCACTGTGACCAGTGCCCTTATAAAAAGAAATGAGGACATGCACACGTTTGCACACAGGGAAGACTCTATGAAGACACAGGGAGGAAAGGACCGCCATCTACAAGCCATGGAGAGAGGCCTCAAGAGCAAACAGCCCCTCCCACACTGTCATCTCAGATTCCTGTCCTCTAGAATTGTAAGAAAATACACCTCTGCTGTCTCAGCCACTCAGTCTGTGGGACTTTGTTATGGTAGCCCTGGCAAACTCATACAATGGCTGTTCTCCAGGAGAGAAATATGTGCACACAGCCGTATAGTTACAGAACCCACCCATCCCCCATTCCACCCCCCCGCCACCAAAAAATTAAAAACAAAAAACAAAAAACAGTAAAAATGCTTTAAAAGGATGAGTCAAAGGAGACACCGTCAACACCCTGGAGACTCCATGCAGAAACGAAAGCTTTGTCTAAAATCTAACTGTAGGGATGTGAGGAGAAATCATTTTCCAGAAACATGGATCTCCCAAGAGGAATTACAGGTAGGACATTTCAGCGTCTCCGGCCTGACAAGTCCAGACACGTGCGCATCTCACCGTGAAGACGGACAGTGCTCAGCACACCCAGCCTTTAGAGGATTCAGTCTGGAGAGAAGCACGCAGGGCTGCGGTGGATGCATTCATACCGTAACCACCACCTGCCTCCTTCTGATGAGTTTTGAAACTGCTTTGGAAAAGGCAGTAGTTTACAAAGGGCATTCAAGGTTACAACAGGGGTGGCATCAGAGAAAGACAGAGAAAGGATGAGGAGGAAGGGAGGGAGGGAGGGAGAGAGGGAGAGAGGGAAATCAACGACTCAAACGTTTAGCAGACAGTTTCAAATGGCCACTATGGGTGGTTGTCAAAATGAGAAGGGGAGTTGTGAAGAAAATATATAATAAAGCATGCACAGTGGGCTAAGGAGGAGGGACCAAGGAAGCCTGTGTTAGCCCAGGTTACTTTGCACTTGGATGCATTTAGAGTGCTGTTGGTTTGCACACCACAGACATACTGTGCAGTGGTTCTAAATATCCCCTTATGAATGGAATCTGCACAGACCACAGCTGTCCCCCCAGACTGTGCCCTATTAATTGTGGAATTGCGGAATTGCCTTGCTTGGATCTCGGAAGGAAAGCTCAGTTGCGTCTTTCTCTTTGTAGTGCAGTCTGACCTGCATAGACAGGACTGGAGTGAGGCTGTTCGAATTTTCTTTAATTTAGAATCTTCCACCATCATCACTTTATCTGACAGCTTGTGAGAAACCTAGAAACCATTCCCTCAGCCAGGCACAGTGGCTCAGACCAGTAATCCCAGCACTTTGGGAGGCTGAGGCAGGTGATGACATGAGGCCAGGAGTTCGAGACCAGCCTGGCCAACATGGTGAAAGCCCGTCTCTACTAAAAATACAGAAATTAGCCAGGTGTGGTGGTGTGCGCCTGTAGTCCCAGCTACTCAGGAGGCTGAGGCAGGAGAATTGCTTGAACCCGGGAGGCGGAGGTTGCAGTGAGCTGAGATTACCTGTCCAAAAAAAAAAAAAAAAAAAAAAGAAAGAAAGAAAAAAGAAACCATTCTCTCTCAGCAAATGCCTAAGTAGAAGCCGCCAGTGACTGTTTCCACTGACCCTCCCTGCCAGGGCTCCCCTCTCAATCTGATAACTGCTGACTATTCCAAATTCCCTGTTGTGAAAACTCCCTCTCCCCAAATGTCTCAGAGGCTGTGGTGGGTGTTGAGTCTGGCTGGGCCTAGAAGGTTGAAGTGGAATTAAAACCATCTGAGTAAGTGACCGTGGATTGACCATGTGGTCCTGGCCGAGATGCAGTCAGTTTCTGCAAGAGGGTGGGTGATGGACACGTCCTCAGAGAAAACCGGGAGGGCTGAGGACGGGGTGAGAATGAAAGAGTGCCCTAGTGTTCATAACAAAAGGAAAAGTGGTGAGGGCAGGATGTGTTATCCCTTAGTAGAAAACGGAGCGAGAGGAGCTACGGAAATTGTAGCAGGCTGACTTTGAAGATGGTCCACAATTCCCACCTTCTGGTAGATGCCTCATGATGTCATCCTTGACCTGATATGGGCTGGACCTAGTGACTTGCTTCTGTGATTAAATTACAAGTGACTGTGACTCCCACCTTTGCTAGCACACACTCTTTCTCTCTGGTGGGCTTTGACGAAGCAAGCTGCCACCCTGGAGAGGCCCACACGGCAGGGGACTGAGAGTGTCTTCTGGCCAACAGTTGGCAGGGAACTGGGTCCTGCCACCACTGGCAGGCCAACCACGGAGCAAGCCTGGAAGTGGATCCTGCCCCAGCCGAGTCTCTGTGACAGCCATATGGGACGGGACGCTGGGAGCCCACACCATCATCCCAGCCTATGAGACACCCTGAGGGAGGGGTCCTCTAAGCATGCCCAGATTCCTGACCCACAGGAACTATGAGTCCGAAACATGGGATTTTTTTCAGCTATAAATTTTGAAGTAACTTACTATGCAGTGATGGATAACAGTACAGACCCCAGCTGAGACTTGTATCCTCTTACCCCAGACCCTGAGTCAGAGGCCAGCCTGGTGCTACTGCTGTGGCAGTGTGAGCCCTCATTAGCAACACAAGAGGGTGGACCCCAGTCCCTTCCAGGTCTAGAACTCTACATACCTGCTGGCATTGCCATGTAATGAGCTGTTCTCCTGCACAAAAGCCTAACCCTTTCTTGCCACTGTAGACCCAGGCTCGGAGCTTCCAGGTATGCCCTAATGCCCAAAGGTGGGCACTGAAACCCTTTGTAAACTGAGATGAGCCATTCTTAAATCGCCTAACATTTGGAGACTAGGAGTACCTCTGAAACTATTAAAGCAGAAGCATTTCTTGAATTTTTTTCTTTCTTTTTTTTTTTTTTTTTTTTTCGAGAAGGAGTTTTGCTCTTTTTGACCAGGCTGGAGTGCAATGGTGCGAACTTGGCTCACTGCAGCCTCTGCCTCCTGGGTTCAAGTGATTCACCTGCCTTAGCCTCCTGAGTAGCTGGGATTACAGGCACCTGCCACCATGCCCGGCTAATTTTGTATTTTTTTTTTCAGTAGAGACAGGGTTTCACCATATTGGCCAGGCTGGTCTAGAACACCTTACCTCAGGTGATCCACCTATCTCGGCCTCCCAAAGTGCTGGGATTACAGGCGTGAGCCGCTGCGCCTGGCCTCTTGAATAATTCTTCGGGTAGCCTCCCTGCCTTGCTCTATTTTTTTTCTCTAACATTTCCACCATCTAATGAGCTTTATTATTTACTGATTGATTATGTCCATTGCACATTGTCTGTCTCAACCCACCCATATGTACTCAAAATAAATTCTGCCAATCAGTAATCCTTCTCTGTCTGATTTACTGATGTAGTCCAAGCACCTAAAATAGTTTTGGAAGCACACCATTTGCTCAACAAATAATTGCTTAATAAACGATTGTTTTGGGGAGGCAGGTAGGGTGGGGTAAAGAGGGGAAGGTATTAGGATACAAGTCACAATCAACTTTGAACTGTGCTGCATTAAAATTTTTTTATTAGGCTGGGCACGGTGGCTCACACCTATAATCCCAGCACTTTGGGAGGCAGAGGCGGGTGGATGACCTGGGGTCAGGAGTTTGACACCAACCTGGCCAACGTGGCAAAACCCCGTCTCTACTAAAAACACAAAACAGAAAAAAATTAGCTGGGCATGTTGGCAGGAGCCTGTAATCCCAGCTACTCTGGAGGCTGAAGCAGGAGAATCGCTTGAACCTGGCAGGCAGAGGTTGCAGAGCTGAGATTGAGCTGCTGCACTCCAGCCTGGGTGACAAGAGCAAAACTCTGTCTCAAAAAAAAAAAAAAAAAAAAAAAAAATCCCAAATCCCCTCCCATTTTCCCAGGCTGCCTGCACACATCACACCTTTCTATGTGACCCAGGAAGGCTGGGAAGCACTGGCAATGCTAATCAACCTTAATTATGAAGTTCAAAACAGACCATTTTTGAATATTAGTCTGTTGATAATTATATACTGAATTGGACACTTATTCTTTTTCCTGCTTAGACTTTACTACTCTTCTGTTAGTAATAGAATGTGTATTTTTCTAGAAGAGCCCTTACTTCTCTGCTCTTGAATCTCTTAACATTTGGGTCAGGGCTAGGCACCTGACTCCATCCTGACCAATCATAGCATGAGCTCTTCATGACCTCAGTGATTGGTTCATGGTGGACACTTGACTCCCGCCTGGTCAATCAGGCAGGACTCTTCTTGGCCTCAGTGAGTGGTTCATTGGTCCACTCAGGTAGACACCTGACTCCAGTCTGGCCAATCATAGCATGGACTCTTTCTGGCCTCAGTGATTGGTTCACGATGGACACCTGACTTCAGCCTGGCCAATCATAGCATGGACTCTTCATGACCTCAGTGATTGGTTCATGGCGGACACCTGACCCAGGCCTGCCCAGTCAGAGGATGGATTCTCCATAACCTTGCTGGTTGGTTCAGGGGTGGGCACCTGAGCCAGGACTGGACACATGGATTCCCCAGGTCACAGCAATTGGTCCAGATTCCTGGAGGTGATCCAAGTCCAGCTGGTAAGACTCCATTTAGGGATGTTCCTTTGAATTGTTGTGACAAAAGCTTGCTGCTTTTACTGCAGTTTCTGCAAGGATAGAGAATAAACCTGAACCTCCAGCATCTGTCTCTGGATCATGAGGCTGCCTGATAAAAGAGCCTGCATGAAGGAAAGCTGAATGAAGAGGTGGAAAGATTGAGGCAAAGTTCTGATGACATCATCTGAGTGCCTGGATCCAGCTGTGCCTGAAGGTAGGATTTTCAGTTACGTAAGACAATAGTTTCCATTTTCTTGCTTATGCCAGTTGGAATGGGAAGCGTTCTAATCCAATAATGCACAGAGAATATAACTTACAAACCAGCCCATCTCGTTTTCCTTGTCCTCAGTGCAAGGCAACAAAAAGATGCCAGTGCACATGTCACTGATAATTAAGTTAACATCGCATTATCTCTGACGGCATTCTGAATGGCACAGTGCTACAGAAGAGGAACATTTTACACAGCCATGCTCCTGACTGTTGTCCCGTTGGCAGAAGGACTCACCAAGCTGCCAGTTTGTCTGGTGTTATAACTGTCAGACCCTTGGTACCACTGAGCTACTTTGTAAACCTTAAGAGCCACAGCAGAGAGGACTGTGTGCTTACCTGTGCCCACATGCACAGTGTCTTAAAGACAGCAACAGGGTCCTTTATCCTTGTCAATCACTGATCTGCAGGTGAGTTACGCGATAGTTTCTTTAGCACAAACGCTAAGTCGGAGCAGCAAATAGCCCTTTTTACTCCGGGTAAGCATGTGAAACATTGGATCTTCTGGCTGAAACACCAAAGTGTATATTTCTCAGCCTGCACTCAGCCACTCCAGTGACAGCCACAGAGCAGGCCTGGATCTGAACAGGCTGAGGTATGGGACACAGGACAGCAAAGTGGGAAGTCTGCAGTAGTGGCGCTCAGGCCTGGGCAACTGGCGTGGTGTGTGGTCCAGGGAGCTCTCCAATTACACAGCCCTCCTCTCCCCCAGATTCTGACAAGTCCCCAGGGGGCAAATGCTTTGTAAAGCTTCCCGGGGATTCCCTGGCGACCCCCACTCTAGGCTGAGAATCAAAGCTCTGAATTACCCTTCCTGTTGATAAGCCTCGTACCCTAGTGCTCCAGGCCCTGGTCAGATGAGGCATGGGACTTAATCTACAAACACCTTATCTTCAAAAGGAAAATATTTTCATGATTGCCTAAGTAGTAACATGGTCATTACAGAAGATTGTAAGATACCAAAAGCTATACTGTAAAGAAGAAAAAAATGTACCCATACCTTGCTCATCTCAGCGTCATCGCCACCTGGGCCCTTCTTAGGAGTGCTCCCCCGCACACCCCTGCCAGACCTGGGAATCGGAATCTGCATTTTTCCCAGACCCCCAGAGGGTTGTGTGCCTGTTCAAGTTTGAGAAGCCCCGAGCTAGTAATTCCACAACTGCATTTGAGTGTCTTGTAGCATCTTATACTTTTATTAAAGTTGGGATTAATATTGAATAATCAATACTGCAGTTGGCATCATTAAAAATGTGATAGTAACTGTATTTTAGTATTACTCAAATACTCAGTTTGGTGTGCTGCTTCTCTCCCTGGATTGTATACAGTATCTACCATCGCATCGTTTGCTTCTGAGACTTTCTTAAAACCCAGTTTCTCCCTTCATCCTCAGCTGGAGAATAACCCCGCAGGCGGCGCACAACGGGTTAACGTCTACCGATGGCGTTAATACCCACATCTAAAGACCCAGCGGCCGCCCCAGCAAAGCCGAGGCTTTGCAGTGTTTGCCATGCGTTTGCTTCATGTTGAGAGATGGGCTGAATGGAGGTTTCTTTGTGTTTGCGCGTATCTGTGTGTGAGTGTGTGTGTGTTCCCCGCAGTCTCCGTGGGTGGCCGCCTGCGGGTGAATGTGCAGCCTTCCCACTGTTGCTTATCCTGCAGGCTTTCCAGACCTCCCTCCCGCCGACGGCCAGCCAGGGGAAGCACATCTCTCGGATGAGAAACCCACGGAAGCTGTGGAAGAGATTTCCTAGTCTGTTCCTCTGCAGGGAAGGCAAGGAAGCCCTCATTCGCAAAGGTCTCTTTTGCAAGCCCTGTTTCTTTTTACACACACAGTTTTGGAAGGTGCCCAAAAGACTGTCCAGAGTGTCCCAGCCTTCTCCAACAGTGCCGGGAACAAGAGGTGGCTGCTGCCGCTTGCAAGTAGGGATGAAGGCCTGAGCCGTCCTGGGCGTTCAGGGCCAGGAAGGCAGGAGGGGAGTGGCTGGGAGGAGGGGGCGCTTTGCAGGGTCCATGGGCCTGAGCTGGACACTAGGCCACAGGATGGGGAGGCGACAGTAGAATTACTGTCTGCCAGTCCCCAGGGTCTGTCATCTTACTTGGCTTTCCCCTGCAAGAAGAACTCTCTCTTTCTCTCTACACACATACCACTCACACACACATACACACACACACTCACACACACACACAGACACACACACAGACACACACACAGACACACACACAGACACACTCACACAGACACGCACACACAGACACACACATACACACAGACACACACAGAGACACACATACGCACACACAGACACACACTCACATGCAGACACACACACAGACACACACACACAGACACACTCACACACACAGACACACTCACACACATACACACGGACACACACAGAGACACACACACGCACACACAGACACACACACAGACACACACTCACACAGACACACACACCATGCGCCCCCCAACCACTCGCACAGACACAGGTTCCTGGAACTGTTTCCCCCAGTTCTCTCCCTCACACATCTTCACCCCATGTCCTGCCCTGATCTGGTGTTCTGGGCATGGCTCCTTTTATTGCTTTTTAAAAGGAGTCTGTGGTTTTATGAGGGCTGTTTGGCCGGCAGAGGTTGGGCTAGGCCGGGTTTTCGATGCCTGTGGCCCCATCAGCCCAGGGAACAGGCCACCGAAGCTGAGCAGCTGCTCCTGAAAACAGCCCGGAACAGCTCTTCCCAGCCTCCGCCGCTGCACTGAGCATTGCACTCTCTCTCCCCTCTGACTGCTAGCTCTGACTGCAGCCCCAGGCCTCTCAGTAATCCTCAGCAACTCAAGCCTTCGCTGGAGTCCTCAGCGGGTGGGCGGCTGTAAAATCTTTTTGTTTGCTGCCTTGTCATCCTCTTCCCATCCCCAACCCCCACGGTCCGGGAAATAAGCACCCAGTACAAAAACTCCCTGTTCGTATCTGGTAAATTTTCAACTAAAAAGTTCAGCATTCAGGTGAGTGGGCTCGAGATCCAGCTGGTTTGAAGAGAGGAATAAAGGACAGGGTGTTGGGCGTGGGACTGGCACCCGCTGAAACCCGCATCATGTGGGTGCCAGGTGTGGGTCCCCACTGGCGTCACAATGCACAGCCCACCTGCTCTGCCAGCTTCCGCGACCTTGATCTCAGCCAATCCTGTTTTGGGCCCCATCACAGTCTTTCTGTCTGTGGAACTGGGCAAGCGGGAGGTTTCTCAGGGCCCAAGATGGTTTTTCAGATGTGGATATTGGCCAACTCCCGAAGTTGCTAGAAAAACGTAGGCAGCTTGGCCACCTAAGTAAAAGCCATTGATGGCATTTTTCCCAGCCTCAGCTGAATTCAAACCACTGAACTCTTGTGGTTTGTTTTTTTTACAGCTTTCGTAGCTAACAGGACTGGATGCCTTTAAAAAACTTTTCAAAATAATATTTTGAAATCTACCATTATTTGGTTTTCCCTCTGTAAAGGCTAATCTATCATCATTTCCCCATAGCTTGCTTTGTGGAAGGGGGTGGGTGAGGGACAAAGGAAAGGTAACATGTTGACCAAGACAAGCGCGGCGTGAAGGAAGGGTAAGTCCTGCGTTCCAGGCCCTGTGCGGCCTCTGCCCAGCACAGTCACAAGCTTTGTGGGCCTCAGTGCCCTCCTCTGGAGAATGGGAAGAGTAATACGACAGGCCTAACGACAAGACAGTTCTGTGATTAGGCTGATGTTCGTCAGAGCATGTATTCACTGTAAAGTGCTACATAATATGAATTATTGTGCTTTAACAAGTAATCTGAAAGCAGTATAAAGTGCTTCTAGACTTGCAGATACCAAGAAACCTAGGTATCTGGGTTATTCATTCTCGGTTGGCAAAAGGTGGTCCCTGCATGATCAGCCCTGCAGGCCCCACGTGTTCTTTCAAGGCCTCAGGCTTTTGGAAAGCTTCTCAGTGCAGCAAGCGTGAATAGCAAGGGCTACTCCGTGCTCTTTACTTACCGGTTTTTGCCTTAAACCATGACAGTTGCCACAAGGGTTAGGGATGCAGGTAGCGTTGCAGACAGACTGACAGAGCTTTGAGTTCTAACTTGGCCAATTAGCTTAGCTTCTCTGAACCCCGTTTCCTCATCTGTAAAACAGGTATAACAACAGCAACAACAATAGAAATAATCTGCTGATATGATTCTTGTGAGGTTAAAAAACAATGTTTACACATTGCTTACCAGTATGGTATCTTGCACGTTGATTGAATGAATGTAAGATAATGAGGTTGATCATTATTTTAAGGAATTGGAGGCAGAAAATTCCCACCTATGAATTCCTTTGCACCTAGTGGTGGGACTTTCTCTTGGTCATGCATTCATTTGACAAGCGTTTACTGAATACCTTCTACGAGCTCCTGGGAGATCAGAATATGCCATCCCCAAATACGAAGGATTGTTCAGCTGAAAATGATTAAGAAGCAGATGCAGGAACCCCTCAGTCTTCCCTCTATTTGTCTAAAAGCAGGACATAGATTTATAGAGACAAAGAGTGTTCCTGCCCAGGAGAACAAAGGTCGACCACTGAAGGCTGCTGTAGACTCTCATCGGCCTGGAGGTGATACAGAGGTCTCCACTTAACCAGCTGTCGAGCCAGCCGTTCTCCACCACGGACTGGCCTTCCCGCAGGTTGCCGCAGAGACTCACAGTCCTTTCCTTTGTTTTGTCCCTTCTCTAAAAATGTACTGTTC
Source organism: Rhinopithecus roxellana (assembly GCF_007565055.1). Lineage (NCBI taxonomy): Eukaryota > Metazoa > Chordata > Mammalia > Primates > Cercopithecidae > Rhinopithecus > Rhinopithecus roxellana. The sequence goes on along the minus strand of NC_044564.1, from coordinate 84,605,712 downwards.
TTTGTTGAAGATCTTATATCAGCTGGGAGTCAAGGCCACTTCTTGGAGAACGATTCAGGATGGTTCTCTGGGTGTCTCCCATGTATATATAAAATACACATATTAATCAACTTCTGTTTGTTTTCCTCTTGTTTAGGTGTCCTTTGTAACAGGGCTTCATTACAACTAAGAACCTACCAGGAGTTACTCTTCCCCCACAAGATCCAGAATGCCTTCTGGTTTCCTCTAATGAAGCAGTAGCTTGACCAAGTCCTACCCACTGCTCTAGTACCGAGAACTCCAGCTGCAGCGCATGAAAGGAAAGTGAACACAGGGAAAGCTGGGACTTTGTTGAGGGTCACAGAGGAGTGGTTCCACGGGGTGCCAGGGGTGTGGGAGCAGAGTCTTGGCCTTTGGAGCAGGTAGCCTGCATGGTGAAAAGTGATGGGAATAGTGCTGCATTCAGATACAGGATGGACCGAAATAACAAAGAGACTCAATGCGGTGGCTGAGAGCCAAGTTCATTTCTCTTACTCAAGGATGGAGTAGGTGATCCAGAGCTACAGCAGTGGCTCGATGGGGCAGGGAGCCAGGCTCTCCGCCTTGTTACCCCACCTTCTCCTAGGGGATTCCTTTGGTCCAAGTGGTTCCCTCACATGAACGATGGCTTCATAGTCCAGCAGGTAGGAAGGAGAAAAGAGTGAGGGAAGGCGCAACCACTCTCTTGAAGGCCATGGCCTGGAACTTACCCAGCTTCCTACCTTAACTGAGTGACATGAGCACAACTAGCAAAGAAGGCTGAGAAATGTAGTCTTAATGCTACGTTGTCCTATAACCAGCAAAAATGTGGGGATTTCATTATTAAAGGCAGAAAGAGAGCATGTTAGGGGGACAAGAAGGCAATCAAAGGGGTGGATTAGGAGGGACGGGAATATCATTGTCCACCCAGCAAGGAAGACAGTGTTGGGCACATAAGGGAGAGTGGGAAATGTGAAGGCAGAAATGACAGCTGATGGCGGGGGGAATGAAGCCACTGGCCACTGAGGACCCTGTGATCTGGATGGTAAAGGGGGTATTGTGATAGGAGGCCAGCAAAGACAGGGACCTAGGGTTCACTGGGGCGTTGTGCAGGGCGCTGCAGCATGGTGGGCACACTGACTGTGAGATTGTAGAAGAAAGTACAGTTTGGGGACTGGTGCGTCAGCACCTCAGTGTCTTTTCTGGGAAAATCTGGTTCTGTCTGGGATTTTTCTCTGCTATGTGAATTCCTTGTTCATTCATTATGGGATCACTTCATTGATTTTCTAGTCTTTTTTCTATTTTCTTATATGAGCTCTTCTCATTAATCTCTACTGCCAATTGTTTCAATGTAACAGTATTACCAAGAGGTACCACTGGACTACGGACTTTCTGAGGTGTTTTAGATGTGACCTTGACTTGGTTAAAAAGGATGGATGCAATCACCTTCCAAAATCTCCAAATTTATCACCCTAAAACCTCCAATTGGGTGGATGAAAACTACAATATAAAGTCAGACAGATTTAAACTGGCATGAAACAATGTAGAGAAGGCCTATCAGTACACTTAAAAAACACTTTTATAGTTTTCGTCTCCATCCTCAATTTGATAGCTCCAAGCTACAAATGATTCTTATAAACATCTGCTTCTTGTATTTATTATGGTTTTGGATTTTTGTGCCAAGAATATGCACGACAGGGCTGCCATTCTTTTCGACCAAATGTATCTGAACATGTGTTTCTGCATTCTCATCTGTTTCTCTGTAGAGAAAACATGCATTGAACCAATAGCATGTCTGGAGCAGTATCTTATGATTTCAACAGCTTCCCTCTGTGATCCACCAAACAGATATTCATGGTGGGCACTCTGTGCTCTCTCTCAGCCTGAATCTAACTCTGCCAAGCCGTGGTTCTTCAGCTCAGATATGGATGGTATTAACCAGGGGTCTTCCGGGTTGTTAGAGCCCCCACAACCTGGAGGAAGTGCAGCGTGTCCAGTGTGCCTAAGCAAACTCAGCTTTAATCTGCTAAGAAGTGACAGAGCATCTTGGAAGACTGGGAAAACCTGCCATATTGTTCCTCAAGCACCGAATCATCAAGAGATGCTCAGTAGCAACGAATACGAACCTGGGTTCTGGCTCAGTCTTGTCACTCAAAAAACTTTGGTAGGTCATTATAGCTCCATGTGTGTGGCTGAGAATAAAGAGTCTGGATGTGATGCACATGTAAACACACAATTACAGTATTCTGTGTGAGTTCTAGATTGGAGGTTGTGGGGCTACAAACAAATTAGATCACCTAAGCTGGGATTTGATGCAGCAGAGCAATGCCTCCCACATTCTGGCATTTCAGGGGGCCCTCCGCTCACTCTGTAGTGAAGCTGTCAGCCAAAGGATGTATGTGCCAGCAACATTGACAGTGTAAATGTAAAAACTATGGAGACTGAGATGACAGAAGACAGAGGAGTAGAAGTAGAAATAATTGAAGGTGTGTGGCCTGATGACCCTGTTTTACAAAGCAGGGACACAAGAGGTTTCATCTTTGGTTGATGGAAAAAGAAATAATGGAGTAAATAAAACTACATTGACCAACAGGAGCAATAGAGAGACTGAAATGATGATGAACCTTTATTGGCGGGAAGAATTAAGGAGAAGTAGCGGAGAGGCTCAAGGGAGCTGAATTCAATAGACAGTGCCCAAAATAGAAACGTGTTGTTTAGAGATGTGGAAATAACCACTTAAAAGGATTTGCCTCGGGAGCGGGGCTGGGGAGGCGTTAGGATTTGTTCGCTGTTTTTCTTTATAAGCTCTTCGTATCGATGGAGATTTTTAAGTCTTATTGCATTGGTTAGAATTAAGTTTAGTAGCAAGTGACAGAATGCCACAAATAACAGCTTAAATAAGAAAGATGGTTATTGTCTTCTCATGTAAATTTGGTTCGGGGTAAGCAGTTCAGGACTGTTGTGGTGGCCCTGTTGTACAGAGCCTTCAGTGCCCCAGGCTTCCCCCAGCTCAGGGCTTCACAAGGCCATCCCTAGGCTGCCATCTTCATCCTCATGGTCCAAGATGGCCACATCCGTGTTCCAGGTAGCAGAACGGAGGAAGAGAGGAAAAAGAGGGCAAACGGGGCACAGGCCCTGGCGTGCTGCCCTTAGACAAGGGTCCGGGAAGCTGTCTCATGATACTTCCTCTTATATTTAATTGGCCAGAACGTAGTCACATGGCTACACCTGCTGTGTGAGCTGCAAATGAGCTGGGAAATGTAGTTTTTATACTAAATTTCTATGTCCATATTTTAAAACTCAATTACTATGGATAAAGGGGAGGATATATATTGTTGGAGAGCTAGCCACCCCGCTACACTCACCTTGATATAAATAACAGAAATCATGAGCATTAACAATAAGACTGTATTTTCATAAGATAATGCTGGAAAAGAAAATATCAAAAACTGGAATGGATTGATAGAAGGAGAGAAGAATGGGTAGATGAATGGATACATGAGGAGCAGGCATGCCGGAATGATCATTGGGAAATCTGGGTAGGTGGTCTGCTCAGTGTAAAATGTTCAACTTCTCTGTATACTTGAAAACATTAATCATGTTGGGAGAAAATAGGTTTAGGGAGAAAAAGAGCGATTACTTTTTAAACTATTTTTGAAATTCACAGCGTATCTGTCCTGAGGGCTTGGCTTTGCCCATCGCTCTTCTTTCCTCAGCTTTCCTTCAGAACTCCTTTGGTTCTTCATATCCTGACTTACTTCTCCCACACCCAGTGCCCCGACTCCCTCCGTTTCTCTGCCCCTTTATGTTCTGGCTTCTGTCTAGGTCTTAATACATGGCTTCTGGTGCCTCGGGCTGGAGCCGTCCCCTGGGTTACCCCAATCTGGATGTGAGTCAGAGAGAGTCCTGGCCCTGGTGGCCCGGCTCACTGGAAAGACCGCCTGGGCAGGCTCCCCTCCCCCTTCCCCAGCTGGAATAATTAAACACGGTGTTTTGTTCAACAACTTTGAAGAAAATTTCCTTCCTTCCTCCTTCCATTTCCTCTTTTGTTTTGTGACAAAGTATAGCAGTTGTATCATAGCTTATAGAATGATGAAGGAAGACAGGGATAGTTCTAAGATACATGCACTTTATAAAACCATCAGCATAACTAAATCTCAATGCAGGTCATGGTGAGGTTTTGGCCAACCATTCATTGAGTCGATGAGTATTCAGTGCTTCCGATGAGCCAGACACCATAATGGCTGTGGGCATTGATTCATCCTAGACACCAGTCATTTGGGAAGCAACTTAGTTTCCCAATGAAAGCTGTAACAGGGCCTGCTGATACACGATCTTTGAGGTGGCACTACGGCTGACCTTGCCTGATTAGAGGTCCTTTCGGGAATTTGGTAACTAAGCACCTTGGACGGGGCCAGGGGGCCTGTGCTAGAATGCTTCCTCCTCTGCAGGGTTTGTGCTGAGAGCCGTGTGCCATTACTGGACTCAGACCACCTGCCCCTACTCATCACACAATCGCCTCATGATTCCACCTCACAGGTGTGTTTCATGCTTGGCAAAATCTGAAGTGAGCAAACTGTGCAGACTCTGTCTCTCTCTGTGCCTTTCCAGTTCAATGCAATCCAGTTCCTTGCCTAAATAGTTCATCCATTTATTCCATGTCAACAATCACCACTTACTTTCTTGTTACTCTCATTTATATGACTTTGGATAAACTTGTCATTGCCCAGATGAGTCTTTCATTATGTTGAGACATGCCATGGCATCCTTTCCTTTTTATTTTGCCTCGGAGAATATTTAGTGTGTGGCCTTTGTGCAGTGTTTTCTGCCTAGTATTTCCAAACTGTCATTTCTGTAGAATTCAGCAAAAAGTGGAGAGGAGAGAAAATAAGGAGGGAAAGGGCAAAACAAAGCCAACCGTTTGGCTGAAAAACAAAAAAAAGCCTGCAGTCTCCTTAGCTAGCATTTCCTGTCAGGAACAACACATGTTGAATTATTCACATTGTCTTGACTTTCTAGGTAATAGCAGTAAAGCTTGTCAATAATGATGGCAAGGTTGCTGAATGCGTCTGCCCCAGCCGTCTGGCCTAAGTGACACTACTGGCCTCTTTATGCCCTTGAAAATATGTTATTTATTTATTTACTTATTTTTGAGACAGAGTTTTGGTCTTATTGCCCAGGCTAGAGTGCAATGACATGATCTTGGCTCACTGCAACTTCTGCCTCCCGGGTTCAAGCAATTCTCCTGCCTCAGCCTCCCGAGTAGGTGGGATCATAGGCATGCACCACTACACCCAGCTAATTTTGTATTTTTAGTAGAGACTAAATGTTGATCAGGCTGGTCTTGAGAAAATATGTTATTATCAGATGCACCTGGTGTGAATCAGGACAGATCAATTGCTTCGCTATTTCTTTGCAATGTCTTTGGAGTAGAAGAGGACTGAGCTAATAAGAATAACAATAATTCAGGTGCCTCTTCCTGGGGCTTCCTCAGGACTCATCAGTTTGGGAGCTGACGGGCTAACCCCCTCCCCGTTCCTCCTGAGCAAGGGACACTGAGTAACACACTGATGGGCTAACCCCCTCCCCGTTCCTCCTGAGCAAGGGACACAGTAACACACTGATGGGCTAACCCCTCCCCGTTCCCCCTGAGCAAGGGACACTGAGTAACACACTGATGGGCTAACCCCCTCCCCGTTCCCCCTGAGCAAGGGACCTGAGTAACACACTGATGGGCTAACCCCTCCCCGTTCCCCCTGAGTGAGGGACACAGTAACACACTGATGGGCTAACCCCCTCCCCGTTCCCCCTGAGCAAGGGACACTGAGTAACACACTGATGGGCTAACCCCCTCCCCGTTCCCCCTGAGCAAGGGACCTGAGTAACACACTGATGGGCTAACCCCTCCCCTTTCCCCCTGAGTGAGGGACACAGTAACACACTGATGGGCTAACCCCCTCCCCGTTCCCCCTGAGCAAGGGACACTGAGTAACACACTGATGGGCTAACCCCCTCCCCGTTCCTCCTGAGCAAGGGACACTGAGTAACACACTGATGGGCTAACCCCCTCCCCGTTCCCCCTGAGCAAGGGACACTGAGTAACACACTGATGGGCTAACCCCTCCCCGTTCCCCCTGAGTGAGGGACACAGTAACACACTGATGTAACACACTGAGTAACACACTGATGGGCTAACCCCCTCCCCGTTCCCACTGAGCAAGGGACACTGAGTAACACACTGATGGCCTAACCCCCTCCCCGTTCCCCCTGAGCAAGGGACACTGAGTAACACACTGATGGGCTAACCCCTCCCCATTCCCCCTGAGTGAGGGACACAGTAACACACTGATGGGCTAACCCCTCCCCGTTCCTCCTGAGCAAGGGACACTGAGTAACACACTGATGGCCTAACCCCCTCCCCGTTCCCCCTGAGCAAGGGACACTGAGTAACACACTGATGGGCTAACCCCTCCCCATTCCCCCTGAGTGAGGGACACAGTAACACACTGATGGGCTAACCCCTCCCCGTTCCTCCTGAGCAAGGGACACTGAGTAACACACTGATGGGCTAACCCCTCCCCGTTCCCCCTGAGTGAGGGACACAGTAACACACTGATGTAACACACTGAGTAACACACTGATGGGCTAACCCCCTCCCCGTTCCCCCTGAGCAAGGGACACTGAGTAACACACTGATGGGCTAACCCCTCCTTGTTCCTCCTGAGTAAGGGACACAGTAACACACTGATGGGCTAACCCCCTCCCCGTTCCTCCTGAGCAAGGGACACTGAGTAACACACTGATGGGCTAACCCCCTCCCCGTTCCCCCTGAGCAAGGGACACTGAGTAACACACTGATGGGCTAACCCCTCCTTGTTCCCCCTGAGTAAGGGACACAGTAACACACTGATGGGCTAACCCCTCCCCTTTCCCCCTGAGTGAGGGACACAGTAACACACTGATGGGCTAACCCCCTCCCCGTTCCCCCTGAGCAAGGGACACTGAGTAACACACTGATGGGCTAACCCCTCCCCGTTCCCCCTGAGTGAGGGACACAGTAACACACTGATGTAACACACTGAGTAACACACTGATGGGCTAACCCCCTCCCCGTTCCCCCTGAGCAAGGGACACTGAGTAACACACTGATGGGCTAACCCCTCCTTGTTCCTCCTGAGTAAGGGACACAGTAACACACTGATGGGCTAACCCCCTCCCCGTTCCTCCTGAGCAAGGGACACTGAGTAACACACTGATGGGCTAACCCCCTCCCCGTTCCCCCTGAGCAAGGGACACTGAGTAACACACTGATGGGCTAACCCCCTCCCCGTTCCCCCTGAGCAAGGGACACTGAGTAACACACTGATGGGCTAACCCCTCCTTGTTCCCCCTGAGTAAGGGACACAGTAACACACTGATGGGCTAACCCCTCCCCGTTCCCCCTGAGTGAGGGACACAGTAACACACTGATGTAACACACTGAGTAACACACTGATGGGCTAACCCCCTCCCCGTTCCCCCTGAGTAAGAGACACTGAGTAACACACTGATGGGCTAATCCCCTCCCCGTTCCCCCTGAGCGAGAGACACTGAGTAACACACTGATGGGCTAACCCCTCCCCGTTCCCCCTGAGTGAGGGACACAGTAACACACTGATGGGCTAACCCCTCCCCGTTCCCCCTGAGTGAGGGACACAGTAACACACTGATGGGCTAACCCCTCCCCGTTCCCCCTGAGTGAGGGACACAGTAACACACTGATGTAACACACTGAGTAACACACTGATGGGCTAACCCCCTCCCCGTTCCCCCTGAGTAAGAGACACTGAGTAACACACTGATGGGCTAATCCCCTCCCCGTTCCCCCTGAGCGAGAGACACTGAGTAACACACTGATGGGCTAACCCCTCCCCGTTCCCCCTGAGTGAGGGACACAGTAACACACTGATGGGCTAACCCCTCCCCGTTCCCCCTGAGCAAGGGACACTGAGTAACACACTGATGGGCTAACCCCCTCCCCGTTCCCCCTGAGTGAGGGACACAGTAACACACTAATGGGCTAACCCCTCCCTGTTCCCCCTGAGCAAGGGACACTGAGTAACACACTGATGGGCTAACTCCCTCCCTGTTCCCCCTGAGTGAGGGACACAGTAACACACTGATGGGCTAACCCCTCCCCGTTCCCCCTGAGTGAGGGACACAGTAACATACTGATGTAACACACTGAGTAACACACTGATGGGCTAACCCCCTCCCCGTTCCGCCTGAGTAAGGGAGCTGCTGGTGGCTCTCCTTGTTAATGCCTTTGGTACAAACTGCAAGACATATGAGAAGGAGCCTCTGTAAATGCATGCAGGTGGCTTCTTGCCTCGGGTAACGAGCCTCATTGTCCCTTTGTGTCCTCACATTCAGTTAGTCTCTGGCAAAACAATAAGTGACACTGTAGAAAAGGCAGGAGGGCAAATAGGGATCCCTAAACAAAGAAGGTAGTTTGGGAAGAAGAAAATAAAAGAAAGAAAATCCCTTGAAACATCTTAAAAGCGGCCAACCCTAAGCATGGCCGTATGAAAAGACATTCTCTTTTATTTCACCAAGTTGACTTGAGTTTACTTCTGCTTTTTCTTTTGTTTTGGTTTTTTTTTTTCCTTTAAGAGATTTTGTGGCACAAACAAGTTTCTCCAGAAATCAAGACAATGGGCATTTTAAATGATCCATTGAAAGGATCTTTTAATTTAAGCTGATGTTTCAGACTATATTTTAATAATACAGGCTGTATAACAAAAGCAAAAAGAGTAACAGTCAAACAGTGCTTCGGGTGGAATGGCACCTTTCTCAGAGGCGTGCACAGTGACTTATAAACCTTATTAACTCACAGGGCAAGCACCTCATCACCTGAACAAGCAGGCAGCGACCACTGCCCTTCTTTGCAGATGGGCAACCAAGGAAGCAAGTGACCCTTCAGAGATTCCAGTGTCTTGGCCTGAATGTACAGAAATGTTCCAGGCCAGGCTGATCCTGCCCAGTCTTGCACCCAAGCTGAAGAGGTCACAGCATCACTGTTCAAACCTTATGTCTTCACCCTTTTCTGCTAGCCAGTGCTTCAGAGAGTCTACCGTACCTGGTAGGAGAAGGTGGTGGCTTTAAGTACTGGGGCCAGTTCAAGCCTAAGCCAGAACTCTTCTTTCTGTAATCACCTTTTGTTTTTCAACTTCATCATGTTTATTGCCAAATCTAGCTTTGTGACGTCAGCTTACTTGATTAAGTTCTTGAAACTGTGGTTTCCTGATTTATTAAATTGGAGCAATGACACCCACATTTCAGGGTGGTTCCAAGAACTTGGAAAAAGTAAGTACAGCGCATAGCACTATGTCTCCCATGTAGGCGATGTTCAAAACACATTGGATTTACGTATTTGTATTTTTTTAATAAGTGGGAGTAGTGCTCTCCTGCTTTGCAAACATCGGAGAAGATTGCTCCTAATGTACATTTTAAGCCAATTTGGCTTATCAGGGGAACGATGTGATTCTTGCCCCTCCTTCCTCCCCCCCATGCACACACACACACACACCAGATCTTCCCAGGGAGAGCTTGGTTACACTTTTTGCAATTTGTGTCAAGTCTAGACTTAAAAAAATAGAAGCTTTATACAACAATGAGCGAAGTTTACTAGTTATGTGGTTACAACTTCATAAAGGGAGGTGGTGCACCCAGGTTCACTTCCTAAGAAGAAAGGTTTCACCCCAAGTTTCTCCCAGAAACTGGCAGATAATCTGACAATGAGCTAGTGTTGGGAACATCGGCTTCTGAATAAGACCGGCCTGGGTTTGCCTCCCCAAACTCTGTTCTCATTTGTAAAATTGGGGATGATAGATGATAGGAATGCCTGTCTCACAGCTTCGTATAAGAATGGATATAATGGGTTGAGTGCGGTGGCTCACGCCTGTAACCCCAGCACTTGGGGAGGCCGAGGCAGGTGGATTACGGACGAAGTCAAGAGATTGAGAGCATCCTGGCCAACATGGTGAAACCCCGTCTCTACTAAAAATACAAAAATTAGCCGGGCGTGGTGGCGCATGCCTGTCATCCCAGCTACTCAGGAGGCTGAGGCAGGAGAATCGCTTGAACCTGGGAGGCGGAGGTTGCAGTGAGCCAAGATTGTGCACCACTGCACTCCAGCCTGGCGACAGAGTGAGACTCCGTCTCAAAAAAAAAAAAAAAAAAAAAAAAAAAAAGATGGATATAACGCAGGTGAGATGCTTTGGGCAGCTCCTGGACACTGCTCTGGAAGTGGTAGCTACAGCAGTTCAGAATTATCATGCAGAGAATGAGAACACTTTGCAAATTCAGTGCAAACCGAAGTTTTCCTTTAATCCTGAGCTACAGAACTTGTAGCAGCTAGTTTTGAGTGTACACCATGTTCAGGCTCCTGGAAGAAAGGAACCTTAAACATCTAATTTGTTAGAGAGAAAACACAGAAACACACAGAACCTTCCTGATGGTGAACATGGTAGTCATGGATGGATAGAATTGTTAAAACATTGTAGAACAGCTGCTGGAATTTAGGTTTCAGGACTTCATCTTTGTGTGTGTGTGTGTGTGTGTGTGTGTGTGTGTGTGTGTGTGTGTGCGCTTTAAAACTTTGAAGAGTTTTGTAAGGACTGAAAATATTTGGGGATAAATGTCTAAATGCAAGGCTTTTGGCTGAAACAGAAAATTGTCATTCAGAATCCAGGTTTGACTTGGACAGGGAGTGACTTAAAAAAACAAGGAGACAGACATTTATGGAAATTGTATTTACTCAAGGCTGAAGAGAAGGTTTCTGTCTAGCCTAAAAGTGATGTCACACAAATTAAGAAGGGAAACCCTGAGAGGACACATTGGGCAGTGCTTCCCAAAGTATGTTCATAGAACACAAGTCTCAGGAGATGCTTGGTGACGGAGGGGTTCTGTGGCCAACTGAGTTTAGGAAGTAAACTTCACCTCTTGAGATGGACAGTGCACATGCACATGGAAGGGCACTCAGAAGTCCCAAAGTGAGAAACTCTGTCGTGGCTGACCCCATTGGTGGCTTCTGAATAGCTGTTTCTCCTTTTTTTGAGATCAGAACTATGATCTTGTTCAAGAAACACAGGGCCAGCTGCAGTGGCTCATGCCTGTAATCCCAGCACTTTGGGAGGCTGAGATGGGCGGATCACCTGAGGTCAGAAGTTTGAGACCAGTCTGGCCAACATGGTGCAACCCCGTCACTACTAAAAATACAAAAATTAGCTGGGAGTGGTGTCAGGCACCTATAATCCCAGCTTCTGGGGAGGCTGAGGCAGGAGAATCACTTGAGGTGGAGGTTGCAGTGAGTGGAGATCGTGCCACTGCACTCTGGGCGGCTCTAGAGCAAGACTCGATCTCAATTTAAAAAAAAAAAAGAGAAAGAAAGTCCAGGCCCAGCCCCAGTGGGCGAATCGTCCTGTTTCTACGGCAGTCATAGGCCCTGTAGTCCCCTTTGCCAGTCATCAGTACAGGGTGAGCATGTGACTCAGCCCTTCTGGCCAATGAGACTTAAGGGGAGGGAGGCTTTGAGATGTTTGGGAAACACAGAGAGAAACGCAGGGACAGCTGCCCTGGAGTCTGCTGCCTTGGCGTGAGACGGGGTGAGGGAACCGGAGACCTGGAGCGGTTGGAGCGGGCGGCGCTGAGAACAGAGACGGGGCGGGCGGAGCGGCCCTGACACTGCGAGCCCAGAGCTGAGCTCGCGCCTCCAGGCCTCCTGTGACCCCAGCGCAGGCCCCCAGGGCTTGAGCCACCGGTGGCGGGGGCGGCAGCCTGCGGGAGGCTCCTGGTTTCAGCCTCTTGATCAGCGTCCGTTTGCGCAGAACTCCCCTCACCCCGGCTCCCCAGGAGCGTGTGCTCCGTGGAGCACTTTGGGGAAGGCTCGTGGGAGGGGACGGGAGAGAGGCGGGGCGTGGGCTCCCGGGCCCCCGCCCGCGGATACAGCAATCGCGCCTCGGTTGCATCGTCTGGAACATGAGGGGCGGGCCCGCATCCCCTCTTCCTCCCCGGCCAGCTCTGGGGTCCAGTGTCTGCGCCCGGGCCCCTGCGCTCCTGGAGCTGGATCCCGGCAGCCCACCCGCCTGCCCCGCCTGCCGCTAAACTAAGCCTCGGCCTTCCCAGGGCTCGAAGGAGGACAGCAGCGCTGACTCTTCCTGGGGATCCACTGGGATCATACACGCGCGTTTCAAGCTTGCCGTGCCGTGGTCCCCCGCTTCCCCACCTTTCCTTGTTGGGGGCCACCAGGGCCTGCAACTGCGGGCACCCAGCGGGGGCACTGTCCCCGCACTGGCCTGGGGGAAGCGCAGCTGCGCGGCCCACGCGGGGTCGTGGGTGGACGGGGCGGGAGGCGGGCCTGCGACCCACGCCTCTCCCGCGGCCGGAGGGCATCGGTTCAGCTGGTGCCCGGGTCGCGGTGAAGAGGCCTGTGTGGAAACCTCACTGCGCAGCAGCAGTAACTCCATGGCACCCCCGGGTTCAGGCTTCCCTGGCAGGAGGAGTCCTGCGGCTCCAGGCTCCACGCGGCTGAGCGGGACAGGGGAGGCCCCTCCTCCAGCGCGGTCCACTCTGGGGGCTCCGGACCCAAGCGGGGCTTCAGTTATTAGCTGCGCGTCCAGCAGTCCCGCGAGGTTGAGACTGTCTCCGGGTTTCCTGCAAACAGATCCTCCTCGCCTTCAGAGCAACCCTGTTCCCCTTCAGAAAGGAAGGACAACGAAGTGATACCGGGTTTTCTTTTTGGAAGATGTCCTGACCTATGTGTATGAGCAGAGGTGGGAGAACAGGGATGCCAGAACCAAGAACAGACTCATCCCCCTAGCTTTGCTCAGTTATCCTAAAAACCCAAGTAGCCAGTTTCACTATGCTGCTCTTTAGAGACATAGACACTGAGGCTCAAAAAGATGGAGAAACCCGTCCAAGGTCACACACAGCTAGAAGTGAGGGAGCTGTCAGATTCACACTTGGCCATCTGACCCCAAAGCCACGCCCTTGACGGTCTCAGGAGGCTTCTACCTTGGGGACATGCCCATTGGCTGGGAAATTCTCCCAGATGTTGTCTAGGTTTGTGTGTAGCTTTCGGAGTTATGGAAGGGTCAGGAGATGTATAAAGATTTTCAGATTAATATGCTCAAAAACCTGACCATGTGGGTTGTAGAAGGACTGCAGATTTCAGTAGAGAGGGTAGAATCTGACCCCCTTGGAATGAGGTGTTCCTGCGAAGGCATCTTTGGGAGAAGTAGCTTCCCATGTCACTGCAGCCTGCAGCCTGGTGGTCTTGGGCAGTAAACAGATGACCTCATTGGCTGAGGCCATCCGTCCGGGCTTCTCTAGAACTCTGGTATAATTTTAAAAGGTGGCCGGGCAAAGACAAGAGTGAGAGAGGACTCCCTTTTGGGATCCTGTGTTGACAGCTCTTTATAACCTCCATGATGGCTTCTGCAGAAATTGCATTTTTAATATTTAAGTAAGAATCAGCATGCTTTGGGGAACCTAACTGAATTTCCAATGGATCAGCAGAAAAGTCCACAAGAGGTTGTGTTTCTTGTTCTAATCCCTTCACTTATTCCACCGAATGGCTGTCAGATGTTCAACCACACCGAGAGCTAGGGAAAGCCCACACCAGGAAGGCTGAACTTTGGCTGCTGCAAGGTGTCTTGAAAACAGTGGTGTTACTTAGGGTTCTGGAAACAGTTGAAAGCCTGGAAGGAGAGCCCGTGTGCTTTATGATGCCTAGGAACAAGGTGGGAGGAAAAGGCAATAAAAGACTTGCTTGTTGCTGAGCTAAAAGGAGTTAGTATGAAAATCCAGATTGCCTTAAGCACAGTTGACTTCCACGGGCTTTGCTCTCTGTATTGGAGGAGCACTGGTATCCTGCAGAATGAGCCTTGGAGCCTCTGCTACACCAGTACTACCTTCTAATAAGAAATGAAGGCAAGGATCTTGATTCCTGGCATTCGTCAAATTGCTGTTTGCAAATAGTTTCCATGTATTTCCCAGCTCTGATGACTTGGTAGTGGTTTCATGCAGCGTGTGATGAGAAGGCATCTGAGGCCTTATGCGATCTCGGAGGAGGAAGGTGTGATGATCAGTCAGTGATCCCCGCCATGGTCCCAGTGGGGGAAAGTGGCCGCAGGTAGGCCAGACATGTGCAGCCCCTGTGGAATAGAGCTGCGATGACCAGTGGGGTTTAGAGTGACATCGCTTGAGACTCCGTAGGCCTTATATTGTGGAGCCTAAGTTTACATGTGCTAGTTCAGTGCGGCAGGAGAAGGTCTCACCTCTTTATTTCCTAAAGGTATCTAATCTTCCCTGCAAACCTCACCTTGCTGGGTGGCTGGAAAGGATGGGTTTCGGGAAGAGGACGGAGGTGGTTTGGAACTCCTTTAATTTGCCAGTTTTTGGAGTTTAGGTTTCTTCGTGTTTAAACAGTCTTCTGGGGAGGGGAGGGGGGAGAGTCTTTCATGTTTCCTCTTCCTCAGCTTGCTGTTCCCAAGAGGGAACCTGGGTCTGTGGAAATGGGAAGGGGTGGCAGTGACCTTGTGACTGAGGGGAGAAGCCTCAGGCGGGGAGCCGCCCTGGGATCCCGGTTGCTGCCATCTGCTTTGGGTAGTGTCCTCTGGCCCCTGAGCTCCTCTGCTCCTGGGCCTAGGGTTCTGCCAGGTAACCTGCGGTTTGTTCTCCTGGTTTGTGGCTGTTCTCCTCCTTGACTTGGCCTCATGTCATTTCTCCTTGATGCCTCAGGCCCTTCTGAACCTCAGCAGTGTCTTCCAGCGGGCCCCTGGCCAGGATGCGGGGCTTGCCATCCCCAAGACCGTGCTGCCGGCAATTAGGATTTTGGAGTTTCAAGTAACGATACAAAACTTCAACTCATACTGAAGCAATGGGAAGATGTATTATCTCACACCATGAGAAGTCTAGAGGCAGGCTGGCCTCCAGTAACACTGTGGTCACCCATAATAGGGTCTTTCTTCCCCTCCGCTCTCTTTATCCTGAAGCTGCTCTGCGCCCTAAACCCTGCCACAAAATGATTTTCAGTGGAAAACAACGTGGTTTACTTTCCTGTTAACAGCCCTCGGAAGAGAACCAAAACCTCTCCTCAAGCAAAGATGGTTAGGTTCCATGCCTTCACTGTGACTGGTTTTCTTTTCCTGTCAGGACAGAGATCTGACGTTGTGTGTTTTACTTCCCTAGTGTGTGGAGGAGTGGCCTCCTCTGCTGTCGGGGCCTCAGGCTTGCCCCCACTGCTGAAGCCATAGCCCCCTGGTTTATCATCTCTCCAATATTATTATGCCTCATCTGTAAACTGAAGATGATAGAGTATCTAATACATGGTATTGTTACCAGGCTAAGCTGAAATAATTTATGTAACATTACTTTGTATAGTTTCTGACACATAAAAGTGATAATAAATGTTAGCTTTTTTTTTCCAGTTCCCATAGGAAATGTTAATTTTTTCCCTTGGCAAAAATAAACGTCAACATTCTGAATCTGTTTTCAGAAAGATGATGTTAGGACAGGAAGGTTTTTTTGTTTTGTTTTGTTTTTTGTTTTTTCTTTTTTGAGATGGAGTCTCACTCTGTGGCCAGGCTGGAGTGCAGTGGCGGGATCTGGGCTCACTGCAACCTCCACCTCCTGGGTTCAAATGATTCTCCTGCCTCAGCAGCCAGAGTACCTGGGATTACAGGCACCCACCACCACACCCAGCTAATTTTTGTATTTTTAGAAGAGACAGGGTTTCCCTCTGTTGGCCAGGCTGGTCTTGAACTCCTGACCTCGTGATCCACCTGCCTTGGCCTCCCAAAGTGCTGGGATTACAGGTGTGAGCCACTGCGCCCAGGCTAGGACAGGAAGTCTTGTCGGCTTAGTTCATTGCTGGCACCTAAAAGTAAGAGCTGGCACCCAGTTAGTGCCTCACTTAATGTAAGGCATCTTCTAGAGTAGAACCAGTCTTTTAATTTTTGAGAATGCTTCAAGTAAAAATGTTAAGTCCCACAGATATATCACTTCTGGAATGTCTTGGGTGTTGACACGCAATCAGAACTCTACCACATCCCTCAACCCTCCAGTGGACATTCGATGCCTTTAGATCCCGGCTCCTCCCCTTGCTCTTGGCAAAGGATGGCTGAAGCCCTGGGGAGAGTCGAGCTGGCTATGACACACTTAAAAGATGTAAAGTGAAGACAGGTTTAAGATCTTTGTGGTGTTAGTGACACCAGGGAATTCTCCCGACAAGGGCCTAGATTTTTAGATCACAAATTACTCATGAACAGAAGATTGTTTATATAATTCCTGGAGAAGGGATTCTAATAGAGGAGCCAAAAGGGATAAAAACGATAATCACGGGACCGAGTGAAGACAGTTTTCGGCTTTGAGTGTGCATGGAGTAAATACAGCGTGCCCTGTCTGAGATTCCAGCACCAGATTCTCATTCAGGACGTAGAGTTCTGCCAAGATTCAACTGCTGCCATGATGTAGCTAGAGCCAAAAAGCACCGAAAAAAAAGACTTTTCACAGAGAGACAGGTGGACAGTTACGCTCTGGCTGATGTGCCCACTTTGCCTGTGCTGCTGAACAAAAGGTTCCCGTGCAAGGCCAATGCGTAATGAGCCACAGTTCAGCCGGAAATACATTTTCAATGGCTTCCATCCCTCTACAGAACAAAAGGGAAAGCCCAATTCAGGTCAGCACTTCATAGCATCCTCATTTGATGAGAAAGAACATTTTCTTCATTGACTGCCGGCACAGTCTCCCTGCTCGTGGGAAGAAGCATCTTTGATCCACTTGGCACAGGTGGTGAGGTTGAGTCCCATCACGGTCCGTGCAGAACTCAGCCGGCATCTCTGCTTCGAGATTTGCTGCATATTATCATATGCAGTGCATGCAAATAGACCTTCATTTCTCTCTGGCCCCTTCTCTCCTTTTTCCTCTACTCTTTTGGAAGTGCTTGAAAACCTATACCTTTCAGAACGAGGAAGAATCTACATTTTTTAATTAACAATAATATTTTTTATTTGGCCTGATTTTATTTTACTTTATTTTGTGTATTTAACTTGTACAACTTGATGTTTTGATATACACATATGTTGTGGGAAATCATCACAATCAAGATAATTAATGTATCTATCACCTCACATTTTTACCATTTTTTTCTTTTTTTGTGGTGAGAACACAAGATCTACGCTCTTGGCAAATTTCAAGTATACAATACCGTATTGTTATTATATTCACATTGCTGCACATTAGATCTTCAGAAGTTATTTACCTTGTGTAACTGAAACTTTGTTTTGTATCCTTTGACAAACATCTCCCATTTCTCCCTCCTCCAGCCTCTGGCAACCACCATTCTACTCTGCTTCCATGATCTCCACTTTTCTGGATTCCCAAGTAAGTGAGATCACGCAGAATCTGTCTTTCTATATCTGGCTTATTTCACTTAGCACAGTGTCCTCTGATTCATCCATATTGTCACAATCTCGCTCAGTCGCCCAGGCTGGAGTGTGGTGGCGCGATCTCTGCTCACTGCAACCTCTGCCTCCTGGGTTCAAGTGATTCTCCTGCCTCAGCCTCCCAGTAGCTGGGATTACAGGAGCCCGCCACCACACCCAGCAATTTTTGTTTTTTTTTGAATTTTTAGTAGAGATGAGGTTTCACCATGTTGGCCAGACTGGTCTCCAACCCCTGACCTTAAATAATTCGCCCACCTCAGCCTCCCAAAGTGCTGGGATTAAAGGTGTGAGCCACCCCGCCCAGTCAGGATTTCCTTCTTTTTAAAGGCCGAATAATATTCTGTTGTGTATATATCACATTTTCTTTATACATTCATCCGAATTGATGGACACATAGGTTGATTTCATATCCTGGCTATGGTGAATAATGCTGCCGTGAAGATGGGAGTGCAGGTACCTCTTTGAAATATTGATCTCATTTCCTTTGGAAAAATAAAAGAAGTAGGATTGATTGCTGGATTAAAAGGTGATCTAATTTTTAATTTTGTGGGAAAATTCCATACCTCTTGCCATAATGGCTGTACCCATTTGCATTCCCATCAACAGTGTATAAGGGTTTCCTTTACTCCACATCCTCACCAGCACTTCTTATCTTTTGCCTTGTTGATAATCTAACAGGTGTGAGGTGAATATCTTATTGTGACTTTGATTTGCAAGAGGAAGAGTATTTTTGATTGTGAAACACTCTAATTTTGTGCTATGCAATATGGTAGTCACTAGTCAGTCATGTTGTAACTATTTAAATTTGAATTAATTAAAAGAAAAAAAAGAAAAAACCAGCCAGATCCTCAGTTGCAGTAGCCACATTTTAAGTGTTCAGTAGCCACGTGTGCTACCACATTATACAGTGCAGATTCTAGAACATTCCCATAAGCACAGAAAGTTCTACTGAACAGCACTGCTCCAGATTATTTACTTATTTATTTATTTTTATCTATTTACTTTTGAGATGGGATTTGCTCTGTCACCCAGGCGGGAACGCAGTAGCATGATCATAGCTCACCGTAGCCTCGAACTTTTGGGCTCAAGCAATGCTCCCATTTCACCCTCCCACGTGGCTGGCACTACAGGTGCACGCCACCGTGCCCAGCTAACTTTTTATTTTTTGTGTGGAGACGAGGTCTCACTATGTTTCTCAGGGTGGTCTTGAACTCCTGGCCTCAAGCAGTCCTCCAACCTCAGCCTTCCAAGTAGCTGAAACTACAGGTTCATGCCACCTTTCCTGGCTTTCTGTAGAGAGGGAGTCTCACTATATGATTTCCAGACTGTTCTTGAACTCCTAGCCTCAAGCAATTCTCCTGTCTCAGCCCCCCAAAGTGCTGAGATTACAGTCATGAGTGGCCACACCTGCTTAGATTCTTAAAGTTTGGTCTATGGTCCAACAGCATCAGCGTCAATGGTCATGTTTTAATTTGAAACATAAGTTGTTAAAATAAAATGTCAATATAAGATTCCTTCCTTTTTACTTGCCTTCAAAAAAAGCAAGACCTTAACTTTATAATATCTTTTCAGTGCATATAATTAAAATAAAAATTTTCGTATCGTACTTGAAAATATTTATTTTTAATTCCTTTTTTGGCAAATAAAGTATGCTATATTCATACAAATGGAATATCTGTAGTCATTAAAATGATATTGTAGAAGATTGTTTATGGCATGGCAGGATTCCATAATGTATTTATTTTTATTTGTATTGTTTAATTTCTTTACAGCTTTATTCTGCCTGACACAATATATTGCTGAGGGGGAAAACCCCAGATTACGAGAGTGAATACAGTATTATTACACACACACACGCACACACGCACACACACACACGCACGCACACACAGACACGCACACACGCACATACGCACGCATGCACACGCAAACACACACACGCACACACGCACACACACACACACTCCCAGGAAAAGAAGGGATGTTTATTCAGATGTTAACCAAGGTTAATCCTGCAAGCTGTTAGCTATGGATAATGTTGATTGCCTCCCCCGTGTCCATCCCCCCTACTTTCCTTTAGAGTAACTTGTCACTTTGGGTTCAATATCTCCCCAAGCCCCGTTTACTCCTGTGTCTCAAGGGGCAGCTGACCGTCTTCATGGCTCTTTCTGATGGCTCGAAAAGGAATCCCACCCCCTTGTAAGTGTTGATTAAGGAGTGGGCGTGTCATGCAGTTCTGGCCAATAGAATGTGAGGAAGAGTCCATTAGAAAGCTCTTCCAAGAAAATGTCTTACTTGTAAAAGAGATGAGGAAGTCTCCCTTTTTCCTTTCGATGTGGTTATGTCTTGATGTAACACCTTGAACTACTGTTGTCACCATTGCAACAGCCTGTGGGGCTGATGTTAAAACCACACTGAAGACAGCAGATCAGAGAGATGAAATAAACCTGGATTTTTAATGACATCAATGAGCCACTGGAAAAGCCAGCCCTGAAACCCACCCACCTGGCCCTGGCCTCCTTGTTACGTAGGAGAGTCTGTATTGCTTAAGCCAGGTTTCCTTCTTCTGGAGCTGAGGCACACAAACAGATATTATGGGTACTTTTAACTTCTTTTGGCTCATATGAGTTTTCTAAGTCTTTTTATATGAGAATGTATTTCTTTTGTAATATTAAATAAAACACTAAAATCCGGCCGGGCGCAGTGGTTCATGCCTGTAATCTCAGCACTTTGAGAGACTGAGGCGGGCAGATCACAAGGTCAGGAGTTTGAGATCAGCCTGGCCAATATGGTGAAACCCCGTCTCTACTAAAAATACAAAAATTATCCGGGCGTGGTGGCAGGCGCCTGTAGTCCCAGCTCCTCAGGAGGCTGAAGCAGGAGAATTGCTTGAACCTGGGAGGTGGAGCTTGCAGTGAGCTGAGATCGCGCCACTGCACTCCAGCCTGGGCGACAGAGCGAGACTCCGTCTCAAAAAAACCCAAACAACAAAACAACAATGACAACAAAAAAAGTACTAAAATTATTTCTTTAATACAAGGGGAAAATAAGCAAAATATGATAACCTTTTGTCTTCCCACCAGTGAGGTGTCCCTTTCCATTCGAGTAAAAAAGTTAGCTGAATTATTTTTGTTTCATTGCTACCAAAAATGAAAAAAAAAATCTTTTAGTTTATGAGACCCACATATGAACACTTAGTGAGTTTGACCCTCCCAGTGCTTAAGTTACCACAGAGGAACAAGGTGGGGCTATGGGGCTATTTATGACCATCTTGCTCCATGATACTTTCATAAGACCTCTAGGTCCACATGACGCACTGAGATGCAGAAGCCACCTTGTTAGGGACACTTCTGATTCGGAGAGGACACACAGAGGATGTGCCAGGCACAGTGTTACTCTCGCAATTATTTACAAAGTTAAATTTCTTAGAAGACTGTCTATACTCATCAGCTCCAGTTCATACCCTCCCATTGACTTTTGAACTCTCTGTGATCTGGAGTCTTTTGAAGGCCATGGATGATCTTCTTATGACCAAATTCAATGGTACTCTTCAATGACCGTCTCACTTGTGTCTGACACATTCTTGTTTCCTTACTGCCTTTTGAAACTTTTTTCTCCCTCGACTTCTGATGCTCTTGGTCTCCCCTTTCCTTTCTGTACGCTCCTAAATCTTCAGGCTTCTCTCATTCTGCTCACCTCTTATAGGTTGAAATAGTCAAGAATTTTCCCTTCTCTGTTCTCTTTTCAGCAACCCAAATCCTCTTTTTTATGTGACTGGGTCTCACACTGTCACCCAGGCCAGAGTGCAGTTGCACAATCATAGCCCACTGCAGCCTCCTTCTCCTGGGCTCAAGTGATCCTCCTGCCTCAGCCTCCCAAAGTGCTGGGTTTACAGGCATGAGCCAATGTGGCCCCAAATGCTTTTGATTAGTACTATTCAGTAGACATTTCTGCAGTGATGGAAATGTTCTGTATCTGCGCTGTCCAGCAGGGTAGCCACTAGCCATACTTACGTATGTAGGATTTGAAATGTGGATAGTGCAACTGATGGTCTAAGTAAGTACATCTTTTCCTCTACTTTTAGAATATTTTAGAAAAAAAATAATATTAGGGCCTCAGTTTTGTTGAAATAACTGCTTCAATTCTCTGACTGGATGAGTCTGCAAAGATCTAGGTGGTAAGATATAAGGCCGATTGAGTAGTCTAGTTAATCTTGTGCTTTCCACATTGTAATAAATTTACACTCGTTTCTCTTAAAGCTTGCATGTAGTGAGATGACCAGTATCCAAGTCCTGCCAATGTGTCACTCCCGATGAACTTGTTGAGGGAGGATAGGAAAATAGCTCTCCTGTTGGCACTTTTTAACTCTATCCCTAGCCTTTATTTGAGCTAAATTTCCTATCCCAAGGCAGGTTTATATGCAGAATTTCACTGCTGGTTTACCTTATTGCTTGTTAAATATCTGGCCATCCTTTGATTATTCAACGTAAAATCCAGCCACTGCTTCTTCTATACTTTCTTCATTCATCTTTGGTGAGTATCTGCAGCTCAGGAAGAACAGGAATATTTTGCAGTGTGGAGATGGGAAGGACCAACCACCAAGAATTTTAATGGTCAGCTCTGGACTAGAGTGTAGAAAACACCAGAAGAAACAGTGATGTAGTCAGCATTACTCAATTTCGATGATTATAACTTTTGAAGCTCACTAGCAAAAAAGAAAAAAAAAAGTGTTATGCAAATGTACTTCTCTCTTTTCTTTATTTCCTTTTCCCAGCAAAAACATTGTAAATTGCTAAAAGTCTTCTGGTGACTTGTCATATTTGGCACGAGTTTAATTGGTTTTGGCAATTGTATTTTAGTGACTCATGAGAGAATACTTCTAGTTTTTTTACTAACAGATGTAGCAGTGCCTGTGCTAAAAGCAATGACAATAATGTCATAAGGTTATAAAATGGCAGGAATTTGCTGCTGGTGGTCCAATAAAAACAAACTAGTATGAAGAGGGAGCTGTGGGAAGATAAGATGTAAAATATACAGTGCTGTAAATGTTTAGTCACAAAAGATCTGATCTTTTGTCATTTATTTAAACAACGTATGTTGAAATTGGGAATCTGCACATGATATCCGAGGAACCACCACATTTTGAATTCAATGTGTCTGTAATCATATTTCATTTGCATCATTGCTCTCATTTCTTGTTCAGGGAAGTGACTCTTAACACCACTAGAAAATTCAGATGATATCCTACTCACACTTTGTTTCTTTAAGAAATGTCTTTTTGAAAACTGTGTTGTATTTCTGGGTCTTTAAAAGGTTATCATTTCCCCTTTCATCATCTGATTGGATGGCCATTACAACTACAGGAGGCACTTTCATTTGAAACATGAAATATTTATGCAGCCAATGTTTGAGTGCCCATTTGTCTGCCAAGAACTCTGCCAGGTATTGGAGAAACAGTTCTGGACAACACCCTGGCCTCCAGGAGCTTATCATCCAGAGGGAGAAGAGGCAAGAAGACACTTGTGCTGCTTATGTTAGAAGAACTATACACTGTGTAAACATCATAGAGATGAGGTCCGTTCATGTGGGATATTCCCAGCCTCCTCTCTAGTCCAGACCTCAGTCTTCTGGGGAGATTCTGTCTTTGCCAGCCTTGATGGGGGATTGTTGTGTTTTCGAACGAAGAAAATGGGGAGAGAGAGATTGAAAAGGTGTGAGGAGGCCAGTTGCGGTGGCTCGCACCTGTAATCCCAGCACTTGGGGAGGCTGAGGCGGGCATATCACGAGGTCAGGAGATCTAGACCATTCTGGCTAACATGGTGAAACCCCGTCTCTACTTAAAATACAAAAATTAGCTGAGTGTGGAGGCACATGCCTGTAGTCCCAGCTACACAGGAGGCTGAGGCAGAGGAATTGCTTGAACCCAGGAGACAGAGTTCGCAGTGAGCCGAGATCGTGCCACTGCACTCCAGCCTGGGTAACAAGAGCGAGACTCCATCTGAAAGAAAGAAAGAGAGAGAGAGAGAGAGAGAGAGAGAGAGAGAGAAAGCAAGAAAGAAAGAGGAAAGAGGGAGGGAGGGAGGAAGGAAGGAAGGAAGGAAGGAAGGAAGGAAGGAAGGAAGGAAGGAAGGAAGGAAGGAAGAAAGGACGGAAGAAAGGAAGGAAGGAAGGAAGGGAGGGAGGGAGGGAGGGAGGGAGGGAGGTGTGAGGAAAGGGGAACAATTATTTTTTCCCAGATTAGTTCCTGGGCTTCAGCATTATGAAAAAAATAATCCTCGTGGTGGGGAAAATAGAAAAAACACTTAAAAAGAAGTTGAGGCTGGGTGGAGTGGCTCACATTTGTGATCCCAACACTTGGAGAGGCCGAGGCAAGAGGAGCACTTGAGGCCAGGAGTCTGAGACCAGTCTGGGCAACATAGCGTGACCCTGTGTCTACAAAAAATACAAAGAAAGAAATCAGGCAGGTGTAGTTGCCAGCCTGGAGTCCTACCTACTTGGGAGACTGAAGTGGAAGGATTGCTTGAGCCCAGGAATTTGTGACTGCACTGAGCTGTGATCACGCCACTGCGCTCCAGCCTGGACAACAGAAAGAGACCTTGCCTTACAAAAAGATAAAAGAAAAAAAGAAGAAGTTGTCGGCGGGGGGGGGTGGGGGGGGGTGCGCTAAGCCATGACACATAAACACAGATGAGCGGGTTGCAGAGACCAATGTACCTGCAATCAAAAGGCACACCCCTGACCAGTTCCCCCTGAGCGGGGTCTAGGCTCAGGTTCTCAATCCCAGAGACAGAAGGGGGTTTGCTCCTCTTCATCCAGGCTCTTGCTACTCTTGGCTCATTGCTTTTGAAGGTAACCACTACTAAATCTTTTTCTTAACTATTTTATTTTGTTATTGTGATAAAATATATATAACATAAATTGGCCTTTTTGAGCATTTGAACTGTACAATTAAGTGGCATTAACTACATTCATGCAGTGGTGCAACCGTCACCACTATCCTTCTTCAAACTTCTTCATTATCCAAAACAAACTCTGTACCAATTAAGCAATAACTACCCCATTTCTATCTTTTATACTTTAAGTTCTAGGGTACGTGTGCACAACGTGCAGGTTACGTATGCATACATGTGCCATGTTGGTGTGCTGCACCCATCAACTCGTCATTTACATTAGGTATATCTCCTAATGCTATCCCTACCCCCTCCGCCGACCCCACAACAGGCCCTGGTGTGTGATGTTCCCCTTTCTGTGTCCAAGTGTCTTCATTGTTCAATTCCCACCTATAAGTGAGAACGTGTGGTGTTTGGTTTTCTGTTCTTGTGATAGTTTGCTGAGAATAATGACTTCCAGCTGCATCCATGTGCCTACAAAGGACATGAACTCATCCTTTTTCATGGCTGCATAGTATTCCATGGTGTATATGTGCCACATTTGCTTAATCCAGTCTGTCACTGATGGACATTTGGGTTGGTTCCAAGTCTTTGCTATTGTGAATAGTGCCACAATAAACATACATGTGCATGAGTCTTTATAGCAGCATGATTTATAATCCTTTGGGTATATACTCAGTAATGGGATGGCTGGGTAAAATGGTATTTCTACTTCTAGATCCTTGAGGAATCGCCACACTGTCTTCCACAATGGTTGAACTAGTTTACAGTCTCACCAACAGTGTAAAAGTGTTCCTATTTCTCCACATCCTCTCCAGCACCTGTTGTTTCCTGACTTTTTAATGATTGTCATTCTAACTGGTGGGAGATGATATCTCATTGTGGTTTTGATTTGCATTTCTCTGATAGCTAGTGATGATGAGCATTTTTTCATGTGTCTGTTGGCTGCATAAATGTCTTCTTTTGAGACATGTCTGTTCATATCCTTTGCCCACTTTTTGATGGGGTTGTTTTTTTCTTGTAAATTTGTTTGAGTTTTTTGTAGGTTCTGGATATTAGCCCTTTGCCAGATGAGTAGATTGTAAAAATTTTCTCCCACTCTGTAGGTTGCCTGTTCACTCTGATGGTAGTTTATTTTGCTGTGCAGAAGCTCTTTAGTTTAATTAGATCCCGTTTGTCAATTTTAGCTTTTGTTGCCATTGCTTTTGGTGGTTTAGACATGAAGTCCTTGCCCGTGCCTATGTCCTGAATGGTATTACCTAGGTTTTCTTCTAGGGTTTTTATGGTTTTAGGTCTAACATTTAAGTCTCTAATCCAGCTTGAATTAATTTTTGTATAAGGTGTAAGGAAGAGATCCAGTTTCAGCTTTCTACATATAGCTAGCCAGTTTTCCCAGCACCATTTATTAAATAGGGAATCCTTTTCCCATTTCTTGTTTGTGTCAGGTTTGTCAAAGAACAGATGGTTGTAGATGTGTGGTGTTATTTCTGAGGGCTCTGTTCTGTTCCATTGGTCTATATCTCTGTTTTGGTACCAGTACCATGCTGTTTTGGTTACTGTAGCCTTGTAGTATAGTTTGAAGTCAAGTAGCGTGATGCCTCCAGCTTTGTTCTTTTGACTTAGGATTGTCTTGGCAATGTGGGCTCTTTTTTGGTTCCATATGAACTTTAAAGCAGTTTTTTTCCAATTCTGTGAAGAAAGTCATTGGTAGCTTAATGGGAATAACATTGAATCTAGAAATTACCTTGGGTGGTATGGCCATTTTCACGATATTGATTCTTCCTATCCATGAGCATGGAATGTTCTTCCATTTGTTAGTGTCCTCTTTTATTTCACTGAACAGTGGTTTGTAGTTCTCCCTGAAGAGGTCCTTCACATCCCTTGTAAGTTGGATTTTTTCTTGTAAACTTGTTTGAGTATTTTATTCTATTTGAAGCAATTGTGAATGGGAGTTCACTTATGATTTGGCTCTCTGTTTGTCTGTTATTGGTGTATAAGAATGCTTGTGACTTTTGCACATTGATTTTGTATCCTGAGACTTTGCAACTCCCCCATTTCTCTCTTGCTCTAGTCCATGATAACTTTTATCTTTTT
This sequence comes from Rhinopithecus roxellana, assembly GCF_007565055.1. Classification (NCBI taxonomy): domain Eukaryota; kingdom Metazoa; phylum Chordata; class Mammalia; order Primates; family Cercopithecidae; genus Rhinopithecus; species Rhinopithecus roxellana. Next base: position 84,579,245 of record NC_044564.1, on the reverse strand, counting down.
TTTTTTTCTTTTTTTTGAGATGGTGTCTCACTCTGTGGCCCAGATTGGAGTGCAGTGGCGCAATCTTGGCTCACTGCAACCTCCGCCTCCCAGGTTCAAGTGATTCTCCTGCCTCAGCCTCCCAAGTAGCTGGGATTACAGGCACGTGCCACCACGCCCAGCTAATTTTTGTAATTTTAGTAGAGACAGGGTTTCACCAGGTTGACCAGGCTGGTCTCAAACTCCTGACCTCAGGTAATCCACCTGCCTCAGGCTCGAAAAGTGCTGGGATCACAGTTGTGAGCCACTGTGTCCGGCCCTTACCCTCTCTATTAATTTACTTATTCTAGATATTTCAATAAGTGGAATCACACAATAACTGTCCTGTTATATTTGGCCTAGTTCAGTTGATGTAGTGTATTCAGGCTTCATCCCTGTTGTCACATGGGTCAGAACTTCATTCTTTTTATGGCCAAATAAAATAATTGCACTGTATGTACATATCACATGTTGTTTTATCCATTCATCTGCGGTTGGACCCTTACGTTATTTCCACCTTTGGGCATCGTGAATAGTGCTGCGTGTTGGGCAAAAAAGTGGAGCATGTCGGCCAAAAAAGTATCTGGTCAAGTCCCTGCCTTTATTTCCTTAGGATGTATAACGAAGAGTAGAATCGCTGGTTCATATGGTATTTCTGTGTTTAACCTTTTGAGGAAATATCAAACTGTTTTCCACAGTGGCTGCACCATTTTACATGCCAGCCAGCAATGTACAAGAGTTCCAATTTCTCCAAGTGTTAGTTTCCTTAAAAAAAAAAATTACTGTAGCCACTCTAGTGGGTATACAGTAGCATCTCATTGAAGTTTACAATTCACTTTTTCCTAGTGACAGGGGATGTCGGGCATCCAGTCATGTACTTATTGACTATGCATATGTCTTGTTTGTAGAAATGTCTACAGTTATCCCAACACATTCTTTGCCCACTTTTGAGTTGTCTTTTTGTTGTTGAGTTTTAGGAGTTATTTATATATTCTTGAGATTAAGCTCCTCTCAGATACACAATTTGTAAATATATTCTTTCATTCTGTAGGTTGTTTTGTCATTTTCTTCATGATATACTTTGATGCATAAAAGATTTTAATTTTGATAAAGTTCACTTTATCTCTTTCTTTCTTTTGTTGGTAATGCTTTTGGCATCATATCAAAGAATCAATTACCAAATCCAAGGTCATGAAGATGTATTCCTATGTTTTCTGCTTAGATATTTATGGTTTTAATGCATATATTTAGGTCATTGATGTATTTTGATTAAGTTTTGTATCTGTTTTTAAATCCTTATAAGTATATTTATACATATGTCTTGTTGAACTTTCATAAGTTTGACAGCAATGAGGTTACCGGGTCAAAGTATTTTTAATTTTAAATTTCAAGAGATAATGACTATGATGTCTTCTCTGTTTTTTCTGTTCAAAATTGTTTCAAACATTCTAGCCAGGACAATCAAGCAAGATAATGGGGGAAAAAAAAAAAAAAGCTGCATCCAGATTGGAAAAGAAAAAGTAAAACTATCTCTATTCGCAATGACATGATCTACTATGTAGAAAATCCTAGCGAATTCACTAAAAAGCTATCAGAGCTAATGAAATCAGCAAGGCAGCAGGATATAAAAATCAATTGCATTTCTATACACTTGTAATGAACAATTAGAAAATGAAATTAAGAAAACGATTTCAGAATAAATTTAACAAAAGAAGTGCAAACTTTATACTCTGAAAACAACAAAATATGGTTACAGAAAATTAACGACTAAAAATATTGGGGAGCCATCTCATACTCATGGATCAGGAAACTTCATATTGTTAAGACGGTAGGTAATAACTTTCTAAATTATACAGAGATCCTTACTAGAATCTCAATTGGGGCTAGGCAAGGTGGTTCATGCCTGTAATCCCAACATTTTGGGAGGCTGAGGTGGGAGAGTCCTGGAGGTCAGGAGTTTGAGATCAGCCTGGGCAACATAGTGAGACCTTGTCTCTACAAAAACACTAAAAATATTAGTTGAGTGTGGTAGTGCATGCCTGTAATAATAGCTACTTGGGAGGCTGAGGTGGGAGGATTGCTCAAGTAAGGTTACAGTGAGCTATGATTGCAGAACTGCACTCCAGCCTGGGCAACAGAGCAAGATGCTATCTAAAAATAAAAAAATAAAAAAAATAAAAAATCCCAGTTGCCTTCTTTGCAGGAGTTGACAAAGCTGATTCTAAAATCCATATGGAAATGAAAGGGGCCCCAAATAGCTAAAATGCTGTTGAAAAAAGAAGAATACAGCTGGAGGACTCATACCTCTTGATTTTAACACTTAGTACAAATCTATAATAATCAATCAAGACAGTGTAGAACTGACTCAAGGATAAACATATAGATGAATATAATAAAATTGAGAGTCCAGAAATGAACCCATACATCTATCGTCAATTTATTCCAACAAAAGCACCAGGATCATTCAGTGAGGAAAGGATAGTCGCCTCAACAAATGGTCCTAGGACAGACTGACAGCCGTATGCAAAAAAAAAACAAGTTGGATCTTTACTGCACACCATATATAAGAATTACATAAAAATAGATTAAAAAGAACCTAAATGTAAAAGCCAAAGCTATAAAAGTCTTATAAGAAAACAGGTTAAATCTTGGTAAACTTGGATTTGGTAATGAATTTTTAGATATGAGCAAAAAGTACAAGCAATGAAAAAAATAAATTAGACTTTACAAACTTGTGTGCTTCATAGGTCACTATCAAGAAAGCAAAAAACAATCCACAGAATGGGAGAAAGACTTACAAAGTATGTATCTGATAAGGGCCTTGTATCTAGAATATGTAACGAACAGTTACAACTCAGTAACAAAAAGACAACCCAATTGGAAAATGGGCAAGGTATCTGAATAGGTATTTTTCCAGAGAAGTTATACAAATGGCCAAGAACGTGAAAAGATTTTCAACATAATTAGCCATCAGGGAAATGCAAATGGAAACCACAGGAAAACATGGCTTCACATCCACAAAGATGTCTAAAATCAGAAAGTCAAATAATAGCATATGTTGGCAAGGATGTGGAGAAATTGGACTCCTCATACACTGCTGTTGGGAATGTAAAATGGTTCAGCCTCTTTGGAAAACAGCTTGGCAGCTCCTCAAAAATTTAAATATAGTGTTATCATTTAACACTGCAAATTCATTCTTTGTTACTATATACCCGAGAGAAATGGAAACATATGTCCTCACAAAAACTTTTACATGAGTGTTCATAACACTATTATTTATAATCAAAAGGTAGAAATAAGCCAAGTGTCCATCAACTGACGACTGGATAAGCGATAGCGGTATACCTACACAATAGAACATTGTTCAGCAACAAGATAAATGAAATACTGATACATGGTTTAACATAAAAGAAACTTAAAAATCATATGCTAAGGGAAAGAAGACTATCACAAAAGACCACATATGATTCTATATGAAATGTATACTAACTAGCAAATCTATAGAGACAGAAAGTAGATTAGTGGTTGCCTGGGACCAGGTATGAGGAGGGTGGCTGGGAGGGAAGATAGCTAAAGGATCTGAGATTTCTTTGCGGAATGATAAAAATGTTCTAAAATTGATTGTGGTGATGGGTGCCCAACTTTGTGGATATATGAAAATCCATTGAACTGTACACATTATGTAAGCTAATTGTGTAATGCATGAATTATATATTGATAAAGCTATTACAATTATATCCTTTTTAATGTTTTACTTAGATGGATATTCAATTCAGTAAGCATTTTCAGATGACGTTATTTAAAAAAAAAATGACTAATGTCCTCCAGGAAAACCGCACCCACTGACATCCCCCCATCAAATGGGGACGTCTGTCCCCTAGACTGATGTTCGGCTGGCAGGTGCTAACACGGGCATACTGGCATTTTACGGCTGGCATCAGTTCGGAGTAGTGGGTATATATGTTACACCAGTGTTAAAATATTTTTAATTTCTCTCCCACCTGCTGGCCACATCCTGACCTACCTTGGGTATCATCAAATTTTTCATACTTTTGTGAATATGAAAAATGGGTGGACTCCAGTTGCTGCAACGAAAGCCACTTTAAATTAAAACTATTACTTGAACTACTTATGTGTAAAATCTTTGTATTCCTCTATCTGGAAGAATCTGGTGCATGGGTGCTCAAAAATATTTGTTAAGAGAATGAATGAATGAAATGGGAAAGCACATCTAATCAAAGCAGTTCAATCCATGCCGCTTCGTACATAACTCCACTTATTTCTGCAATTTTCCATTTGTTTTCTTAAAATTCCCATTAGCTATTAAGGTTCATATCTAATTTTCAGTGGAAATTTCTCAGGAGCAGGAATATATTATTGGCTGTATTTTTTGCTGCTTTTTTAACGCACCCAAGTTCTGACTATTAATTTTCTAATACAGTACACCAATGGAACGATGTTTCCTATCTGTGATTAAATTCAAGGATCTTGAGGAGTGTTAGTTTTCTCAAACTCCCAGAGAAAAAATTCCTAAAGGGATGTAGTTGTGCTCACAAATAGCCCAGGGCAGCCTCACTGGGTGTGGGGTTTCTCCTCATTGGACACCCTGTGGGTACAGAGCATGGGGTCTGGGAGATGGCAAAGGTAAAGTGGGCTCTGTAGTTTGCTCCTCTTAGGAACGTCACCAAAGGATCTGGCTTTATGAAAAATTGTCTGGCTTGATCAATGGAGCAAATCTAGCTTTGCCTGGAGTTTCTCTTTTCCCTAAAATTAAATTTCTATTCAGACTTACGTCAGCAATTTTGTTCTTTTTCAGGACACAGTCCCCTTCAAAGTCTCCCCAACCCTAGTGACTTAAGGCATAATTTGAATCTGTCATGCCGTGCTGATGATATGCGGGAGGTTTGGTCTGGCTGTTAATACTGGCAAAGGAATTGACTTTTCCCCAATAGGATGAACATTCTGCATTTAATGAAAGCAAGATTTTAAAAATAGGCTTCTATTATACAACTTCTAGGTCTTGTAAAATTATACGTGACTTGGGGACCACTTAGATGCTATACAGGGGTGAGTTATTCTCTCCCAAGAAATCTGTGATTACAGTTGAGGTCCAGGCCCAACGGCTTCACATAAACCTTCCTTTAGAGAGACTGGAGGTGGGTACTGCCTTTAGTGGCACTTGCATGTTCAGCGTGACTGAGAACACTCTTGACAGTGTGACTTCATCACAAAGACTTGATCAGGTGTCAATAATTTTTAAATGGCCATGTTTCTTAATGAATTCTCTCCGTGGTTCACTGCATGTAGGTGCTACTGAGAGGTGAAGCCAGCTGGACTTCCTGGGTCTAGTGGGGACTTGGAGAACTTTTCTGTCTTACAAGAAGATTGTAAAAAGCACCAATCAGTGCTCTGTAGGCAGCAAGAGGGTTGTAAAATGCACCAATCAGCACTCTGGAAAATGCACCAATCAGCGCTCTGTAGCTAGCAAGAGGATGGTAAAATGCACCAATCAGTGCTCTGTAGCTAGCAAGAGGATGGTAAAATGCACCAATCAGCGCTCTGTAGCTAGCAAGAGGATGGTAAAATGAACCAATCAGCGCTCTGTAGCTAGCAAGAGGATGGTAAAATGCACCAATCAGCACTCTGTAGCTAGCAAGAGGATGGTAAAATGCAATAATCAGCACTCTGGAAAATGCACCAATCAGCGCTCTGTAAAATGCACCAATCAGCAGGATCCTAAAAGTAGCCAATCACAGGGAAGATTGAAAAAGGATACTCTGATAGGATAAAAACGGAACATGGCGGGGACAAATAAGGGAATAACAGCTGGCCACCCCAGCCAGCAGCGGCAACCCGCTGTTGTACTTTTCTACACTGTGGGATCTTCTTTCGTTGTTCACAATAAACCTTACGACTGCCCACTCTTTGGGTCTGTGCCATTTTTAAGAGCTGTGACACTCACTGGGAAGGTCCGCCGGGAGGCCACAAACCCACCTGGCAGGAGCCAACTCCGCACACACTACCTGCTAGATAGCTCCTTTTGCATTCTTCTGAAGTGAGAAGAACATTGCTGCAGACCTCATTCTTAAGTGTATTCTCAAAATTAACACCTCCACACTGGAATGTGAAATTAATCAAAGCAGCTGGGTCAGCACGTTTAGTGTCGCTGATGTTTTCCAGGTTGTTTTTCCTTCTTAACCTAAAAAAATTAGAAAGCTTCTTTGCCCTCCAAATTGTAGGCAACAGAAAAGGTTAGAATACATTAGAAAACTTAGTTTTAAAAAAATTCCACTTTTAGACCTCACCTGTAGTCCAAGCTACTTGGAAGGCTTAGGGTGGAGGATCACTTGAGCCCAGAAGTTCAGGGCCAACCTGAGCAACTTACCAAGACCCCTTCTGTAAAAAATAAGCAAATGCCAAATTCCACTTCTAGGAATTTAATTGACTAATAAACTTACTTCAAAAAAGTCAAGCTATAAAAAGATCTTCACTTAGCATTTTTTAATTGAAAAGACAACTGGAAACTACTTACATGTCTATTTGTAAAGAGCTATTGAAATATACTGTAGACTATATTGGATATATTTAGCATCTGAGAGAATTGGGTGTCTTGTTCCTGTGTATCCTTGTATGCAACTGTTAAAAAGAATGAAATTGGTCTATTTGTGCTAACATGGGAAGTTCTTCAAGACATCTTATGTGAAAATGAGCCAGATGAGGCACTATAGGTACTGATTGTATAATCTTCTCTATAAAAAGAAATTGAAAATATGTATGTATATGTGTGTGTGTGCATGCATGTTGGTATATAAGAAAAATGTTTTCTGAAAGAACTCTAAAAAACTGCTAATAGTCAGAGTGACAATGACCAGATGAGTACAATATTACTTTTCACTTTACAACTTTCTGTACTTCTTGAATTTTTGTGTCATGCAAGGGAATAAATTTTTAAAGCATGTTATCAAAGTTATCTAGGTAGTGGGAGTATTAGACATTAGTATGTTCATTATAGTTTTACGCATGAAGAAACACTAGCAAATGTTATTTTTGCAAGGTGCAACTATGAGAATATAGTCCTAACAAAAACAAGGGGGTTAAATTTCAAAATGTAATTGTATCTTTAAAATAACTTATAAATTGTAAATTACAAGCTCTTCTAGTCTAATAGAAATGACACTCATGCAAGAACTCTTTCAATTTGATATATGAAATAGGCTGCCTCTGGGATCCAGTTGAGTTTGAGTATAGAAAGTTGTTTCAAAGTGTGATAAACTAGAATTAGGGCTTTTACAAGGCTAAGAGAGAGAGAAATTTCAAAAAATGTTAATGCGTAATGATTTCAGAAGAAAATGCATAAAATAAATGTGCATAAACTATAGACAGAATTTATTTCCAAGTGTTTTTCTTTGTACACTTTTTTTTCGGAAACTTTTGTGAAGTTTAAAGATTTACTCAAAGATATCATGCTTTGCCACATTTGTAAAGAAATACCGCCAAAAGAGACATTTAAAGATGCTGAATTACAAACGCATCCTGGCTGTCTTCCTCTCATGAGGCAGTTTTTCAAATCATTCTACATTTCCTGCCCTCTACCTGATCATTTCGATTCAATGGTTAAAATTAGTTGAGCACAGCCCTGAGCGTTCAAGAAATACACAGGGACATTTTGTTCTCCCATAACCTCAGGCCGCACTGCAGATAACACAAAGCATACACACTCCACTCAGACTTGTTGATTAACTGATTGATTATAAAGCAGGCTAGAAGTTCATTCTGGTGTATATCACGTCCATAAAATTAATGATCATCTCAAAAGTGGTTCTAGTCTGCATTCAACAGGGCCTAGGCAGTAATTCTCACTCAATTTGAGGTTTTTCTCTGATGAAAAATAGACTTTTCTGTCTTCCTTGAAGTTGAATTTCAAAGACCAGTGACTGTGGTTGGTCTGTAAGAAGGAAGTCAGTCAGTCAGATTTGCGTTTGTGACTTCGGAAGGACATTCGTGCCTGATGGCGAGGGAAAAGGAGGATGTGGGAGTGTGTTGGACAGGGACAATGGGCTTGCATGAGGCCAAAGAGTTCTAGGATATTTAAAAGCATTTTCTCCTTAGCAAATGATGCCTCAGAGGGTGCCAAGTCTCACCATATTTATTCAGACTACTTGATGTGAGTCACTATGGGAGACAACTTCCAGGAAGAATATTTTAACAATTTTTTTGTAGGAGTTGACTTTTGCCACAAATGCATTTCAATTAAATATACCCAAATATTTGCTGAGGAAATACCCGGTCAGGTCATAGTTGAGAGTCTATGCATTTCACACCATCTCCATCACTGGTCATATTACTGAAGTTCTCTCCATTACATCAGAATGGCGACTCATTAACTTTTATGAATTTTCTGAAAAAGATTTTCCTCTCTCTGGGTTCTTATGAGTCTCTGGAAACTTGTTCCTGAATTTTATCCTTCTCTTCAATGCTAGCTTAGTTTTAGCACCAGTTCAGATATATTTGAAGTAGGTTTCGGGCTTTAACCCTCCATTGCCTCTTTTGGTCTTGATAAACTTAGTATTTCTGTTTGTACCAACTCTTGCCCCAGTCCTATTTCCATCTGCAGCAAGATGTTGTGGATCTACATCCAAAGTGAGAATTTGTTTGGCCCGATTGTGCTTGTTAAAAGCCCTGAAAGTTGGTGTGTTTATTATCTTTTGACTTTGGAGACTCCAGGCTCAAGTACCTCCCATGACCTTTCGTTCCTGTGTATCCTTGTATGTAAACAGCTTTGCAGCAGCAAAGCTCCAGCTCTCTGTGACCTTGGCAGCAGGGCAGTGAGCAATGGTTTCCAGAGGAAAGTCTCTCTGAATACATCTCGCTCCACATCTCCTGGTCCCAGTAGGGTTGTTGTCAGCACTAGACATGTCATTTCTCCTCCACGTGATCTTATTTTTAGACGAGCATCTTCAAAAGAGCTGGAAGATAATTTCCATTCATCTTTCCATCGCCTTTCATTTCTTGTTTTCACCAAGTATAAAGACTCTCATTTTCCCATTTCTTTGGGGGCACGTCTCTATGTTTAGCCTCCTTTCAAAATAAAGATATTTTCGCCTTATTCAAATGGCTTTTGGCGTAGATCTTTCTGTCTTCCCAAATCCCAACATCCTCATCCTGAATCCTTAGGAAAGGTGCACAAGCTGGTTTCTGCCTTCAAACAGCACTTTCTGAAGAGAAACATTCCCCTGATTTCCACCCATTGCCTGCCTGCCCTCCAGCACCCAGCCCGACAGCTGCAGGGCAGACTATGTCTGAGCAGAGCCCCGGCAGGGACTCCAGAAGGGGAAAGAGTTTGTGCTTGGGATCAGGGCAAGACCCAGAGGACACCTACCTTTCTGAACAACAAGGCCCCTTCAGTAGGATGCCTTGGCAATCTGAATGTGGCTTCCTGGGAACTGTTTAAAACCTTTGCCTTGGGCCATTCTGGCCCTTTGCCCAGAAAGAAATGCGGATTAAGGGAAGAAGTCCAGAATGAAGCAAATAATGCTTCAGTATTGTCCCGTTTAAGCATTTGTTTTCCCAGTATAGGATTGTTCACTAATGATGTCTAACCATGGACAGATGAGGACTGTACATGGTCTCACAGGACTACAAGTTCCTCCCCAGTAAATGTTCATGGGACTTAGAATCTCAGGAAGAAAAAGCATGAAATATATAAGTGGCAAAGTTAAGAGAGTTTACAGGAAGAGATCAACACTGGCCAATGGGATTGGGGGAGGCATTTTATACATGAGGATGGCATAGCCGAAGGGTGGTGAGAGTTTGTGAATAGATGAGGGCAACCTAGGTTTCATGAGCCCAGGTGTAAATCGGTGGGCAAGCCCTTGGGGATAGAAAGAGCGAAGCCTGGCCTGAATGGAGGGTTTGTGTGAGGGAACGTTGGAAAATCATGTCTAACCCCAGAGTTGTCAGATTCCCAACATATTGACAGTGATTTCTATTCTCTGTCTCCTTTTAATTCTCTTGCATTTAATATTGAGATGGGATGATTTTTGTCTGACTGCATTTCCCAAACCTCCCCCGCTTCCAACCACATAAATCAAAGCAAGATTAGATTTTGGATTTACTTTTCTGTATGTTCTGCCACTAGAATCCTCTAGATTTTTCACACATAGGAGTTAAACCCAGGGATTGTCCACAGCCATGCCACAGATCTTCAGGGGGCATGAAAGACTCTTCTAGAGCCTGAGCCTGCCCAAAGCCAAGTTCAGTAGCAGACACCATGTAAATGACAAATGAATATCTAGAATAATCAGATTATGTTTGCCTTGCTATTATTATCATATATCATGTTCCCAAATTCTACAGCTGGATCATTTATTTTTTATGATCAATCACTGCACTAAACCAATGTGTTGATAATCATTTTTTTCAGGTGTCCTTACTGTTCAGATTGCTGAAACATGTAACCAGCAATAATATGAGGCATCATTTACTTTCTTAATCTCTCAGCTTATTTAGCTGCTCACAAATATCAGGCTCTTTTGAAAAATATTGGTAGCCTCTAGCAGTTAGAAGGAGGTGAAGGTCTAGGTCCTTTCCCTCCCCCTACCTCACCAGGACTTGTTTTTAAATGAAAGCAAGTCTCAGACCAAATTCTGCGTCATACACACAAACATTTATTGGGAGGTAAGTACAAAAATAGTCATGTAAACTCTTTCTCTCGTTCTCTCGTCTTTTTAGGTACTTTGGAAAGCATCTTGCAGGAAATATTTACTTTGTTGTGGTCACACCAAATTTTAACATCAGAGTAGGTGACAGAGATGACATAGGCTGCTCTCCATTAGATGGGGACCATAAGACAGAATTCTACCAATAGAGAGAGATTCTGTCACTCCAAAGGTGGCCAGCTGCTGGGTTTGCCAGATAAGGTAGGCGGTGCCAGTGGAAATCTCTTCAGCCAACCACATGCCTTAGCATCACACATTTCTCCAATGAAAATTTCCTTCTAACAACCCCTGGGATAACAAATAAACCCTCTAGGGCAGATGGAGAAGGACCATTTAAAACCTTTGCCTTGGGCCGTTCTGGAGCCTAAATGTAAGATTAGGGTTTGTGAGTGAAATACTTAAACTCACCCAGTTTTTCCTCTGCTTTCACGAAAAAAAAAAAAAAAAAAAAAAAAAAAAAAAAAGGACACAGAAGACTTCAATGACCAAATGTGGGGGGTTTCCCCAGACACCAAGCAGCAGACACAAGCTGGGTGTCTACTTCGATTCAATTCTGGCTGGGCACAGTGGCTCAAGCCTGTAATCCCAACACTTTGGGAGAGGATTGCTTGGGGCCAGGAGTGTGAGACCAGCCTAGCCAGCATGGAGAAACTCCATCTCTACTAAAAAATGCAAAACTTAGCTAGGTGTGATGGCACACACCTGTAATCCCTGCTACTTGGGAGGCTGAGGCAGGAGAATCGCTTGAACCTGGAAGGCAGAGGTTGCAGTGAACCGAGATCAAGCCACTGCACTCCAGCCTGGACAACAGTGAAATTCTGTCTAGAAAAAAAGAAAAAGAAAAAATTTCAGAGGCTATCTACCTGTAGATGGCCTCAGATCCCACAGGTTAAGGGCTCAGTACCCTAAACTGATCCCCCCTTCAGAGACCAGTCACAAGTTGGGGCCCCTGGAACATCTGCCCAACTGACTTCAAATTGGGGTTCCCACCACCCCCTCTTTGGGTTTGATTAATTTACTAGAGTGGCCACAGAACTCAGGGAAACGTAGGTTTACTGGTTTATTATAAAGAGTATTACAAAGGATATAGATGAAGAGATGCTTAGGGGGAGCTATGGGGGAAGGGGCAGGGAGCTTCCATGCCTTCCCTGGGTGCAGCACCCTCTAGGAAGCACCATGTGTTCAGCTAACCAGCAGCTCTCCAAACCCTGTCCTTTTGGGTTTTTATGGAGGCTTCATTCTGTAGGCAGGGTTGATTACATCACTGGCCATTGGTGGTCAACAACCTTCCCACCCTCTCTGGTTCCTGGAGGTGGGAGTAGGGGCTGAGAGTCCCAACCCTCTAATGCTGGGTCTTTCCTATGACCAGCCCCTGTCAAGAAGCTACGTAGAGGCTGTCGGCCACCAGTCAACTCACAAGCATACAAAAAGATACTATCACTTTGGAGATTCGAAGGATTTTAGGACTTGTATGTCAGAAAATGGAGCAAAGACCAAATATATGTTTGAAGAAATCACGGGGTTCTTAATATGTTAACCAACAAATGCTGACTAATCACCCTGAGGCACAGATGAAAGCAGGGTAGTTATCATCCGGTTTGCCTATATTTTAGGTCCTTCTCCCTTAAATCTTCAAAAGCTGTGCTAAGCCACCTTGAGAAAAAACCTAGTCCGGGTTACACAGTGTGCTGCTGCACTCCTGCTGCTTCCCTGTGGTCCCCTGGCACCTTCCAGCCCCTCTATCATCATAGTGAGAGAGTCACTATTGGATTTCTCCTAAAAAGAAATGTAAGAGCCATACGATAGAATCCAGATTCAAATGACTGATGTCCCAGAGACCCAGAGGAGGCTGCTTGGATCCACACAGAGTAGACGCTGTGAAGCAACATCTCAGGAATGAAAAATGTGTTCCCCGAGCTGCCAAGAGTTCTGCTGGGGCAAGCTTCACTCGTCAGGCCTCTCCAGAATTGCCCAGGCTGAAGACAGCAACTTCACCTGAGATTCCATTCCCAGGTTGTGAGTTCCTGGAGCAGTCACATTGAAAGACTCACCAATACTGGGCCCCCTTGCCACAGCACTTCCGAAGGCTGATCTCAGCTCCAGAACCCCACCTTCTTCCCTGCTCAATCCTGCTTCTGCCCCGTTGCTCACGGGTGTTGATCCCAAGACCACTCCCCCAAAACCCTCCCATGCACTCATCTCCATCTATGGGTCTGCTTCACGCCTTCTTTTGGAACCATTTGCTCTAAAATTATAGGCTTATAGGGATGCCCACTCATCTTTGCAGCATGTGTAGTATAACCATCCTGGAAAAGTTGCTGGGAGCATCCTGATCTGGAGGGACCCAAGGTATGGCACCAAGCAGGTGTGGACCCTCTGGACTCCAGTCCATTAGCACTGTGTCTTCTGGGGATGCCTGCATTCTGCTTCAGGACCCTGCTGTTCTAGGTTTTGATTGCATCCTCAATTGTTCAAAGGATGATCTTTAAGAACTATGTCTTATATTTACTTTTCGTTTGTATTGAAGTTGTATATGCACCGAGTTGAAAAAATCAAATGATTCTGCAAAGCTGATGTGACAGAGACTGCTGGTTGAGTACTGGCATTAAGCCTCACCTTCTTTAATATCAGGGCTCCAGTATCTTAGCTGAGCACATGGCTCACAGCTAGACCCTATGGTTCCCAGCTTCCCATGCAGCTGTGGTCCATGTGCCCACATCCTGACCAATGGATGCGTGGCCCTTCTGGGGCGTGTTCCTATCAGTTATGCATGTGTGCTCTCCTGACCCAGTCCTCCTTCCCTCTGGCTGGGAAGACAAAAACTAGAATGGCTGCCTTAGCCCCACAGGTGGAAGCTACGTTTTAAGAATCATAAAGATGACATTCCAACCCAGATTGCTTCTCTCGAGATCATATCAAACAAGAGAAACTTACACCTATCTCATTTAAGTTTCTGTATTTTGGTGTCTTTTTGCTAAAGCAGCTTAGCCCTTTAATTTCATCCATATTGCTTGTTTAAACAAACAATTGTATGTTTAAACAACATGCAAACAGTCTTCCCCATCCCCTTTTCTTTTTCTCAGAAGCACCACCATGTGTTTAAATATTACGTTTCTATTCGATATTTCATGTTTAGGCATTATCTATTGAGTTTCCAATTTGGAAGATGAATATTTTACCCTTTCCTTCTCTCCCACCTTCACCTCAGCCTCCCTTCTCCCATATATACTCAGCACCCACTCCTCCATCTACCAAATATACTTATGTTGTAATTTTGGATAGATCAATAGATATTTAATATTTATACAATTATGACACTGCAAGTGGTATATAAAACAGTGTATGGGCCAGGTACGGTTGCTAAAGCCTGTAATCCCAGCACTTTGGGAGGCCGAGGCAGGCAGATCACAAGGTCAGGAGGTGGAGACTATCCTGGCCAACACAGTGAAATCCCGTTTCTACTAAAAATACCAAAACAACTAGCCGGGCGTGGTGGTGGGTGCCTGTAATTCCAGCTGCTTGGGAGGCTGAGGCAGGAGAATGGCCTGAACCCGGGAGGCGGAGCTTGCAGTGAGTCGAGATCGTGCCACTGCACTCCAGCCTGGGCGACAGTGAGACTCCGTCTCAAAAAAAAAAAAAAAAAAACCATAAAACAAAAAACAGTGTATGATGGACGCTTTTACTTTCTTGAATAACATTTTGTTTTCCCTTTGAACTTTAATTCTTTACATTTGCTTAGTATCCCATTTGCTTGCTATTAATTCAACCCTAAACAGTGTCCCTTGTATGTGATCTCCTCTCAATATATTCGAACACACTAGGGATATCATTAGTTTCATCTGGTTGAAGAAATCTTTCTAAGGCTTTCTTTTTTTTTCTTTTCTTTTTTCTTTTTTTTTTTTCCGAGACAAAATTTTGCTCTTGTTGCCCAGGCTAGAGTGCAACGGCACAATCTCGGCTCACCACAACCTCTGCCTCCCGAGTTTGAGTGATTCTCTAGCCTCAGCCTCCTGAGTAGCTGGGATTACAGGCGTGCACCATCATGTCCGGCTAATTTTGTAGTTTTAGTAGAGATGGGATTTCTCCATGTTGGTCAGGCTGGTCTCAAACTCCTGACCTCAGGTGATCCATCTGCCTTGACCTCCCAAAGTGCTGAGATTACAGGCGAGAGCCACCGTGCCCAGCCCCCAGGGCTTCTGAGTATGGTTCCCTCTGGATTGGCTGCTCACTAAGCCTGACGTGTGTGTGTCCCGTCTGCCATCTTATAACTGGATATCAGTCTTGGTTCTGTGTCTTCTGGTTGCCATGCAAGTCTTGCTGCCTTCGACAGCTGCAAAGGCTGCTGTGGCTACATGACATAGCACGTTTCCTTAGTCTCAGTGGAGAGGACTCTGCACGGAAGTACCCTCTTGGTGAAGGGCTTCTCCTGAGAACATTAGCAACCTTCTGCACAATGAAGGGATTGGAAGTCTCCAAGCTGGATGAATTTCTTCATTCTGGGATTTCAAACTTCAAACTCTTCCTGGTAGGCAGAAAAATGGACTCCAGTTAACAGCCTTTTCAAAAACACGAATTCAAGATATTACTGTTTAATTGCTTCAATTCAATATTCTCTTGACTACATCATTGCACATGGATACTAGTCAATCTTCAATTTGACAGAATCCTCAAATATCTTGGGTATGGCACTGATGTACAATCTTTTGGTCCTTGTCCAAGTAGAAGTTTAGGTATAACTTATCAAGAATGCCTGGAATCTAAACAGCCTAGTTTAGAGCTTAAAAAGGGCCACCTTCCTCTATGCCCTTCACTGCCAACATAGTCAGAGCATGCCCCAGCTGCCAGCGGGCTCTGAGAAGACCACTTTCTTTGGTGTATTATATTACAGGCTAAACAACACCCCTAAACAACAACAGAAACCCTCTGAGGTTTCCCAATGCCTTCAAGTGGCTCTGGGAAGGCACTGGAAGGTTCTGGATGAAATTACAGGCTAAGCTGCTTTAGCAAAAAGATACACAAAATACAGAAGACTAAACTACCCAGGGAGTCTGGGAGAAAAGTTAAAGAGGAAACTGGTCAACAATTGTCAGCCTTATCTTTGCTTCAATTATCTTTCCTAAATTCCAGTATGATTTTGGTTGCTTGAACGATCAGTGTGGTCTGATGAGAGCTTATCAGCTGAGAGTAGCAGGAGAAAGAAGTGAAGATACTTATTTCCCACTTGGAGCTGAATAAAGTGAAGAAAAACCACTAAATGCAACTCCCTAAACACACACACACACGCACACAGAGCAATACACAAACTCAAAGCTTGATCATTTCAGTCAAGCTACCGATATTTCAAAATTGCATGGGAGGAAATTGTTATGAGTTGAATTCCAGTTGAATTTCTAAATGGAAATGCCTTTGACATTTGTGCTTTTATACCTGCAGTCATTACCTCACGTTTCTGAACATCTTCTACAGAGCCTATGCCAGGTGCTGCTGGTTGCATACACAGGTGACTAACAACAAATCAAGGTGGGATACATTAAATAGCCAACGGGATGGGAGAGGAGGAGATGGGACTTTATCAGCGTTTCAAAGAAAAGATGCAATGCCTCGGAGGGGCAAGGAGTCCGTGCAAGGGGAGCGGCATGAACTTGGGGAGCAGGGGAAGAGGTGGGCCTGGCATGAATCTGGCACACTCAGAGAGCAGTGAGTTTGCGTAGCAAAGCGGATTAAGGTATAGGAGTCATAAGGGCCCCTGTGAGGGGGTAAATGGACTCTAAATTTCGGTTGATTTAAGTTGGTCAATGCCATCTTGAAGGCACTGGGAAACCTCGGAGGGTTTCTGTGTTGTTTAGGGGTGTAGTTTGGTTGGGGAGGGAAGGAAATGTGATATATACAAGACGCTGCTTTGGGATGAGTCGTTTGACTGTGATGTAGGATGGATCAGGATGGAGAGAGAGCCCGAGTGTTGGGATTGCTGCGGAGGCAGGGTGAGGAGCTGGGAGTCTGCGCTGAGGCTACCCATGACCTACAGGCTGTGCGAGCCGCGTGCTTCCCATCTTGTCTCCGTTCATCTTCATCATGCCCTGTGAAGTCGGTATCTGGCCCCGTCTTATAGGTCAGGAAACCAGGGGCAGGCAAGGTCCAAGGCCACGTAGCTGGTACACGCACAAGTGGGACTGGAACCCATTTTCTGGTCTTGACTTGGTCCATGTTCTTTCTACTATGACACATCAGCCTCTTGCTTTAAAGAAAACGGTGAATAACAGCGGTGACAGAGGACGTGGGAGGGACCCTGTTTGGAACTGAGTTAACTATCCTTGCAGACTCAGCGCCCTGACATTGCACCTCGATCGCATGAGTAAGTCCATATCCTGTTACTTCCCACCTGGGACTTCGGGAGTAAAACCCATTCCATGCTGTAGGAACCTCCCTGAGTGCTGAGTCTTGTGATCGCGGTGAGATGGACAGTGAGTAGCCAAACATGTTTCAGGTTTGTGGGAAATTGCAAAGGACAAGACAGAAATCATAAAGACGCAATTGAATTACGCTGAGCCGTGGCCCCTGGGATCACAGCTGTTTTCCAGGTCTGCAGTCGTTCTCATTAGGAAATTAAAAGCTCGAAGCTCCCCGTCCGCGGCCTCGCGCCGCCGGGCCACGTGGTGACAGGAAGCCCTGTGTTTGCACAGGTGGGGGGGCGAGGCTTGCAAAGTGGGTGGCTGGAGGCTCTGCCGGGAGCGCAGGTGCAGAACCCGAGCAAAAGCAGACCCCGGCAGGCAGAGGCCCGAGTGTTCCGGCGCTGTCAGCCCCCTCTGCAGAGGGTGGCGTGGAAGGCAGCTGGGTCAGCTCAGAGCCAGATGCAGGGAATGGTCGCTGGGGCTCTGTCTCCACCCAGGGATGTGGAAGGATTTGGTCCCGGGCGAGGCCAGTTCCTCCTGCCGAGCAGGTCCCAAAAAATGACCTCCAGCATGATACCTCTGTACACAGCTAAAAGCAACCCAAACTAAACAACATTTCTTTTGAGAACACAGGGAGGAATGTCAACTATTTCACAAAGGACAAGCGTTTGAAAGCAAAGGGAAAAGGCATCAGGAGACCCAGGAAAGGGACCTCCTCCAGTTCCGGGTTTGGGGAGGTAGAGGCCAGGCTGGGGGCACCTCGGATGGAGGCACGGCGTTGTCAGGGTTCTGGTTTCCAGGTTGCCAGGTGAGTCCATGGGAGTTGGTATAATTATTAAGAAAAAACAAACAAATCTCCATAGAAACCGTAGGGGGCGTGCATGGACCGACGGGGAGAGTATGTCGAGAACCTAAGATTATTATTAACCCATTTCTGTTCATCCAGGTGCAAAAAGAGAGACTGGAGGGAGATGTATGCCAGGACCCCCGGCCGACCCTCTTAGCTTGCTGGAGGGCCTGGGTGCAGCCCACTGACCCGGCCTTCACCGTCTGCTGATCTCTTGGCTGTGGAGCCACTGATGCCCGCGTGTAAAGGGCACAGACCTGGACAGAAATTGTTCATTGAAATGAGTAATGCTAGAAAAATTCACTTGAACATGGAGAACGGTAATAAATATTTACTCGATCGGACATGTAGATGTCAATGATCATTTCGTCTATTAAAGGACATTTAATATCAAATAGAAAGTCAGAAAACTTAAATTTGGGAGCCTGACCTACAAGGAAACAGCTTTGTAATCTCAAGAAATTAATTTTCTCCCCGGAGGCAGAATCAGCCACATATGCTTTTTATGGTTTCTTTTCCCTCCTTTCCTTCCCTTTTCCTCCACTTCCCTCCCGTCTACTGTCTTTTTCTCCTTCTCTTTCCTCTCCGCTCCTTTCCATTTTGTTTTGTTTTACTTTCTTTCTTTGCTAACCTGACACATCGTTTCCACTCCAAAAGAACACAAAATGTTTAGAGTTTAGGCTACGTGACCTCAGAGACACCGCTGGCACTCACATTCCTGCCCTGCGTGGGTCGGGGCAGGGCCCTGGGACCTGTAGTCATGACACCAGGCAGCGGCCGCCCTCTGCAGCTGAGACTGTCCCACTCAGAGCCATCTGGGGGCTTCCTCGGATATTTCCCATGCCTTATCTTGTTTCTCTCTTTTTCCTTTTTTCTTTCTTTCTTTCTTTTTTCTTTTTCTTTTCTTCGAAGAGAGAAACAGGCATGAGCCTCCATGCATGGCTTCTCTCTTCAATGTTTAAAAAAAATCTCAACTTTTCCATACCTTGTGTTTAAAACACAGAACTAGAGCCATAGAAAACCAGGGGAAGAGAAAGAGGAAAAATTAAAAAAGGCAAAGAGATTAAGATAAATGTGACTTTATGGTAGTCTGAGAAAAGCCAATTGACCACAATTAAAATAAAACAATGTATCTTTAAATGTGTCCTGTGAACTTCTCTCACAGCCAAATTCATAGGATTAAAACGTGCCCCTGGTGAGATGTCATCATTCGTGGTATGGCTGGGAGGTAACACTTAGCTCAGCAAAAACATATTGAGGAACATCTGTGTGCCTGTGTTAGCCCCGGAAAAAAGAAATGAACAAATCAGACAATGTCCCTGCCCTCAACGACCTTACATGAGGAAAACGAGAACCAACTTCATATTAGGAACTATAGAACATCAAGCCAGGCTGAGACAGGGGGAACTTCACAGAGGAGGTGGCCACGGGGCCTGGGGGGGCATTGACATCATGACAGAGTGGTCAGAAAGTTTTCTCTTCTGGGGAGACATTGGGTTTTTGTTCATTTGTTTTTGTTTTATGTTTTGTTTTTTTGAGACAGGGTCTTGCTCTGTCTCCCAGGCTGGAGAGCTGTGACCCAGTCATGGCTCACTGTAGCCTCGACCTCCTGGGCTCAAGCGATCCTCCCATTTCAGCCTCCCATGTAGCTGGGTTGACAGGACTGTGCTACCACACTCCACTACTTAAAATATATATATATATATTTTTAGAGTTTGGGTCTCGTTATTTTGCCTAGGCTGGTCTTGAACTCTGGGCTCAAGGGTTCCTCCCGCTTCGGCCTCCCAAAGTTCTGGGATTACAGGCATGATCGGTGGCTCCCAGCTGCTGGGGAAACTGTTGACCTGAGCCCTGAGTGAACGAGAGAAGCAGCTAGGTGCACATCTCTTGAATGAGCTTCCTTGGTAGAGGGAACGGGCCGCCGCTGACCGACCCCTGAAGCAGCTGAGATGTGCCTGGACTGACTGAATATCAGCGGAGGCCTATGTGGCTGGAGCCGCTATATGATTTGCAAGGCCCAGTGCAAAATGAAAATGCAGGGGCTCGTGTTCAAAAATTATTTAAACCTTCAAAAAGACAACAGCAGAACACTGAACCGATTGTGGGGCGCCTCCAAGCTGGGGCACTGGGTGACCGTACGTGTCACCTGGCAGCTCTAAAGGCAGCAAGGCGGGTGATGAGGTCAGTCTGAGGACTTCAGGCCGATCCGATCCGATGGCTTGGTGAGCCATTGTGGGGACCTTCGATTTTCCTCCAAGTGCAGCAGGAAGCCATTGTCAGGTTCTGAGTGGGGAGGGGGTGACCCGATAGGCTTCTAGCAGGATCTCTGACTCCCATATGGAGGGGAGCCTGGGAAGATTAGGGTCACAGCAGAGACATCAGTGAGGAGTTCGGGCAGGGGCCTGGAGAATGGCAACAACTACAACAGAGAAAGAAAGACATGCCAGGTGCCGTGACTCACGCCTGTAATGCCAGCACTTTGGGAGGGCGAGGCGGGCGGATCGCCTGAGGTCAAGAGGTCGAGATCAGCCTGGCCAACATGGCAAAACCCCATCTCTACTAAAAATCAGCCGAGTGTGGTATCTTGCACCTGTAATCCCAGCTACTCGGGAGGCTGAGGCAGGAGAATCACTTGAACCTGGGAGGCAGGGGTTGCAGTGAGCTGAGAAGGCAAAGAGCCTTCACTCCAGCCTGGGTGACAGAGGGAAACTCTATCTAAAAATAATTTAATAAAAGAGAAAGAAGAACACCGCTCTGTCACCATAATTGGATGCAACGCTGCCCTCACCACCCCCAGTATTTGGAGCTTTCTGTGTGTTCTTTGGCTCCAGCCATGAGTGAAATTACTCTTGGGCTGGAGTAGATGTGGGTGTTGTGCTAAAAGATGTGGGGCAGAAAGAGAAGCCGGGGCTGCAGGCACCCTTTAGCTTCCAGAACGCATGCACCTCTGCTGCTGTGATGCCCAGTGAGGACAGGAAGCAGAAAGAACATAAGTACATCCCGCAGGAAAATCCTCTCCTGCAGGGCCCTTGCTTGGAATTCCATTTCTCTTTCTTCAAAGGAAAAGGAAATTCCTGAGGGCTTAAAGAATGTCTGTCAGTGCCTCCCTCAGGTGTCACAAGAGGGGAGGTTTGGAATTCTAACGGAGCTGGGCCGAAAGGAAGGGCCAGGCTTGAGGCGTGACCTAGTAGGTGGCCTCTGTAGGGTGCGACTGAATGCCCCTCCTCCATGGAGGGACCCAGGAGACGCTGCCTTCTGAACAGTGCTGTGAGGGCAGACTTAGGTGGCACGATGGGAGGGAGATCAAGGATGCTCCTCCCCGAAGAAGGAGGCAAAACTGATTAAGACACAAAAAGGAAGAGGAAAGAACAATGAGTGGATGAAAACAACCTGATACATCAGTACAACAAAATAATGTTCAACAACAGAAAGAGTTACAGATGAACAATACACACAACATGGAGAATCTGAAATAATGTATGCTACGTGAGGAAGTCAGACAGGAGTACTGTTGTGTGACTCCACTCACGCAACACTTCAGAAGATGCAAGCCCAGCCTTATAACAGGAAGCCGATGAGTCCATGGTTGCCAGGGATGAGGAGTGGAAGGGGGAGCGAGGAGAGGGAGGATGAAACTTTTGGGGTTGCTAGATATTTTCATTGCCTTCTTTGTGCTGATGGTTTAATGGGTATAATTCATACATCAAAATTTATCAAATTGTACAGCTTAAATATATGTACTTTATTGCACTAATTGTATTTTGATAAAGCTATACTTTTTTAAAAAAGAAAAAAGGGGCCGGGCACGGTGGCTCAAGCCTGTAATCCCAGCACTTTGGGAGGCCGAGACGGGCGGATCACGAGGTCAGGAGATCGAGTCCATCCTGGCTAACACGGTGAAACCCCGTCTCTACTAAAAAATACAAAAAACTAGCCGGGCGAGGTGGCGGGCGCCTGTAGTCCCAGCTACGTGGGAGGCTGAGGCAGGAGAATGGCGTGAACCCAGGAGGCGGAGCTTGCAGTGAGCTGAGATCTGGCCTCTGCACTCCAGCCTGGGCGACAGAGCGAGACTCTGTCTCAAAAAAAAAAAAAAGAAAAAGAAAAAAGGGCCAGGCGCAGTGGCTCACACCTGTAATCCCAGCACTCTGGGAGGCCGAGGTGGGCGGATCACGAGGTTAGGAGATCAAGACCATCCTGGCTAACAAGGTGAAACCCCGTCTCTACTAAAAATACAAAAAATTAGCCAGGCATGGTGGTGGGCACCTGTAGTCCCAGCTATTTGGGAGGCTGAGGCAGGAGAATGGCGTGAACCTGGGAGGCGGAGCTTGCAGTGAGCCGAGATCACGCCACTGTACTCCAGCCTGGGTGACAGAGTGAGCCTTCGTCTCAAAAAAAAAAAAAAAAAAAAAAAAGGAGTAGAGTAGTAGAGTAGGACAAGCGGACGAGCATCATTAGCCAGCCATTTATGAACCACAGATACACTTTAATATGGATTCGTGCCTATTCACAGCAACGTTACGGTTACTTCTTACCTACATTTGTACAAGAAGGAAGAGGTCAAGTAACTTGTCTAAGGTCACTCATTTGGAAACAGAGGAATTTGGCTTCAAAGCCAAGCTCCTGGTTTTTCCATCTTGTCAAAACCATGATAATGGGGTTGGTTTTTTGTTTTGTTTTATTTTGTTTTGTTTTTAATGGTCACATATTACTCTCTCCTCACTGACTTTTCCCCTTCATTCTGTATGGGCTTCCAACTGCTTCAGCCAATAAGTGTGAGGAAAGTGACTATATAACTTCCGCTGCTAGGTCCGAGAAAGCAACACCGCGTCTATCTCTTCTAGCCTCTTGGGACTCTTGTGCTTGAAATACTTGCTCTTAGAATGTTTCCTCTTGGAACCTATCAGCCGTGCTATGAGAAGCCCAAGCCATGTGGAGAGGCCACATGCTTGTAAGTGCTTTGGTCAACAGTCCCGGTAAGCCCAGCTTGGAGCAGCCCAGCGAGGCATGCGGGAGAAGACACCATCTTGAAAGTAGATCCTCCAGCCTCAGTTGTTCCAGTCTTCCCAGCTGAGGCCCCAGACACCACGGAGCAGAGACAAGCCATCTCTACTGTGTCTTTTCCAAATTGTCAGTCCGCAGAGTATGTAAGCCTACTCTAAAGGCTATTGTTTTATGCCACTAAATTTGGAGTCGTTGGTTATGCTAGACAACTAGAGTAGTAATTTTGTCTTGGGCTGACTTGATGGTATAAATGGATCTAAGCAATAGATCCATGGTTTGGGACTATATTGACTACAAAAACAACAAATTAATCCTTCATCTGTTATCAACTCTAGTCCAGTTTTATAGAAATGTCATGTGGTCTCTTAAATGCTGTCTTTCAAATAAGACCTTCTTGGGCCAAACAGCCGATACATCTTCTTATGCAAGTTTAAATAAAGTCTTTCTGGCTTATGTGAGATCATGAAAGCCTCCTTTTGACACAATAATCCCATGCTCTGTAGTCTGTAAAGTCATTTGGAATTACATGGCAAATGACATTTATAAAGCAACAACTAGCTGGTGAAAGCAACGTTAAATCAGAACATTTTAATATCTTCAATTTTTATCAAGAGCAGTATGTTTTAGGCTGTATTTCTTAAACAAGAAGACTTGGTCAAGTTTATATTTATTCAGATACCCAAACCATGTCCAGATTACATTTGAACATTTCTTTGAGGGCTCTATGTCCCATTTAATTGCTTTTGACAAGCGTGATACCCTCTAAATCTAAATAATGTGTTTCCCCTGAAAACCCCCTCAGCTAAAAACACATTGTACTGCAAGTAAAATGGTTGCATCATCTAAATTCCGTTATCTGTAGCATTTTGTAAAAGGCCATGAACTAAGAACGTACCCTTGTTCTTGATCTCAGGGTGTCTGAAGCAAGGCTTGAGCATGAAGCCATGAGGGTGCTGCCCTGCAACCGGGGTCTGGCCGCTCGTCCAGGACTTGATCTCCAGGCTCTTAGCTCACCAAGGTGGGATGCAGCAACTTGCAACTTCTTGGGGGAAAATAATTCTTGAGAAATAATTTCAAGGGATAAACTGGTGATTTTTTGGACAGAGCTTGGGAGAATATCTGGGGCAGAACCAGAAGAAGGGAGAATGTGTAAGAGCTAAAAGGAGGCAACAATAGGAGCTAAGAACGAAGACAGGAGAGGAAAGAGTGGGCTTAGAGCAGGGGAGGGTGGTGAAGTAACACCTAGAACTCTGAAAACCCTTGTCTCCAACTGTGGCTGTCTTCACAAATTCCGACGGCAAAGGCTGCATGACTGTCCTGGTAACCCCTCTGCCTCGAGGGCCTTTGGCCCTGCCCAAACCCATGGTCATGCTGCTGTGTTGGACCCATGAACTGCAAATCCCTTTAATGAGTGTGTGCCGAGGACTATGGCAGAAACCCACACGGGAGACTTGGGTACTGCAGTGATTGTTGTCTGGGAAGATTAAGTGGCTCTGGTGGCTTCCATGCTGCCATCTGACTGTGGTCACCTTGAAAGTTAAGTCTTCACTTGTTTTTATCAGTGTGGCTAGCCTTGCTTCTGTTCTTAGGTTAAAAATACAACAGGGAAAACCCACTCCACCGCCACAAAGCTTAAGGCCTGGACGTGGCTAGAGGTTGGTTTTATGAGCTTGTCAGAAATGAATCATCAAGCTACTTGAAGCCAGAGACTCCAGGAAATCTAAACATTTGATAATGCTTGTTTTTGCTTAATTTAGTGAAGCAAGACCAGGGTCAAACCTGCTGCCATGCACAAGGCAGGCAGATTTTTATAAAAACAGAAGGTTTGTCCTCAAGATTCCCAAACGCCTGTATCATCAGGCTCTGTCTAGATCTATTGAAGGCCCACCCTCCTGTGAGAAGCACAGTTGCAATTCAAGCCAAGTTCAACTGGATTGAAAGCTCCCTGGGGGTGGTTACTGCACCTCATACAGCTTTGTGTCCCTCAGAGTAAGCATGTGTGCAAGATCAGGTTCCCCAGAAACAACTCTGTGAGGTGAGGACGGAGTGGGAGGTGTTTGCTAAGTAAGTATGCCGGGGAAGGCTGGGCAGGAGTGCGGGAAGCAGGATGGTGAGGGGGAGAAGAGCCACGCCAGGGGGTTATCTCAGGCTGTGGCCCATGGGGTGGCGCCAGCCAGATCCTGCAGGGACCTCAAGAGGATAAGGCACCCGTCAGAGCTTGTCCCAGCTGGCAGCAAAGGACCTGAGCTTTCCTATTCTCCAGGCGTGAAGCCCCTAAGAAATATGGCCAATATTTTCTCCCATGGGAATATGATTTGGGTAGGGCTCAAGATCGGGAAAATAATGTGTGAGCTGATTGTTTTGCCACCTGCCACACAGGTGTTCAAACACGGCAGAATATGAGTGAGCTTCTCCACTCCCAGTAAGGATCAATGGGGTTCCGAAGGCTGAGTTCCTCCCACATTGGTGCTCCTCAGGGAGTGAGCCTCATGGCCCTGGAGTTCTCCTTTAGACTAGCTCAACAAAGCGGGGCATGTCCTAACTATCCAAGAAAACCATGCTCCTTACATATTTAGCTATTATGATTGCTTGCCACCACAGCAGTGCTAGCCTCTATGGTACAAAGAAATCAGAAAAAAAAAAATGAATTGGATCCAATCTATATTGAATGGCTGTTTTCATGAATTCAGTTACCTATGCCACAAATATGTACCGTGTGCCTTCTGTGCTCCAGGCATCATGCTTGGGTTTTGGAGACACAGAGCAGCAAAATATATAGTTTACAAATGAGTGGACATTCTTGAAACAAAGGCTGGGAGGGACGGAGGGAATCGTGAGCCTGGAGGCTTAAGCAGGAGTCCTGCTGGGAGCGTCTTGGTGAAAACTGCGCTGGTGACCAAGCATTTTCACTGCTCATCTACCGTGGGGGCTCTATGCCTCTTAAAATCTCATCAATGTCCTCATTTTCTTCCACTGCATCCTGGGAGAACCAAAGCCCACAAGATGAAAACATGTTCGGACACACCCTCTCTCACTCCAAATCACAACTTTCACGTCAAGCTCCCCTCAAGGCAATGCGTTTCCTAGAACTGGCTGATTGTGTTCTTTAGAGCTGGCTGATTGTGTTCTTTAGAACTGGCTGATTGTGTTCTTTAGAACTGGCTGATTGTGTTCTTTAGAACTGGCTGATTGTTCTTTTAGGTGTATTGTCCATTTTTCTTGCCCTTTTTCTAAATTTTTTATCCTTCGGGAACATGAGACTCACATAAAATAATAAAGGGTTAGGTCATCTTTTAAAATCCGCAATAGGTTAGCAATATTTACCTCCTTCTTACTTCAGTTATTGTGTACAAGCTTTTATTATTGGCATGACATTTTTAAGTTCCTCAATTGACCACATGTTGGGGTTCATTTTTTGATGTGCAGTATCTTGTAATCCTAAGAGTACAATCCTTAAAAGGAGAGAGAAGGCCGGGCGTGGTGGCTCACACCTGTAACCCCAGCACTTTGGGAGGCCGAGGAGGGTGGATCACAAAGTCAAGAGATCGAGACCAGCCTGGCCAACATGGTGAAACCCCGTCTCTACTCAAAATACAAAAATTAGCCGGGCGTGGTGACGCACGCTTGTAGTCCCAGCTACTCCGGAGCCTGAGGCAGGAGAATCGCTTGAATCCAGGAGGTGGAGGTTGCAGTGAGCCGAGATCAGTCACTGGACTCCAGCCTGGTGACAGAGCGAGACTCTGTCTCAAAAATAAATAAATAAATAATAAAAATAAAAAATAAAAGGAGAGAGAAACGCCCTAAGAATGGTGCCCCAGTTCATAATGTCTACTTGGGTTCAGCATTGTGGAAATGTAGGCTTTTTCAGCCTGCCTATCTCTCTAGGATTCAAATTGCCTGATTGAGGTAATGCCGATTCCTTTTTTTTGATGGATTTAAATTTTCTGGCTTAGACTGACATCCACCAGATATCCAAGCCGGTGGCACAGCCCAGCCATGTTTCGTCACCACCCCAAGTTCAGGATATGCTCCCATGGCCCACGGGCTTTGAGCTGGAACTCCTGCTTCCCTGGGGAGGCACAGGCACATCCGTGTGCTTGGGGTGCTTGCTGAGAGCTGTCCCCTAAAGGGCCCCACACGGAGGAGTGGGCTCGGCCCCCGGATGGTGCTGGGGCAGGAGAAGGATCACAGATGGGTCTCAAGAGGAGTATGATGGTAAGAGTGAATAACAGTCCAGGTTTATCACACTCAGACATGGAATGTAGGACTGTTTCCACAGTCTAAGAGAAATAACCCTTTCATGAAACTCTATAAATAATTTACACTCTTTAAAAAAAATTCGAAGCGGAAATATTTTATGCCACCACTTAAGAATTTGTAACTTCAAATTGAAGTCGTGAGGTTTGCGTCTCTATTCCACAATTTATTGACTCTATGACTCTGATCATGTTATGCAAAGTGTAAATAATACGCAGAGTGAGAACAATCATAACAATGTTATAGGCTGAACTGTGTCCCCCAAAGGACACGCTGAGTCCTAAGCCTTAGGATCTGTGAACGGGCCTTATTTAGAGACCCTACTACACACCTAATGAAGTTAAGGTGAGGTCACGAGGGTGGGCCCTAGTCTAACATGACTGTGCTTATGAGAAGAGAAGAGATGCAGAGACAAGTGCGGAGAAGGCTACATGAAGATGGAGGCAGAGACTGTAGTGATGTAGCTGCAGCAAGGAGCTGCCAACCACAGCTGGGAGAGGGGCCTGGAACAGACTCTCCCAGACCCTTCAGAGGAAGCATGGCTCTGCTGACCCCTTGATTTTGGACGTGTAGCATCTAGAACTGTGAGAGAAGAAATCTGTGTTGTTTTAAGCCACCCAGTTTGTGGTATTTTGTTATGGCAGCCCTATGAACCTAAAATAATACCTGGCGTGCCTTTCGCAAAGGAATGGGTGCCCTTTGGAAGCTATTGTAGAAGGTTATTATTATTAGGACACGTTCTCTTGTGTGGAAACAGAAACAGAAAACTTAACTCATACTCACTTCAGTTTTTTAAACAAGGAAATTTACTGACTCAAGAAGTAAGTGAGTTGAGGCCTGGAGGGACTCAGGAGTGCAGATGAGTCTCTTGGTTCTGCTTTCCAGAATATTTCTTCTTATTCTAAGGACTCGTGTGGTAACTTCTTGCTGCTCCAGACGCACATCCTCCGAAATTCAGATTCAGGGGAAAAGAGAGTGTGTCCCCTGTAGCTCCCAAAGAAGTTCAGGATTGTACCAACACAAGTCACAAGCCCATTTCTTAACCAATAACATGGCCAGGGGATGTGACGCTCCACGTGGCCAAGCTGGGTCACGTGCAGCAGCAGAGATAGGGCCTGAGCCGATCTCAAACCATATGCGCTGAGCGTGGGAGCGCAGAGATTCCTCAAAAGAAGCTCATGAACTACTAAAAGAAAGGGAAATCAATATCCCATATCCTCCTCCAATTTCTTTGCTCTCCTTCAAAGCAAGATGTCTGCAAAGAGTTTTTTCTATTGTCACAACCTCTCCGCCTCTTGTCATCCCCAAGTGGGTTTCTGTTCCATCACCTCCAGAATGCCAAGCCAGGTCTCCAGTCTGTCCTCTCTGCTCTTGGCTTCTCATCAGGTCGTCCCGGTGGCCCCTCCCTTCTTCCTGCGCACCTGCCCCTCACCCTGTCCTGTCTGACCCTGCTCCCTCTTGCCCTCTCAACACCTTGCTGGCTTCTCAACATCGCAGGGCTGCCGGCCTCCCTTGGCCGCGCTCTCCCTAGCTGCCTGAGCGCTCAAACATAGCTGCATGCCACTGGCCCCAGATGAAACCCTCAACCCTGACCTCTATCCTGGGCTCCAGATTTACAGCCCCTCCTGCCCGTGTCACCTTTAGAACATATCCGGCCTCCACTCGCATTCCCACATTGCTCCATTGGACGCATCTGCCTTGGTCCCAGCTAGCAGGATGGTATCCCCTGAACTCCCGCGTCAATCTCCCTTCCAGTCTCCTGGCTTCCTCCCTGGCCAGAATGATTTGATTTGAAAACACAATTCAGATTCTGTTACTCCCCTGCTTCCTGCCCTCCACCAACTTTCCACTGCACTTAAAATGGGAGGAAAATGACAGCCCAAGTCTTTACCGTAGCCTCCGGAGTTGCATATGCTCTGGCCCCTGCCTCCTGGAGATCTCCTCTCCTGCCTTTTTTGATCCATCCGGGGCAGAGCGATGGGAGTGGCCAGCCCTAGGTGCGGGCTATAAGTGCATGCACTGACCACAGAATATTAACAGATAGGTAAAACCATCGCAGTTGGTATGATTTTTATTATCACCATGAGTTGGCAATTCTAAACAACCTCAGGGATAAAATACTCCTTCCCTGAAAAATAAAGCATTTGTTGGTCTGAGTTATAAGCTATTGCTGAATGTATGTGGAATTTTAACAATGTACAGGTAAGCTTAAAATTAGCACATTTGTATTACTTATCCTTTAATAGACATTGCATTTTACATGGAAGTTAATTTAGAGATCCCTCCAGGCACAGCAGTCAGGGAAGGTGCCGCTACACACACTGGTTTTGAGAGTGAGTGTGTAACAGTTTGTGACCATTCAAGCTCTCTTTGGGCACAGTGTGCCTCTGATCCAATGATCCCATAATGCTTGCAAAGATGAAAAACAGAGGTTGACTTACTTCAATTCGGTTTTCTATGTGGCTCTTAGAAGTTTTTAGTTTCCAAAAAAAAAAGTCTTCTTTTTAAATTGCTAGCTATTTTATAACTTACAAAAAATAAAAAATAATGATGGCTCTGGATTGCTACGTGATGATTATAGAAAAGGATTTTGTCATACAGAGGAAGCAAGCATTAATAAACACCTCCTGGCCTTGCTCTATTTCCCTGGACACATCGAGCTTGATCTTGGCTGTGACCTTCACTCTAGCTCAGTGGTTCTCAACCAGGGCAGTTTGGCCCCCAGGACATTGGCAATGGCTGGGGACATTTTGATTATCACAACTAGGGATGGGGTATGGGGGTTGCTACTGGCATCCGGTGGTCAGAGCCCCGGGATGCTGCTGAGTGTCCTGCAGTGCACAGGACAGTGGCCCGAAGGAAAGAATTATCTGGTCCAAAATGCTGATAATGCCAAAGTGAGAAGGTTTAGAAATGCTGCTGTCCTCTCTGCCTAGAACACGCCTGCATGAGAGTTTCTCATGGCTCATTCGTTGACACTGAAGTCTCAGAATCAAAGGAACCTCCCTGTAGAGGTTTTCCCCTGACCAGCCCTCCAGAGCAGAACTGAGTCGGTGCTGAAGGGTGGAATGGGTTTGAATGTGAAGGAATGGAAGCAAGAGCAATGCAGCCAGAGGGAATTTCATGAGCAGAGGTGTGAAAGCTGACGCAGTGTGGCGCAAAAGAAAGCAGCAAGCATTTTGCTTTGACTGGACGGGGGATACGGAAGGCGAGTAACGGAGAACAAGGTTCCAATGGCAGTGGGGGCTGGGTGCTCCAACACACCAGAACTGTTGGCTGAGGTGTTGGGCCTCCCTGAGCTGTGGACGCGAAGCCGCTGAGAGCTTTGAAGAATGCAGGCGAGATGACGGGAGCTTCAGGAAAAGGAACCTTGAGACACTGCTGAAGAAGAATCAGGTTTTTGGCTAAATCAGTGCAGTGACTCACACCTGTAATCCCAGCACTTTGAGAGGTCGAGGCGGGAGGATGCTTGAGGCCAGGAGTTTGAGATTAGCCTGGGCAACATGGCAAGACCCTGTCTCTGAAAACAAATTAGCTGGGCATGGTGGACATGCCTTTAGCCCCAGCAACTTGGGAGGCTGAGGCAGGAGGATGCTTGAGCCCAGTAGACTGAGGCTGCAGTGAGTTGGATTGCACCACCGCACTCCAGCCTGGGTGACAGAGTTAGATCCTGTCTTAAAAAGAAAATAAAGAAGAAGAGGGCTGGGTGTGGTGGCTCAGGCCTGTAATTCCAGCATTTTGGGAGGCCAAGGTGGGCAGATCACGAGGTCAAGAGAACGAGACCATCCTGGCTAACATGGTGAAAACATCTCTACTAAAAATACAAAAATTAGCTGGGCATTGGTGCCCTGCGCCTGTAGTCCCAGGTACTCGGGAGGCTGAGGCGGGAGAATCGCTTGAACCCGAGAGGTGGAGGTTGCAGTGAGCCGAGATGGCACCACTGCACTCCAGCCTGGTGACAGAGTGAGACTCCATCTCAAAAAAAAAAAAAAAAAAAAAAAAAAAATCTAATTGCTGATAGAACTGATCTGGTTGGTGGACTGAAGAGATATTTCTGTGACTCACCCTAGTAGATCCATGCCTTGAAAACAAGAAGCAAAATCTTCTTACACCAGGTCTAACCACCCCACCTAAGGGTAAAAGATGCTGATGATGCCAGTCGCCCACGCAGAGCTCCATCCCCTGGGGCCGCTGGGTCACCATGGCCCACTCTCCCACTCAGACTCATCAGCTGTGTCTCCTGCTGCCAATGCCCTGAGCAGCAGTTGTGCCGCCAAAGCCATCACAGACACAGTCATTGCTGCTGACACGCGGTAACTTCTGCATTGGGATCGTCTCCCTCCCAAGTTGCTATGGCCAAAACCCAGGGCCCCTTACGCCCCTGCTGCTAAAGCTGATGCTACTATCTTCAGTGGCTGCAGAGGCTGCCAACCAGGCATCCCTGCCATGATGCCAGGACCATCTTTTGAAATGACCATGCTACTGGGGCCAAAGCTGCTGACACCCTGTGACCTCAGTGGCCCATGAAGGCTTTAATTTTTTGTTATACCCTCTGTCATTGTAGCACATGATCGTTACAACTCAGGCACGGGCCCATGAGGTCTGAGCTGGAGGAAAAAGTCAGTGAGACGGAGACTGGGCTTGGGCTTGTCACTGTAGCAGACCCCAGCTCCCAGCCTCACTCCGCCTCACCTCAGCTGGGGCTACTTGCTGGATGGAGAGCACCAGTCAGCCCTGCTGTCTCCTCATCTCCCAGCCCCAACAACTGGCTGTCTGGCACATTTTGAACAATGAGAGGCAGGAGACCAGGAGGTGGGAAGGGACCAGCAGATACATTCTTACCCGTCTCCAACCCCTGTTCCTTCTTCTTCATAGACAGACTCTTCCAAAGGCTCTGTGGCTCCTGTCCAGAAGGCATCTATGTGTGTGTCTCCTTGGGAAGGTGTAGTCACCTCAGCAACCTCCGCCTTCCATCTGAATTCATTTTCCTTGTCTCCCCTCCCTTGACTCCTGCTGCCTGTGATCACACACTCCGAGAAAGCTCTAGTTTTAGGCCACTCTGGCTAAAACGCTCCATCTCTGACCCTGACCTAATGTTCATTCTTCCCTTCCTGAGGCTGAGTTTTCTTAGAAGCTCCTTGAGTCTTCGTAAAGTAGGTTCCTTCTGCACTCTCTCAGGCTGCCAGGTTTGGCTGAGTTCTGTGAACCCAGCTCAGGCTGTGGGTGGGAACCCTGTACATCAAAGTCCAATCAGGAAAACAGAAGCCAGGCCAGGGAGTCCCTCTGGAGTTCTATCGATAACAAGGATTCAGTAGAGAGAATAAAATGGCCAGTGAGGAAGGGACTGGTGGAGCTGAAGGGGAAAAGAAGACAGAATATAGTGAGGAAAACAAAGATACTGGCAACGCTAGGAAGCCGCTGTCACCCTAAAGGTGGGAAGGACGCGGGATGGAGGTCGTGTTACCAGACTTAGCGGAGGGGAACCGCAGCCAGCGGCAGAGCCCAGGAGCTGGGCTGCAGAGAGGATGGGGGAGGAATATTCTGGTTGCTCCCTTCTTCCTACCCTCCAGCCTCTAACCAGTTCCCCTCTTTCACCAAACTATGGAAAACTATTTGGTAAAAGAGCTTTTGGGAAATGAAGTTAATGAGGATCAGCCTCCAGTGAAACAGGAAAGGTGGGAGAGAGCGGGGAATGAACGGAAAGCAAGGAGGCCAATGCGTAGCTCAGGATCCAACGTCCCCAAAGCTGAGTGTCCTCCAAACAACTGGACCCTCGGAGACACTGGGCTGGGCGGAAGGCGCTTGTTCGTCATGAAGTTTCAATGATGATTGCCTAATGTTTTAGGTGCTCAAGGGTTTTCTTTTAAACTGAGTTTTATGATTGGTGTTGGAGGTGGGTATCCCTATTTTCCTAGATCCATGTATATCCAGCCTATGCTTGGGGTTGACACATGGCATTAGAATGTAGAAGGCAGAAAGAAAAGGTTGACATGAACATATTCCTGAAAACAGTAATAATTTTCCAGGGGAGGGATAGCGTTAGGAGAAATACCTAACGTAGATGACGGGTTGAGGGGTGCAGCAAACCACCATGGCACGTGTTTACTTAGGTAACAAACCTGCATGTTCTGCACATGTATTCCAGAACTTAAAGTATAATAAAAAATGATAATAATAATAATTTTCCATTTGCCAAAGCATGTAGTAATTTTTGTGACTAAGAAGCAAAGAATGTTGATTATATTTATTTATGATTAAATATTAAATTGATCAACATTAAAAGAAACTAATCCAGGTAAAGGATGCATTCATTGTTATTATATATAATATTAAGAGGGGTTAATCCATTTTAAATGAATTTAAAAATCAAATACAAGCTGGACTTTCAATTGAGATTTTACTTTTCAAATCTTAGGCTTGATCTTATTAATTTTGATGAAAGATCAGATATGACTCTTATATAAAAATTGTTATCTCTGTTTTGCCAATTAATGTTTTATGAGGTTTTCCACACAACAACCTCAAATATTTTGACTAGCTACAAGTTAAAATTTGGAATTTCAAATAAAATTATCTAGATTTTGAAATGGATAGGTTTCACTAAAGAACTGCTAAATATGCAATCAGCTCCATGCTAGGTAGATGCAGAGATATGTGCTTTATCTGCTTTCATGGGTCTGTGGCTGTGCCTTGGCTGAAGCAGAGGAATGCTTCCTGGCAGCCAACATAAAGAGGAAAACACAGTACATGGCTTTCCTCGTTTGATATGAGGAAGAGCTCTAATTCACTGGAAGAGGGACGCTTTCCTGGAACTGCACCTCAATGTACATTTTGTCAAAAAGATCCAGATACAAAGGGTGTTCGAGCAACATTGCAGATAATCTCTTTAATAACAACAGAAAAAAAAAACAGAAACATATTTACGTGAGTTATTCTTAGAAAGTGTATACTCTCTCACTCTGCCTGAGCAATGCCAAATACGGCCGAGGAATGACACACGAATCTCTGCAAGATTATGTTGTCTTGTGAAGAGTTTTTCAAGTTTGAAAACCTTAAGAACAAACTTAGCGTGTCTCATAGAATATGTTTCTGTAAACAGAAATGATCTTGAGCAGGCTCAGGCAAGGGCCGCTGAGTTGCCAGTCCTTGTTCCACTCAGCGCCAAGCTGCCAGAGAGTGAGCAGTGTGTGTGCCTGGGTGGAAAGATTCCTGTGCATTAGGTGTTGTGTGCGGATTGTCAGGTTGATATTTTGTCAGAAAATTTAAACAACTTGAGTTACTTTTCTTTTTTCCTGGATGGAGGGCCATCCAGCTTCCTCACAGAAACGGGTTTGCAAACCATTCAGTCATTCACCCATTCAAACATTTGGTATTACTGACCAAAACCGGTATGACGGGCACTGAGAAAACAGTGAACCAGAAGAGATTCTTCCATCCTTTACATTCAAGGAAAGGGAAGTTTTTAAAAATAAACAAAATAACTTTGAGCTAACCCATGCCTCTTGAAAATCTTACATTCACCATTTAGAGCATGTATCATGACAGTCAACAGGCCACTCCTTTCTCCAATAAAAACTCACTTTGTGACTTTCAGTATGCTAATTCAAGCAGCCCCAGGTGTTGGTGAAGGAATGCCTGAGTGCGGCCTTTCTGATAGAATGCTAGCTCACCATCTTGGATGGTGGATTCCTGGTCAGGGTAACTGATAGAGCCTGTCTCGGTGGAAGTATTTTGCGGCCAGTTGCTGATGTCATAATTGTCCACATTTGAAGGGAGGAGGAGAGTGAGGACACATCAAAGGCAGAATCCACATCCTTTACATTTTGGGTAAAACCCACATACCCACCAGAGTTTCCTAGCCAAATCAATTTTGATTCCTCAGGCCTTAGAATTTCTAGGAAAATAAAACTGTTGGCTATACTCCAATAAAGAAAAATGTTTACAGTTTTCTTATCACTCTGGAGACATCCACTTTTCTTACCTCACTCCTCCAGTAAACCGAAAAGATAAAAGTTTGAAATGATAACAGATTTCAAAGGAAAAACTTTAATCTTACCTCCTGCGCAGATAGCAACTGCAGAGTACCAAGCTGATTTTTATAAAATCCTGTGTAACATATCTTTAAATAACAATTTGAAATGTAGTAACTATTTTCATTTCTGCATCTTCTTGGAGTTCAGACACCAAAACTGCAGGCCCATCATCCTGGAACATGTCAGGGGCGAACACTCTGGGCAAACAATCTTTTAAATTGCTGATGCGGGCAATGGTTTGGCTAAGGTTCTACCAATAAGTAATCAACGTGGAAAAACTAGGCGTCCTTAGGAATCAGAAGAGGAGCACTCGGAGAAGAAAATACTTGCCCAAATTCACGTATAATCACAAAGTAATGTTGGTCATTGGCAGAGAAGTGCAAAGAGACTTTCACTGTCATCAAGAGATCAGATTTGGGGATTATTTATAATAAGCCCATATAATGGGCTGAAAAATAATTCCTACTTGAAATACCCTTAACACTGAAGTTCTTAAGTCTCACTAATCCTGTGTAGAATAAATATAAAGGTTAATGAAACTGAAATAAATTGAGGCATCACCAAGTTTATAAAACTTATTTGGTGGGGCAGAGAATTCATGAGCCTCAGTTTAGTTATTTCAAGGGAGTAGCTTCCTTGCTAGGCAGATTAATGGACAGTTTAATAGACAGTTAAAGCAAGCTGTGACTACCCCAGGCCTGGCAACCCTGTCTCTTGATTTAATAGACACGATTGGAACAAATAGTCTGGCAAAGTAAAAAAGTCGGCTTCTTAATGAAAACTCCCAAAACAACCAGAAATGTATTTACTTTTGAAAATAAACTGGTCTTAAAAAATAGAAATAAATGAAATCTCAGAGAGAGACAGCCACATAGCCTGCCAATGAATAAAGGTTTGGGGACACAGTGGTGCAGGAGAAGGATCCAGTGTGATATTCTAAGTGTTTCATTGCTGGAGTCTGGTAGCTCTTTCCTCTACCCGCCCTCAGTACAAGGTAAATGATTACTAGTGATGACTTAGAAAATGGCACTAAGTGAAGATCCTTATGCCTTCAGAGGTGTCTCCCTCCTGCTATGGTCCTGGATCTTAAATAACGATCCACCATAATGAAAGAACAGGAATGGCTGCTTCAGAACGGACTCACATGTCACCCATCATATTGTCCGAAGACCTACTCTCCATCTCCCTCGGTCATGCATGAATCAGCGTCCCTACTCCAGGTAAGGATCTAGAACTAGAAGTACCATATGACCCAGCCATCCCATTACTGAGTATATACCCAAAGGATTATAAATCACGCTGCTATAAAGACACATGCACACGTATGTTTATTGCGGCACTATTCACAATAGCAAAGACTTGGAATCAACCCGAATGTCCATCAGTGACAGACTGGATTAAGAAAATGTGGCACATATATACCATGGAATACTATGCAGCCATAAAAAAGGATGAGTTTGTGTCCTTTGCAGGGACATGGATGCAGCTGGAAACCATCATTCTTAGCAAACTATCGCAAGAACAGAAAACCAAACACCGCTTGTTCTCACTCATAGGTGGGAACTGAACAATGAGATCACTTGGACTCAGGAAGGGGAACATCACACACCGGGCCCTATCACGGGGAGGGGGGAGGGGGGAGAGATTGCATTGGGAGTTATACCTGATGTAAATGACGAGTTGATGGGTGCTGACGAGTTGATGGGTGCAGCACACCAACATGGCACAAGTATACATATGTAACAAACCTGCACGTTATGCACATGTACCCTAGAACTTAAAGTATAATAATAATAAAATAAAATAAAATAAAAAAGAATTCTTCTCAACCAGATGCAGGTCTCTTCATCTACTACGTTGTATGAGGCTCGAACTTCATCTAATGACAACCGCTTTTCTGTAGATCTTTTCTACACTTGGCTTTTTCTTACTGAGAAGGTTTTTGAAACATTCCTTCATATTTATTCATCTCATGCTGTCGGCTAACCTGTGTGATCTCAGAAAATTCCAGAATACAAACATTCTGTCAGAGCCTACGTGGTTGGTTATACCACTCGTAGAAGCAGCGTGGATCAGAATAATAAAAACCAGATTCCAAGCTTCTATGGTATAAAATAGGAGAGTGCCCTAGCTTTCATTTCTGTTACGCTTAAATCTATGTAATGATGCTCCATGTCAATGTCATGGTTTTTAATAATTTAATCCAGTAGTTATCATGAGAAACAATCGATTTGTTGGATAAGTGTTATTAGAAAAAGCCCTCAATGGAAAAAGCAGAGTTATTGCTAGTACAGAGGCTTTAGCATTCAGATGGAAAATGCAAATAATTCCAATGAACAGGTCAACTTTATTTGTTTGTTTGTTTGTTCTGTAGAAGTAGAGAGTTCAGTTGCAACAGACTATTATTTTGCTTGAAAACAGATACCATATAGTAAAAAATATCCTTTTTAGGAATTCAAATTTTTAATGGCCAAAGTGAGTGTGTTAGTTTGCTACAGCTGCTGTAACAAAGTACCACAGATTCGGTGGCTTCAATTAGAGAAATTTGTTTCCTCACCATTCTGGAGGTTGGAAGCTTGAACTCCAGGTGTCAGCTGGGCAGGTGCCTCCTGGGGCCTCCCTCCTTGGCTTGTAGACAGCGTCTTCTCCCTGTGTCTTCACATAATCTTCCCCCTGTGAGTCTGTGTCCTCATGTCCTCTCCTAATAGGGTCACCAGTCAGATTGGATTAGAGCCTTAATGACCTCATTTTAACATAACTACCTTTTTAGAGACTGTATCTCCAAATACAGTCATATTCTGAAGTACTGGGGTTAGGACTTCAACATAAGAATTTCAGGGAGGACAGAATTTAGTCTATAAGAGTGAGCAATTAAAATACTTGTCCTGTGCTGGGCATGGCGGCTCACACCTATAATCCCAACACTTTAGGAGGCCGAGGTGGGGGGATCACTTGAGGTCAGGAGTTCGAGACCAGCCTGACCAATGTGGTGAAACCCCATCTCTACTAAAAATACAAAAATTAGCTAGGCATGGTGGTGCATGCCTGTAATCCTAGCTACTTGGGAAGCTGAGGCATGAGAGTACCTTGGATCCGGGAGGCAGAGGTTGCAGTGATCCGAGATCATGACCCTGCACTCCAGTGTGGGCAATAGAGAGAGACTCTGTTTCAAAAAAAAAAAAAAAAAAAAAAAGTCCTGGCTCAGTGCAGTGGCTCACACCTGTAATCCCAGCACTTTGGGAGGCTGAAGCAGATGGATCACTTGAGGTCAGGAGTTCGAGACCAGCCTGGCCAACATAGTGAAACCCCCATCTCTACTAAAAATACAAAAATTAGCGGGGTATGGTGGCAGGTGCCTGTCATCCCAGCTATTCTGGAGGCTGAGGCAAGAGAATCGCTTGAACCCAGGAGGCGGAGGCTGCGGTGAGCCAAGATCACACCATTGGGCAACAAGAGCAAGACTCCAGCCTGGGCAACAAGAGCAAGACTCCATCTCAAAAAACAAACAAACAAACAAACAAACAAACAAAAACTTCTGCAAATTCTAGGCAAAGTTATCTCTTGCATATTCTAAAGTACTGGACTCTGAGACACCAGAACAGATGCAAAACTCTTGAGCTCTTTGAGGAAAATGTGGGCCACTCCTCGCTGCTACTGGATATCTCTATTACCAGGCCTAATTCCCATGTTTAAAACAGAACTAATTTCCTGCCACCCTTAACCTATCCTCCCCCAAATCCCAGTGTTTCCATTTCAGCAGGTTTAGCACTTTCACCCAGTGTCTTTGCCAAAACCCTCAGCATCATCTTTAATTTCTCTTCTCCTTTCACAACCCATATTCTACCCCTCAGCAAATCCCACCTAGCTACTTTCACAGCAGGGTCTGAACCCTATCCTGTCTCACTGTCTCCATCCTGAAAGCCCTTGCCTGGATTCCTGCAATACTCCCACTGGTCTCCCAGCTCCACTCCTGAGCCCTTTATATTTTCTTTGCAGGAGCCAAAGTGATCCTTTTAAGGTGTAAGTCAGATCATGTCACATCTAAGAAGATAAAGTCTGAATTAAATTCTGTCCGGTTTATAAGGTTGCATCATCTGGCCCTGGCTAAGTCATTGGCCTCTATTTCTGTCAGTCATCCTCACCCAAGATTCCATGCTCTGAATAGTTTCCAATCTTCTTCCACTGTAAAAACTTCCTGTTGTTGTCCATTTCCTTAGCACCTAGGATTCTGACAAAACCATCATGGCGAGGCTCTCGGTAAAGCTTGTGGGTTCGTGTATTATTTCAAAGTGACCTCTTTCATCATCACCAAGGGCCTTTTACGTGCCACACTCAGTGAAGGAACCAAAGTGGCAAATGTTAGGGGTCAGAATGGTCCAGAGGAGGAGGTCATTTTTAAGTGGGAGTCTTTATGCCCCAAAATGTATACTCCATGGCCTCACAAACTGCTGGTCCCCAGTGCGGACATCCTATTCATGAACAACATTAACTAGGCTTTCTGTTAGCGATTGTTAAAGTTTTTTTCCTCTTGTTTTCTAGATCAATGGGTTATTGCCAATCATTGTCATTTTTATGATGATGATGATGATACACTAAACATCTTGTCTTTCTCTTATCTTTCTCACTTTCTATAAAAAAAAATTGTATCTATTTTTTACATTAGGATACTCCCATTAAGCTAATGTGAGATGATTGACTTTTTAAAATATACGGGCAAAGCAATTGTAGCAGATGCTATTGGTGCCCCACCCATACTCCTGGTTCTACCACTTCAGTGCTGGCCTGCCACTTGATGGCTGATGGGAGCTGCATCTCTTTGCTTAGGAGGGGCAAGGCCACTCCTCCCACTCACTGGAGGCAGAGGTGCCAGGGGAATCAACGGTTCCACCCCAGCAGTTGGTGTATAAATACCCCAGCTCCCTCTATCCTCAGGCAGGTAAAATTTGCAATGCGTCCTATAACATTTCTCAGAGTTTCTTCACGGAAGTAATCTCTAGCTTAATTTTAGGGGTAGCAGGCTTTAAAATGTCCCCTAACTGGAGGCTTTCCCTTCCTTGTCTTACTCCTCCACTCCTCTGCTGAGTTGCCCGTACCAGCAGCACGCTAGTAAACCAGTGCTCAAAATACAGAGGAAAACAACAAGTGGGACAGAAACAGCCCCTGTGTGAAGCAGCTGCTGATCTCCATGGTGTCTATGCTCTCACCATGGCCTGTTTCAAGCTCTCAATGGGACATCCCTGAACCTGGGAAGGACAGCACTGTCAGCTCTCCCCAGTTAAGACAAACTGCCTCCAGCATGCTTCCTAAATAAAGTCCTTATTTCAGGGTGTGCCACAAAGGAAACACAAACTAAGACAGAAATGAAAGCTCAGAGAAACTAACGCAATTTTCTTAGGTATAAACACCTGGTCAGTGGCTGAAGGAATGCCTGTTGTTACCTGATAAATTATATGGTAAACTGTCATATTAGCATGTTAATTACTTAGGCATTTACTTATTTGTCAAATAGTCATGCATTAAATACAGATACTTTATACAGAAGAGTGAAAGGAATTACAATTTTATTATTTTAAAGACTGTGAAGTAGATAATGAAATCCTGTATTGCAACATTATATCACAATGTTCTATCAAACGGCTTGATTTCCTCCTATTCACTATTTGCTGCATCAGTTTCACTGGCCGTGTTCTCATGTCTGCTTAATGTGAGATTAACTTTGCACAGTAAGATTAGGAGCCACAGCTATATATTGTATTCTTCAGTAGAACAGAAATCATCAGTCTTAGGCTTTTCCTTTAAAAGCATGTTGCTAAAATATATGTAGAACCTCGTAACTTTTGAGAACACTGCCTAGAAGATGCTTGTTTTTGAAAATATTTTCCTCTGCCAAGAAATTCTAAGTAGCTCAACTCCTTTTGCTTTTCCTTTGCAACATGGGCTCCATTTTGCCAAGCTCATGAAGCCTAATCTGCAGGAATGGCCCTCCAGTGTGCAAAATGAAAGAATTTCAATTAACAGGAACATTCTGTCTTGAACTACAAAAATGGGTCAGTGAGCCAAGTATGATACGTGATATGAATTGGATGCTAAGAGAAACTTGGCTGATTGATTCATACATAATTTTTCTTTTCTTTTCTTTTTTTTTTTTTTTTTCAGACAAGGTCTCATTCTGTCACCCAGGCTGCAGTGCAGTGGCACGAGCATAGCTCACCACAGCCTCAGACTCCTGAGTAGCTGGGACTACAGGTGTGCAGCACCACACCCAGCCATTTTGTTTTTTTAAAGAGACGGAGGTCTTGCCATTTTGCCCAAGCTTGTTATTCCTACTTCTAATCATCTTTTCCTCTTCAGAATCTCTTCCTGCTCATCCGGTAGAAATAAACAGGAGTTTCAGAGGTAAATCGTTTCCTTTAACGCCATGAGCCCCACGTGCAGATTTTAACTCTCTTTTACTCCATTTGTGACTTTCTCAATACCCTCCTCTATTTAAATCCCTCTTCAAGTTATTCTTTATTTAGTAGATTGTAATGTCCTCAATCGGAGAAGTCCAGGTCTATAAAGAATTTCATGACTATTAATGCTGTAATCATATGATTTTGTGGCACAGAAGTAGATATTGAGTCTAATTAGGCAAATTAACAGTGCATAAATTGTAAGCTAGGTCATTGGTGGGCTGTTTAGGTCTGGGAAGAGATAATACTCATTTAATTCATTCAAAGAACCATTTATCAAATGCCTACTTTTGTATCAGGAACTGGGCATGCTAAGAGTTTTCTAATGGAATATGGAGGAGTTAACACCTTACTTGCTGTTTTTTGTCCTTTTTAACTTGGTCAATGTTTTACTTGTATTACTCTCCTAACATCTTCAATACTCTGTCTTGAATTTATTGATTTGTGTATTTATCTTCCCCCCTTCATTAGATTTTTAAGCACTTTCAAGAAAGGGACTTGGTCTTATTTACAGACCATGCATCCAAGTGCCTCACAGAGAGATCCTTGAGAAATACTGTTAAACTGAACTGAACTGAGAGGTGAGCACCTATGTTTTTAATCTGCACTTGAGCTAGCATCAAAACATAGGACTCTTGACTTCATATTCCCAGATGCTTTTCCCTCTATTTATAACTTGTACAGAATTTGTGACACAAATGCTTTTTGTGTCTGAAGAGTTTATTACTAATGGGACAGATTGCATGTTTAATATGGCAACATGTATGAGTGCCTATTTGGATAAGAGCTTTTAAAGTGTTGACTTTTATTCTGACTCAGCAGATTGATTCTTTCACTGGCTCCTCTAAATGTGGTCCAAAGTTGTGGGTGGCAAAAATGCAGCCTGTGGACCACCTGTGTTCTCTCAGCTGTATTTGAAACAGGGAGAGTTCTTGAATTCCAGATGTAATCCAGGCTTCCAGCACAGCTTGCTGAGAAGAGCCAGTGATGGAGCTGGTCCCTGCAAATGCATTGTCCACCCTTTCCCCTCACAGTCCTTAGCCGTCAACCCAGTTCTCAAGTTTGGGTCTGCTTTTAATTGAGTACTTAGGAATTCACAAGAAATCTTTGCACACACTTTTCTATTTCCCACTATTTTCTCCAACTTGATTCCACATGTCAGCTTTCTCCCTTGTGCCTTCCTGTCTGCATTCCAATCCTCTCCTCTTCCATGGGTAGAGTGCCAGAAAACCCTAACACCCTGGCTGGGCCATTTTGCTGAAGTCTTGCATCAAAGACATATAACTCTGTGATGTAAATTAAAGTCGAGTGTACGAATGTGATTGTATTATAAAATGGGTATGACAAGCACAAGATTAAGACCAGCCAACCTTGTGGATGATAAGTACATGGATCTGTGTTGTCAGTTCCTCCCCCGTCCCATGGTATGAAAGCCTCTCTCGTCCTGGAGCTCTCTCCCATGGAGCCTGGGCATGACTACAGCATCCTCTTCAGCACTGAGTTTCAAGTGTCAATGACCTATCAGAGTTGGCCACAATTTGGAAGCTTTCCTTAAAATCGTCTTTTGCATTTCTTCCCCTCTTGGGAGACAAGAACTATTTTCTAAAGGAGAGGTTTCTTCAAGTGTGGTTTCTCCACCAGCAGCATAAGCATTACCTGGGAACTTGTTAGAAATGTAAATTCTCAGACCGGGTGCGGTGGCTCATGCCTGTAATCCCAGCATTTTGGGAGGCCGAGGTGGGTGGATCACGAGGTAAAGAGATCAGGACCATCCTGGCCAACATAGTGAAACCCCGCCTCTACTAAAAATACAAAAATCAGCTGGGCTTGGTGGGGGGCACCTGTAGTCCCAGCTATTCAGGAGGCTGAGGCAGGAGAATCGTTTGAACCCGGGAGGTGGAGGTTGCAGTGAGCCAAGATTGTGCCACTGCACTCCAACCTGGTGGCACAGCAAGACTCTGAAAAAAAGAAAAAAAAAAAAAAAAAAAAGAAAAGAAATGTAAATTCTCTGGCTCCAGCCCAGACCTACAGAGTCAGAAACTCTGGGACTAGGACCCCGCAATCTCTCTCTCTCTCTCTCTCTCTCTCTCTCTCTGTTTCTCTCTGTCTCTCTCTCTCTCTCTCTGTGTGTGTGTTCATTGTGGCAAAATATACATAATATAAAATTTACCCTTTGAACCACTTGTAACTATACAATTTAGTAGTTTTACATACATTCATGATATCAGTGCAACCATCACTGCTACTCATTTCCAGAGCTTTTTTTATCATCCCAAACAGAAACTCTATACCCATTAAGCAATAGCTTCCCATTCC
Organism: Rhinopithecus roxellana; assembly: GCF_007565055.1. Lineage (NCBI taxonomy): Eukaryota > Metazoa > Chordata > Mammalia > Primates > Cercopithecidae > Rhinopithecus > Rhinopithecus roxellana. The sequence continues at coordinate 84,535,214 of NC_044564.1, read as the reverse complement.
CCCAATCCCATCCCTAGTCCCTGGTAACCTCTATTCTACTTTTTGTCTTTGTGAATTTTTGTCTGTTCTAGGTACCTCAGATAAGTGGAATCATAAAATATTTGTCTTTTTGTATCTGTTTTTTTTTTTTTTTTTCACTTAGTATAATGTTTTTCAGGCTCATCTAGACTGAAGCATGTATCTAAATTTCACTCTTTTTTGAGGCTGGATAATATTCCATTGTATGTATATACCATACTTTGTTTAGCCGTTGATCGGTTGGTGGCCATTGGAGTTGTTTCAATGTTTTGACTATCATGAATTATGCTGCTATAAACATTGTACAGATATCTCCTTGAGTCCCTGCTTTCAATTCTTTTCAGTATAAACTGAGAATGAGGATTGATGGATCACAGGATAATTCTCTGTTAGCTGTTTGACGAGCTGTCAATCTGCTTTCCACAGCAGCAGCACCATTTCACATTGCTGCCAGCATGACACAAGTGTTCCAATGTGTCCACATCCTTGCCAATATTTGCTGTTTTCTACTTTTTTGATAGCAGCCATCCTAATGGATGTGAAGTTACAGCCTATTATGGCTTTGATTTGCACTTTACTAATGATATTGAGCTTCTTTTCATATGTTTCTTGGTCATTTGTATATATTCTTTGAAGAAATATCTGTTAAAGTTGTCTTTTTTTTTTTTTTATGAGATGGAGTCTCGCTCTGGCTCTGTCACCCAGGCTGGAGCACAATGGTGCAATCTTGGCTCACTGCAACCTCCACCTCCCGGGTTCAAGCAGTTCTTCTGCCTCAGCCTCCAAAGTAGCTGAGACTACAGGCATGAGCCACCACACCTGGCTAATTTTGTATTTTTAGTAGAGCTGGGGTTTCACTATATTGGCCAGGCTGGTCTCAAACTCCTGAGCTCAAGCGATCCACTCGCCTCTGCTTCCCAAAGCACTGGGATTACAGTGTTGAGCCACTGCACCCGGCCAAGTTATCCCATTTTTGAATTGGATTGTTTGTCTTTTTCTGTTGAGTTGTAGGAGTCCTTCATATGTTTTGGAATTAATCTCTTATCAGATAGATGATCTGCAAATTTTTTCCCACTTCGTGAGTTATTTTTTTCACTGTCTTTATAGTGACTTTTTTTTTTTTTTTTTTGAGACAGTCTCACTCTGTCGCCCAGGCTGGAGTGCAATGGCTCGATCTCAGCTTACTGCAACCTCCACCTCCCGGGTTTAAGTGATTCTCCTGCCTCAGGCCTCCTAAGTAGCTGGGATTACAGGTGCCTGCCACCACGCCCAGTTAATTTTTTATATTTTTAGTAGAGACAGGGTTCCGCCATGTTGGCCAGGCTGGTCTCAAACTCCTGACCTCAGGTGATCCTCCTGCCTCAACCTCCCAAAGTGCTCGTATTACAGGTGTGAGCCACCACACCCAGCCTATAGTGACTTTTGATAGGCAAAATTTTTAATTTTGATGAAGTTCAACTTCTCTACGTTTTCTTTTGTTGCCTGTGCTTCTCGTGTCATATCCAAGGAATATTGCCAAGTCCAATGTCATGAAGATTTCCCCACATCTTCCTCTAAGAGTTTTACAGTTTATGCTCTTACATTTAGGTTCTTGATTCATTTTGAGTTAATTTTTATATATGATATAAGGTTAAAAGTCCAACTTCATTCTTTTGCATATGGATATCTAGTTTTCTCACCACCATTTGTTGAAAAGACTGACCTTTCTCCACTGAATGATTTTGGCACCCTTGTCTCAGTCTGTGTTTTAACCAGCATCCAGGTAATTCTCATGCTGTTTTGCGTGTGTTTTATCCTTTATCTTATGCTTAGCCAGTCTAAGATTGAGAGGGTCACAATCAAATGGCTTTCCCAATGCACAAAAGGCATTTTATCTTGAAATTATGATGACTCTCACCTCAGTATTCTAATGGGAATCCCAGACTCTGACACGACTTTTTGATATGACTCATATCAAAAAGGAAAATAACCAACTTAACCCATTTTTGGTATAACCAGTAAGTGATCCCCTGAGTTTCTCTCATGGCCCTGTGATAATTAACCACCAAAGAACACCGATGAAATTCGGCTCATTGGACTCAAGAAATAAAGTTTTCTAACAGATACTCTTAAAAAGCTTTATATATACTCTTTGAACATTTTTTTTTACCAAACTTGAGTTTAAACTTGTTTATGGTAAGCAAAGTTCACCTCAAGTTTAGTGCTGTGAGTTAACAAAAATAAAATTGAAAAGCTCAGCTCAATTTTGTATTAAAACCTGATTTGAACCATGCTAAATTGGTACTTAGCTTTCATGTATTAATTTTAAACAGAGTCTAACACACCATAAACAAATCTACTTGTATAGTTAAAAGCTGGTGTGTGTATAGCCAAGCTCAATTAGCTACATCTAAGCATTGGCATCTACATGCATGCCCGAGCTTTGTAGCAATACCCGGAAATTGATCTTCCACATAGTCCTGGGAGAGAAAGAGTTACGTTAAAGCTGCCAAACATTCCAAAATTCAGTGACACAGACTGATTTCTACTTATTATTTAGATACCCAGGTTTACTTAACTGACAAACTGGACTTTATTTATTAGTTAGCTATATCTTTCAATGGTCAGTCATCATCCAACCTTGAAATAAATGTTAGTTGATTAAAGCAGTAATGGTTCAAACATTTAAACCACATGCTGTGGGTCTGAAAAATCAAGTCAATATGTGTAAAGGGAAGAATTATTAGAGGATTTATGAAATCTGGCCTGAACAAATTAATTCATCAGTTTAGCCAAAGGTCTGTCAATGAATTCAAGAACCTTTTCAAAAAGGGAAAGATCTGTTGTGATTTAAGTTTCTGTTTATAAGTGAATGTGGTAGATTGTTCTTTCTGAAACGGGATACAGTTTACACAAACAGATTTGGAAGTTAATTTGAAATTGCTCAATGTCTTTGAGAATCAGAGGGCAATCCTTCAGGGATTGGAACAATTACTGTCCTCTCCACCCCTTTTTGGTGATGGAAGGGAATTTGAACCTCACCGGGACTGCAAAATGTTCCAACAAACCATGATGCCAACTGTCCAGGAAGAGATTACTGTCTAGATACTAATGCGAAGTCTCTACCTACCTGCGTTGGATTTATTAAAATCATATACTTAACAGAAGATTTAAAGGTACTTCCAAGCATGTACATATACATATACCATACACATACATCTATTTCTGCCTTACACATTTACTTAGAATCTAACTTTTAAGTTAGAAGAAACTCCACTAGAGCCGGGTGCAGTGGCTCACACCTGTAATCCCAGCACTTTGGGAGGCCGAGGTGGGTGGATCACCTGAGATCAGGAGTTTGAGACCAGCCTGATCAACATGGTGAAACCTCGTCTCTACTAAAAATACAAAATTAGCCGGGCGTGGTGGCGCATGCCTGTTATCCCAGCTACTCGGGAGGCTGAGACAGGAGAATTGCTTGAACCCGGGAGGCAGAGGTTGCGGTGAGCCGAGATCGTGCCGTTGCACCCCAGCCTGGGCAACAGAGCAAGACTTCGTCTCAAAAAAAAAAAAAAAAAAAAAAAAAAAACTCTACTATATTTTGAGCTAGTGAGGAGGGTAATACACACATTTAACAGACAAGGAAACTGAAGCTCAGAATCATTGCATGAATGTGTTCAAGACTGCACAGTTGGCCGGGCGCGGTGGCTCAAGCCTGTAATCCCAGCACTTTGGGAGGCCGAGATGGGTGGATCACGAGGTCAGGAGATCGAGACCATCCTGGCTAACACAGTGAAACCGCGTCTCTACTAAAAAATACAAAAAACTAGCCGGGCGAGGTGGCGGCGCCTGTAGTCCCAGCTACTCAGGAGGCTGAGGCAGGAGAATGGCGTGAACCCGGGAGGCGGAGCTTGCAGTGAGCTGAGATCCGGCCACTGCACTCCAGCCTGGGTGACAGAGCAAGACTCCGTCTCAAAAAAAAAAAAAAAAAAAAAAAAAAAGACTGCACAGCTAGCAAGTGGTAGGACTTAAAATTGAATTAGTGTCATTTGACACAGACATTGCTTTTCCTGTCGCAACACACACCTAGCCATTCCCGGCTGTATTTTCCTAATAACGGGGGCTCATCACTTTGCTACTCAATCTGTGATGGTGGATCCGCATCATCAGCGTTTCCTCAGAGCTTGTTAAAATGCAGAATCTCAGGCTCTACCCCAGACCTAATGAATTAAAATATGCATTTTGACAAGATCCCTAGGTTTGTGTTATTGTTTGAGAACCTCTGTTTTAGAACTCACTTTGGGAAACCTGTGCTAGAATTTATTGAAATGCTGAAAAAGACCAGCTGAAACTCTTAAGATTCGATTTCAACATTCAAAAACTAATTTTCTATAGTTCAAAGATGCATAATGATTGATTTTTGTAGGTTTTGTTCCAGCTTTGTTAAAGATAGAAGATCCACTAATTATTATGCATTTGAAACTAAATTTTTATTTTTTTTGTTTGTTTTTGAGACGGAGTCTTGCTTTATCACCAGGCTGGAGTGCAGTGGTGCGATCGCGGCTCACTGCAACCTCCACCTCCCTGGTTCAAGGGATTCTCCTGCCTCAGCCTCCCGAGTAGCTGGGACTACAGGCACGTGCCACCACGCCCAGCTAATTTTTGTATTTTTAGTAGAGACGGTGTTTCACCACGTTGGCCAGGCTGGTCTTAATCTCCTGACATCGTGATCCGCGTGCCCTGGCTTCCCAAAGTGCTGGGATTACAGGCGGGAGCCACCACACCTGGCCAAAGGTATGTATTTTTATCAGCACAAAGATGTCAGAGGCGTTTGAACCAGAGCAACTCCATCTTGAATAGGAGCTGTGTAAAACGAGGCTGAGACCCCCTGGGCTGCATTCCAAGGAGGTTAAAGCATTCTAAGTCACAGGGTAAGATTAGGAGGTCGGCACAAGACACAGGTCATAAAGACCTTGCTGATAAAACAGGTTGCAATAAAGAAGCTGGATGCAGCTGCAGCAGCCCTCCTAGGAGCAGGACCTGGGCACCTCTGCAGCCTGCATCCTCGGGGGACCTGGGAAGGCCCACACTCCCCCCACCACATGACCCTCCACCCCCATGCCCCACCCCCATCCCTGCAGGCTTGGGGGTGCCTGCTACCGGTGCCTGGCCTCTCTCCTCTTCTGGTGCCTGCTCTGATCTCAGAGGGGGATTGAGGCCGAGGCCCAGGACCATGAATGACAGCAGGAGGCAGACAGATTCCTGGGCGGAAGTGGGTGGTCCCCAGTAAGTCCCCTCCTTCAGGCCAGGGAGGGCCTGTATGCTGGGAGCCTGGCTGCCAGTGCCAAGGACCAGAGCAGGGACTCCTGGTGCCTCTTCCAGGCTGCCTGTGGCCACCCACCAACTAATTAGCATGCACTTCCTCCCCTCTGAAGGCCATAAAAGCCCCCAGCTCAGCCGGAGCAGAACAGAGGATGGAGAGGCCACCAGATGACCAGTTGCAGAGAGGAACTACCTTCTCTGCTGACAAGACAACCTGCTGGCAGAGAGGAGCTATCCTCCCGGCTGAGAGCTTCAGAGACCTGCAGCAACGTCCAAACTACTTGTCTGTGCAGAGGAGCCGCCCTCTCCAGGGCCTTCTCTCTGCTGAGAGCTGAACGCTCCACTAGATGACCTGCATACAGAGAGGAGCTCCCCACTGTGGGTTTCCTCTGAGCTGTTGCAACACTCAGTAAATCTCTTCATGTTGTTCATCCTCCACTTATCTGCACACCTCACTCTTCCTGGATTCAGGACAAGAACTCGGGCAAAGGCCCTGACGGCATGGAGGTTTCCAGACAGAAAAGCAACACCCCAAAGATCCCACCACACCACCAGCTCCAGCTCCATGGCGGTTTATAAAATGCATGGCAACGTCAGAAAGTTACCCTATATGGTCTAAAAGAGGGGAAGCATGAATAATCCACCCCTTGTTTAGCATATCATCAAGGAATAACCATAAAAATGGGCAACCTATGGAGTAGTCATTCTTGTATTCCTTCGCTTTCTTAATAAACTTGTTCCACTTTACTCTATGGATTCGCCTGGAATTCTTTCTTGCGCAAAATCCAAGAACTCTCTCTTGGGGTCTGGATCAGGACCCTTTCCCTGTAACAAAGGTAGAAGACAGCTTCTATTATCAAAAGGCCTTTATCAAGCTGTGGCTTCATAATAACCAGCCCTCCATGTCAGGAGTTGATGACAGTCACTCAATATTAAATTTTGACTTGAGGGTCTTTGTGAACTGCAAATTCTCACTGGCTTTTAGAAAAAAAAAATTGTAGCCATGACAAAAAGTATTCAATTCCTATCTCTGATATTTTCTATTCAATAAAACTCCATAGAATTAAAACTTGAAATTCTCTAATTGTGCCTGTGATATACTTAAGCATAGCAGAGCCTCCACTGGTGACAGGACTGTACTCACCATGAGACCTGGCCACACTCAGACCTGTCAAGAGACCTGGCTGGGCTCCTAAGGGTCTATGCACATGAGAATCCAGGAGCTTTGGTGGGTCTGGCTTTCAACAGAAAATTACAAGGCATACTAAAAGGCAAGAATTACACTTTGAAGAGACAGAATAAGCATCCAAATCAATTCAGGTATGGCAGGAATGTTAGAATTATCAGACTGGAAATTCAAAACAACTGTGATAAATACGCTAAGGGCTCCAATGAAAAAACTCAGGAACATGCAAGAATCGATGTGTAATGTAAGCAGAAAGATAGGAGTTCTAGGAAAGAATAAAAATACTACAAATCAGAAACACTGCAACAGAAATGAATACTTTTGATGGACTCATGACTCATGAGCCCATCATCCTGGATAGATGACGAAAGAATTTCTTGTCTTGAGGATTTGTCAGTAGAAACTTCCAAAATTGAGAAGTCATAGGAAAAGGACAAAGACAAAAAACAAACAAAACCCCAGAAAATCTAAGAACTCTGTGTAACATTAGCATAATGGAAACAAGAAAGAGAGAAAGGAAGAGAAGAAATAGTGGCGGCAATAATGACTGAGAATTTCCCTAAATTAATGTCAGATACCAAGGCAGAGATCCAGAAAGCTCAGAGAACACCGAGCAGGATTAATGCCAAAAACACCACACCTTAGACATATCGTATTCAAACTGCAGAAAATGAAAGATAAAGAAAAAAATTGAAAGAAGCCAGAGGAGAAAAACACCTTATCTACAGAGGAACAAGGATAAGAATTATGTCATAACCTCCTCAGAAACTATGCGAGCAAGAAGAGATAGAGTGAAATATTTGATGTGTTGAGAGAAAGTAGCCACCAACCTAGAGCTCTCTACTCTGCAAAACTATTCTTCACAAGCTGAAGAAGAAATACAGACTTTCTCAGACAAACAAAAATTGAGTGAATTTATTGCCAACAGACTTGTCTCGCAAGAAATATTACAGGAGGTTCTTCAGAGAGAGGGACCACGCTACAGGTCAGAAACTGGGATCTGTAGAAAGAAGAGTACTGGAGAAGGAGTAAGTGAAGGAAAATTTTAAACATTGATTTTTCTTATTCTTAATTGATCTAACAGAAAACAGTTTCTTGAAAATAATAGTAGCAACGATGCATTTGATTATGCGTGCTTACATATACGTATATGAACACAACGTGTGTGTGTATGTGCTTATGGATAAGTGAAATGAATGACAACAATGATACAAGGGACAGGAGGGAAGAACGAGATATTTTCGTTGTAAAGTACGTGCACTACCTATGAAGGGATATAGTGTTATTTGAAAGGTGACTTAGATTAGTTGTAAATGTATGTTGCAAACTCCAAGGCAACTACTAAAAACAGCAACAAAAAAAGTATCTTAAGAAAGGAGAGAAAATGGAATGATCTAAAATTATCAATTATGACCTCCAGAGGCAGAAAAGGAATGGAATTCAAAAATAAAAACAAAAAACAAAGGCAACTGATAGAAAACTGTAATAAACATGGTAGATATTAATCTAACTATATATCAATAATTACTTTAAATGGCAATGGTTAAATATATCAACTAGAAGACAGCTTGTCAGGGTACATCAAAAAACAAGACCCAGCTATATGTTCTCTACAAGAAACCCATGTTAAATATAAAGACACATATATTAAAAGTAAATGGATGGAGAAAGATGTACCGTGCCAACACTAATGGAAGGCAGGAATAATGATACTAACTTCAGAAAGAGAAGAGTTCAGAGCACGGGAGTTGTTAGGGATTTTGGAGGGGCATTTCATAATGAAAGGGGTCAATTTGGGTGAAAACAATGTGTCAATAAAGGTTTATCGATCGTAACAAATGTAGCACTCTGTAGGGAGATGTTGATAGCGGCCGAGGCTGTATGTTTGTGGAGCCAGGGAGTTGATAGAAACTGTACTTTCTGATTAATTTTGCTGTGAACCTATAACTGCTCTATAAAGTCTATTTTTTTTTTTTTAAACAGAGTCTTGCTCTGTTGCCCAGGCTAGAGTACAGTGGTGCAATCTCGGCTCACTGTAACCTCTGCCTTCCAGGTTCACGCCATTCTCCTGCCTCAGCCTCCCAAGGAACTGGGACTACAGGCACCCACTACCACGCCCAACTAATTTTTTGTATTTTTAGTAGAGACGGGGGTTTCACCAGGTTAGCCAGGATGGTCTCGATCTCCTGACCTCGTGATCCACCCGCCTCGGCCTCCCAAAGTGTTGGAATTACAGGCGTGAGCCACCGTGCCCGGCTTATAAAGTCTATTTTTTCAAAGTGCACATGTCCATGAAATGACATATTTTGTAACAACCAAAGCAACAAAATGGAAACGGAAGCATTTGCATATAATGGAAATCCATAGCAATGAAAAAGAACAAACCACAGCTGCATGTAACAGCATGAGTGTATCTCACACGCGTAAAAGACACAAGAGAGTACATATTGTATTGTTCCATTCACACAAAGTTTAAGAACAGGTGAAATGAATCCCTGGTGATAGAAATCAGGATCATGATTACCTTTAGGCGGAAGGAGGTTAGGGTTAGGAGGAAGCATGATAGAATCTTCTGGGGTGCTTTAAATGTTCATTATTTTGCTCCAGGTGGTGGTTACACAGGTGGATTCGTATCTAAAAATTCACCAAGCCGTATGCACTGAAGTTTTGTGCACTTTGCTGCACGGCACAGTCTTTCCCTCGGCTTGTCTTTCAGCCCGGTTCCCACCTCTAATTTTACAATGAAATCAACAGCCACATTGCAGAATAGAACTCACTTGAAAAATATGCTTTATTTTTTAAACTGAAATTCCAATTGTCCACAAGCCACTTTGCCATGAAATACACATGGAGGGTTTCACATTGTTTACTGGCCGGAGTATCAGGCTATTTAGCACGCCCTTGGGGGAAGAGGTATGTTCTGGTGGAGAATCCGAGAATCATGAGCCTGAATGTACACCAAGAAGGCATGACCAGAAGTGAAAAGACAGGAAGGGACAGAAATTGGAGAGGATGGTTTGGTCCAGGGAAGGTTGCTAGAAATTTCTTTCACTTCACAGTCTTGCAAAAGACCTGGGTCTCAACTTCCAGCAAATCGAGATGGAGAATTTTTTAAAACCATAATTAGGTACTTTTAAGAAATCTTCAGGTTTTGCTTTAGTTACTGGCATAATTTCCTCTATTCTCCAGGTTGCCGCAGTAGTGAGGATCTGCAAACAAAAAGGCATTCTTCATGGAAACAAGGAGAAAATAAACGGTTCTTGTTTATATCGGCTCTGTTTTTTTCCTCTCTGACTTACTCATTCATGAGTTTCTCCAACTGTCTGAGTCTCTGGGAAAGGGTGTGTTTGCCCATTAATCAAGGAATACCTATTCTCCCCTTCCTGCACTACTAATCAAGACAAGCAACATTTTCCATTTCTGAAAAGTCCATTTTAGATATTCCCTGTATGACTCAGTTGACATGTTCACTGGTGACAGCAATCTCGGTATGACTAACTAGCTTCTACTTTTGACATCTTCTACTAGAAGAAATGAGTTGCTGTGTAGACATTTCCCTCCAGGTGGTCTTCACCTAGAGTATAACAATTAACCAAGTCTATAATGGAAAACTTTCTTGCAAAGAGATCAGAATGTTGATGTACTCTTGCAGAGTGTTTGCTGCTTCCAAGTTCTACCTCTCATAATGTCAGAAGATGATGACTTTCTGTGGCAATAAGGATTTTTACCAGGTCTTTATTTGGTGCCCAAGAATAATACTTTTCTTGTGTTTCAGATTTTCAAAAAAATAAGAACATTCCTTCTAAGAAGCTGTTATCCAGCATCAGATCTCTGAATGCAGCTGACTGAAAAGTGGGCTTTTGCATGCAAGGTGGATTCAGTTGAAGGTAAATAGAAAGCTAAACTCCTTCCTGTTACACTGCCATGCATGCCAGGTCTTCTGAGGCACTCTGCACATCACCCACGGTGGGTTTTGAAGCCCACTGGGATCATCTAGGACCTTGAGACGGGGTTGGCTGTTACAGGAGCTCTAGTCTATAACACTGACAGACATTTCTTCTGCTCCATGTTTCATTTTCTTGTTTAACAGGTAGACCAATTTGCTACTAAGTTGGTTTCTCCAGCCTGGGCTGTGAAAAAGCAGCGTCCTTTGGGAAGCATTTTGCACTTACTGCAATATTCCAGCGATGCCAAGACACAATCTCAGTGAGCTCCACACTTACTCAGGTAAATTCAACTGATTCATGTGCTATGTTAGCTAAACGGAAAAATATTTATTTAACCATTCTGCTTACAAAGATTGTTAGATTTTATACTAAGTCAGAATTTCATCTGTCTCCTTTCTGACATCTGTGTAAGGGTTGGATGCCTATAACATTGACAATAATTTATAATATACTGACCTCTATGAGCAGTAGTGAGGAGTATAGTGGTACTATACTCCGTGGTATAGTGCTGTAAGCTATTAACATCCTTATTTACCCTGAGAGGATGCAGGATAGTTAGAAACACAGATAATCAGTATTGTAAGGTCAATTGCCTATGTGTTAAGAATAATTACCATCATTTGCCTGGCGTTTTATTTAGGTATAGGCGAATGGCATTCTTTTTTGTTGTCTTATTCTTAAGTTTAGCTCTGTATCTTTAATGAAGATAATTCCTTAAGATCCTTTTTTCAAAATTCTAAAAGGACCTGTCTTTTACTACAAAAACTTTAATACTTTTTATTTTTTCCAATGTTTAATTATGAACATTTTCTAACATATAGAAAATTCAGAAGAAAAATACAATGAACACTCATATCACTTAGACACCTACCATTTAGATTCAACAATTGTTAACATTTTGCCAGATAAGTGGATGTGTGCACTTGTGTGTGTATGTTGTTTGCTTAACCTATTTCAAAATAAGCAACAGACTTCATGATATTCTCCCCTAAATATTTCAGGGTCATCTCCTAAAAATAGGGCATTCCACTACATGAGCATAATGCTATTAACACATCCAAGAAAATTAGCAATTATTACAATATTATCTTATACCCAGATCATGTACAAATTTTCTCATTTGTTCCTCAGATATATATTTAAGCAATGTGTTGAATGGCTGGGTTTTGTTTTAAATGCAGATTTATGTATTGCATTTTGTTTCTGTATTTCTTTTAATCTCTTTTAATGCGACAGTGTTCTCAGTAGCACCCTCATGCCCCAACACATCTTCTTTTCTTTGGCATTGAATTTTTTAAGCATCTAGGACTGTTGTTTTGTATCATGTCTCAAATATGTTTATTTCTTCACAGTGTCCTATAGCTGGTTCATCTCCTGTGTATTTCTCATAAAAGTTGAGTCCTTTAGTTGCATCTTAAATATTTGATCCTAGTTATAGCCACTTATGTTGGCTTTTATATCATTGCATGTAAATAAGACTTGACCTTATTCAATAAACTAAAGTCTTTCTGGTTTTATAAAATATAAGTGCCTCTAAGTGAGACCTCTCTCCTGTACTTTATGACTTCTTAGTAAATGCATAGCACATATTTACCAGCTGAATCACACCATTCAGATTCAATCTCTCTGGATTCTTGTAAGTCATCCAAAATTTTTCATTTAGAATGTGGTGTACTACACTCAAAATTACTCTTTTCCTGCCAATATGCTGTCTTTTTTTCCTTAGGATTATCTCTTTGGAGATTTTTAATTAAATGTATTCTTTTGTACTGAAAGGCAGTTAAAGTCTGAAACTTTAAATAGCTGGTTATCTACTTCTAGGGTAATAAGGTATTTTAGAGAAACCTAGAAATTCATGCAATTTATAAAAATAACTAAATTCTTTAGTGTATCAACTAAGTATGAGGGAAATCTGTATGCTAATTCTAGAATGTGCAGTGAGTAACATGAAGTAGAATAGTCTCTAGACAAGTGTGAAATTTGTAATTAATCCAAGCTATAAATATCTCAAAAAGTGATGTTTGAGGGTTTCAGAGTGATTGTAAATTAAATTAATTACAAATTGATTACCATTGATAAGTTGGTCCTTTAAATTCTTCTTAAGATAAAATGAAAGCTGAATTTTTATTTGTGACTGATTTGACTATTTCTGTACAATATTTGCTTTAGGGAAACCTTTTAGTGTTTTCAAAATTCACCTTTTAGCTGGATCCAGTGACATGTCTGACAAAATGAGAGGCAATTTGGAAAGTAAACATGAAAATACCTGGGGAAGGGCAGTCCAGACTGAAGGAACAGCAAATACAACAAACCTAGAGACAAACCCTTAACCGATACTTAGTAAAAAATAAACTAGACTAGGAAAAATGTCTGAAAAACACTAGACCACCTATGTCCTCACTTGCTACAACTTGAATAGCCCTAAATATATTCCCATGAATACTACATTTAAGAAGAATATTCAAGAAGAATAGTCCTTAAAAATATACTTGTGATAAATTGGGTAAATTTAGCAAATTGTTTTTAGGCAAATTGATGCTTTGCTAAGTTGACTTATAGAGGACTGGTTTTCAATCAATTGATTTCTGGCTAACTTACCTGCAGCTGTGCCTGCTGCAGAATAGACATTTAGTAAATGTTTATTGAAAGAATGATAGGAAAAAGCTTGCATGTGAAACAAAATGTCGAGGATTGCACTGAGTATTGTATCTGAGAAAATAACTTATCTGGAACCTAATTTGGGTTTGTGGCTTATCTGCCTTTCTGATATTTGATCCCATCCAAAAACCATCTGCAGGTTTTTTAACTGCAAAGCCCCACAGGACCTATCTCTGGCCCAGTTTATCTCCTGGTGCCTTCCTTTCATCTTCAAAGCAGGCCCTAGGAACTCAGCTTTCGTTCCTCTCCAGCAACTCAACCATCCTTTCTATCCCTTCAGATTTTGTTTCATACCACTGCATAATCTCCCTCATTTTGCAATTTCTTCTACATCTGTAGATAAGCACAGAAACCTAAAAAATTTAAGGATCTTATTCCAGATCTCTGAAAAGAAATAGGATAATGAAGTAGCCAGTCTGGTAGAAGTGAGTAAGGTTATAGAATCCTTCCACAATTATCAGGTTAACTGTTCCTTGCCTCTTTTAAGACGGTAAATGGATCTAGGAGGATGAGACTTGTGTGTGTGACTTTTTCTCTCCCCGCTCGATTATATGAATTAGTTTTATCTCTTTAGGATTTGCCAAAAAGCAAAGCGGTTATCATTACTGGTTAAACACACTGAAATTTATTTATTGTAGCAAACATGAAAGCACTTGTTACAACAGGACTACAACAGTCAGCAGAACTGGGTCCCAGCTGGTGGTGACTCCAGCAAATAGTCAGGGTCCCACCTTGTGCCCACTCTTCCATACCTTTCCTGAACAGTCAGGGTCCCACCTTGTGCCCACTCTTCCATACCTTTCCTGAACAGTCAGGGTCCCACCTTGTGCCCACTCTTCCATACCTTTCCTGAACAGTCAGGGTCCCACCTTGTGCCCACTCTTCCATACCTTTCCTGAACAGTCAGGGTCCCACCTTGTACCCACTCTTCCATACCTTTCCTGAATAGTCAGGGTCCCACCTTGTGCCCACTCTTCCATACCTTTCCTGAATAGTCAGTCATCGGTGTTCTAGGTCTGGTGTATGTTCCCTGAAAGGCAGCAAAGAAAGAGAGTACAGACTGTAGTGTCCCTGATAAGATCATGTGTGGAGCTCCTAATATCAATTTGGCTTGAATACAAGAACTGCTTTCCTGTTCCAAGGGCAGTGTGGAGGTACATTCCTAGGATGGGGGATGGTAGATGTCTGAAATATACCTTGCAGACCACTACACTTTGCTGAGGTGTTGTCCTCTGCATTTATTCCTGAGGGTGGAGTTCACTAAACCACTTTCCTTCTCACCCCATTTTTAGATACAATCAAGGTAGAATAATAGGTGTTTCCTAAACTCAAATTGGCAGTTTGCAGTTTCTGGGACATCAGCAATGAATGACACCCTTTTAATGGACCCTCCTGCCCTCCCTCTTCCCCTGAGGAATGATGAACATAGTTCATGTCCTTACTAATTGTCTGTGGCTCAATCACTATACTGAGTACAACGTGTAAATATCATGAAGACAGTGTTCAAGGGCAAGGCTTCAGTATATGAGGGGCAGCAGAAGTGATGGGGGGAGGAGGAGTGGAAGACCAAGGCTGAGCCATTCCCCAGAGGGATCTTGTTACCACCAGGAATGTTGCCAAGGCAGGGGCTTTTGCAGCTGTGTAAAGAGCAGATTGGGAGCAAGATAGAAGCCTGTTGTTAAAACTGGGGCCCAAGATCAGGGCTGGACAACATCAAGCATCTTTGCTGCCAGAGTACCTAAGTGTTGAGTCACAGCAACTTAATCCCTCCTATTAATACCTGGTTTGATTCTGGGGACTGGAGTGAGGCTGAGTCCCCTATTGGCTGCCAGAATTTCAGCTGCAGGGAGAGACAAACTCCAGGAAATCTACAAGTTAGGCAAGAAGGATATGGGGAAAGAGAGGTCAGTTTCCAGAGAATTAAACTGACTGACATCAAAGACGTAAGGGCTGTTCCCGGTAAAGGAATGTTTTACGTGTAAGAACTGGGCAAGGAGAAAAAGATAGTCCAGCTGCATTCAGATTCTCACCTGAGTGACAAGGGAAGGCAAGATAACGAAGCGGAACTTTCTTCATTCTGTTGCTTTCTAAATTTTCAAACTAAGTTTAAAGAACAATGAGACTAACTCTGTAGATCGCGACAACCTGGCTAATTCAAGCTAGACCCCATGATCACGAGTGTTTGCTCTCACCTATCCACACCACGCCATTCTGAGATTGCCAGACCAACCTTCTTCTCAGCCCTGGTACCCCCGGCTCTGGCTCAGGTCTTTAATACCTACTTCCCTGCACTGACCTGATGCAGCAACTGCTGGCCTTCCGGCTTGTCCAATGTCAGCCTAGCTCAAAACTGGGTCTTCATACCAAAAAAGTCCAAAAAAGGTGTTGAACTTGCAAATCTAAAGGCATCAAAGGGCTGCAATATGTTGGAAGGGAAAGAGGAACAGAAACTTAACGAAGTTGCCAGAGAGCAACAAGAAACCAAGAACACGCAGAGCTTAATTTTAGGCTCCAGGGATTTTCCCAGACTTATTTTCACTGTTTCTTAGGACTCCAATTTTCTAAGTCCTTTATTCTTCAGTCAAATGGAAGTACAGGGAAATGTGAGAACTCTAGATGAGTCCCTGAAGTCATTGCTACTCCTCAAATGGCCCTGGCAGCTCAGATCAGCAGGTACTTTGGGAGCATCAACAATGACCCCTGTGTCCTTGGGATGTCACTTGCCTGCTATAAAGTCTTCAGTGGATCTCTACTGCCTTGGAATAATTGGACTCTCTAGCCTCACCTTTAAAATCTTCCAGGAACCTTTTCTCTCACTAATCCCCTTCAGGCAGCAAATACTCCAGCAAAACTTAATCACTGGTTTTTCACACTTGACAGGAACTTTTTCCATTTTCTGACTTTTCTCAAAGTTTACTTTGTGTTGAATAATATTTTATCTAACTGACATATCTAAATATAACTATTCTTCAATGCCAGCTAAAAGCTTATCTCTTCCAGAATGCCTTCTTTCTGATTACACTAATCTCTGATCATACCTACATTTACTTGACTTATATTACTCAGCATGTTTTTACTATAAAGTAAATCTTGTGTCATCTTCCTCGTTTACACTGCACATTCATCAAATACAGATATTATATCTTATCAATGTTTTCAATTGACCTTAGTGCCGGAGAGTTGAACTAATCATATTCCTCAGTTCGTATCACCCAATCATTACAGTTGAAGCAAAATACTTAATTTAGATATTGATTCCTTTTTCATCTCATTCTCTGTTACCATTCCCTCTCCCATCCCCCCTCTATCCAGAGGCAACCGCTCTAACGAGTTTGAAGTCTAACATACGTGTATACACACTCTTGAAAATATAATAATATAGTCCACTGTATCTTATTAGACTTTGTTCTACTTCTTGTTTTTTCACTCAGCGCTGTGGGTTTTTGTTTGTTTGTTTGTTTTGTTTTGTTTTGTTTTGTTTTGTTTTATTGAGACGGGGTTTTGCTCTTGTCGCCCAGGCTGGAGTGCAATGGCGCGATCTCGGCTCACTGCAACCTCCGCCTCCCGGGTTCAAGCAATGTTCCTGCCTCAACCTCCCGAGTAGCTGGGATTATAGGCGCCCACCACCACGCCTGGCTAATTTTCGTATTTTTAGTAGAGATGGAGTTTCACCATGTTGGCCAGGCTAGTCTCAAACTCCTGACCTCAGGTGATCTACCTGCCTTGGCCTCCCAAAACACTGTTTAAAGATCTATTCATATTGCTCTGTTGACACTTGGTTTGTTACTTCAAGCTGCCAAAAAATACTCAGTATTATGCAGTCTGCCCATTTCACTCACCCCTTCCTCCAGGAGCGAACACCAAGATTTACCCTAATCACTGGAAGCCACAAACAGCACTTCAATGACTACATAATACATGACTCCTATGTGTGAAAACTTCTTTACAATATATATACCCAGGTAAGGGCTGGCTGGTTAATAAGGTGTATGCATGTTGAAATTGACTAAGTACTGAATTTGACTAGCTGGACCAGTCTACTCTCACTAGTAGTTCACATAGGTTATTGTTTTCCCACATCCTTGCAAATACTTGGCCTTACCTGATTTTCTAATGCTTGTTTATCTCATGGATATCTAGTTGTAGTTTTTGAATTTGTTTAAATCACTCTTATCTGATTTTCAATACATTTGAGCATTCTTCATATATCCTTGAGCCATTCAGGTTTCTGCTTCTGCAAATTGCCTACATATATTCTTTGTCTATTTTTCAATTAGTGTTCCTCTTTATTATTGAATGATTTGCATATGGTTTCTTGTACATCCTAAATACCAGTTAGCACATAGCTTCTCCGCCTTTTGGCTAAGATCAAGTGTGGTATCTGTTCTTATCAGTTTAAATACTACTTAGCACATTGTTTTCAGTTTGGCTGTGGGGTCCTTCATTGAACAATTCTGATGAAGTCAAATTAACAATTCCGTATGTTTTGTTTCTGCTTTTGGTATCTTGCTTAAGAGTTCTTTCCCATACCAGGGTCATAAAGTTAACCTATAGTCTCTTCTGTAGCTTTATAGTTTTGCCATTCATATTTAGATGTTTAGTATGTATACACATATATACATATATATTTTCACACACACATAAACACACCCCTCTATATGCACATATATATATATACGTATATGGTATGAGATATAAATCTGTTTTTCCTCAATATGGTAAACTTATTTTCCCATTATCATAAACAGGTTTTTTCTTTCCCCAAGGATTTGTAGTATCATGTTTATGGTATCTAAGACTTCCATTCGAGATCTCCGTTCTGTTCCATTTCTTCATTTACGTTTTTACACCAGTACCATACTATTGTTTGTGTTTTTTAAAAAATTACTATAGCTTTGTTTTAATCTTGAGTTTGGTAGAACAAATTCCTGCCCTTTAGTCTTATTTTTCAAAACTGATTTAACTATTTGTGGATCTTCATTCTTCAATATACATTTTAAAATAGGTAAAGTCCTTAAAAACATCTGGCTACAATTTCAATTGGCATGCTATAGACTGATGCATCATTTGTCGGTTGGGGGCGTGGATGCTTTCAGAATGTTAGATGATCTTATCTGTAAAGATAAACTATTTCTTCATTTATTTAGAACTTCACGTCTTGTAATAGGTTTTTAAAACTTTAACCATGGAGGTCTTTCACATTCTTTCAAAAGTTTACTGACATGTTATAGTTGTTTTTATTGCTGTGTATAGCAGCTTATTTCCTAATTATGTTTTCTAGATGGTCTTTACTGCTGCAGAGAAATGTTATTGACTTTTTAAAACCGATCTTGTATCCAGCAACTCTGCTGAACTTCCTGATTTGTTTTACCTTCTTGACCTGTTATAATATCTATGTATAATACTGCTCTTTGCCTTTAGAAGACATTTTTGGCTCGAAGTCTTTTGATAGATTTAAGATCAAGATTGGTACTCTGGCCTTTTTTATTGTTTATATTTCTTTTGCATATGTTTTTAGTGCTTTTAATTTCTACCTCTCTATGTCTTTTTGTTTTAAAGTGTAAGACTGTCTTATTCTTACACTTAGCACTTTGTTTTATCATCCAATATGAGTGCCATTTACTATAATTACTGCTATATCAGGATTTATTTTTTCATTTTACACTTCCTTTTACTATGTGGCTTCCTATTCCTCTTCGTAGTTCATCTTGTGTTCTTCCAAATAAACAAAAATGATTTCTGCTGCTCTGAGTTTTATATTCTGATTTTTTCTTCTAGTAAGTTATCCCTAAGTTGTCCTTTTTGACTGGGGCTTATTTCACTTAACATAATGTCTTAAAGTTTCATCCATGTTGTAGCATGTATCAGAATTTCATTCTTTTTAAAGGCTGAATAATATTTCATTGGATGTATATACCATATTTTGTTTCTGCATTCATCTATCAATGGACACTTGAGTTGCTTCCACTTTTGGCTATTGTGATAATGTTGCTATTCACAATAGCAACAACATTGCTCTATGTCTGTCTTTCTGTCTTTCGGTATCACACTATTTTGATTACTGTAGCTTTGAAATAAGAAGGTCTATGACGTTCAACTTTGTAATCTTACAAGACTGAGCTGGCTATATGCAGTCTCTTGCTCTGTATGAATTTTAGAATGGATTTTTTATTTCTACAAAAAAGCATTGGAATATCAACAGGGATTGCACTGAATCTGTGGAATGCTTTGGGTAGCAGTGACATCTTAACAATATCAAGTCTTCCAATTCATGAACACAGGTTTTGTTTGCCATTTATTGGCGTCTTCTTTAATATTTTTCAGCAATATTTTGTAGTTTTTAGTGTACAAGTCTTTCTTTCACCTCCTTAGTTGTATTAATTCCTAAGTGGTTTTTGTTGTTATTGTTTGTAGCTGAAGGAGATGCTACTGTAAGTTGAAATATTTTCTTAATTTCCTTTTTGGATTATTCATTGCTAATGTACAGAAAAGCAATGATTTTTGCATGTCAATTTTGTGATTTTGCAACTTTCCCAAATTAGTTTATTAGCTCTAACAGATTTGTTTTGTAGAATCTCTAGGGTTTCCTACATATAAAATGATATCATCTGTGAACAGAGACAATGTTACTCCTTCTTTTCCAATTGTGATGCCTTTAATTTTTCTTTCTTACCTAACTGCACTGACTATGAATTCTAGTACTATATTAAATAGAAGTGGCAAAACAGCATCCTTGCCTTATTCCTGATCTTAGTGGAAAAGCTTTCAGTCTTTCACCATTGAGTATGATGTTCGAGCTGCATGTTGTTCATACATGGCTTTTATTATGTTGTGGTAATTTCCTTCCAGTCCTAGTTTGTTGAGGTTTTTTTTTTTGTTTGTTTGTTTGTTTGTTTTTTAATCATGAAAGGGTATTGAACTATGTCAAATGCTTTCTCTGTATCAATTGAGATGACTGTGTGTTTTTATTTCCTTTACTTGTTAATGTGGTGTATTACACTGATTGATTTTCATGTATTGAACCATCCTTGTATTCCAGTAATAAATCCCACCTGGTCATGGTGTGTAATCCTTTTAATATACTGTCGAATTTGGCTTGCTAGTATTTTGTTGAGTATTTTGCCTCAATAATCTCAAGTGATATTTAGTCTTCTTTTCTGGTAGCATGTTTCTCTGGCTTTGATATCATGTAATGCTGGACTTACAGACTTAGATAAGAACAGCTTACTCTTCTTCATTTTTTTTGGAAGAGTTTGAGAAGGATTGGCATTAATGTTTCTTTGAATGTTTGGCTGAATTCATCCGTAAAGACACCTGCTCTAAGGCTTTTCTTTGTTAGAAGGTTTTTGATTATTAATTCAATTGCCTTACTCATTAAAAAGGATCTACTCAGATTTTTATATTTCTTTATAATTTAGTTTTGTTAGGTTGTGTGTTTCTAGGAATTTGTCAGTTTCATCTAGGTTATCTAATTGGTTGGTGTACAATTGTTCGTGATACTGTCATAATTCTTTTTATTTCTATAAAATCAGCACTTTTTAATTTTTATTTCAATCACTTGAGTCATCTCTCTTTTTAGTCAATGTAGCTAAAAGTTTGTCAAATTTCTTGAGCTTTTAAAATAACCAATTCTCAGTTTTGTTGATTTCTATATTATTTTTCTATTCTCCATCTCTATTCTAATCTTTGTTTTGTCTTTTTCCCCCCTTTGCTAGGCTTGGATTTAGTTTGTACTTGTTTTTCTAGTTCCATAAGGTAGAAAGTTAGAGCACTGATTTGAGACCTTTCTTCTTTTTTAATATAAGCATTTACAGCTATAACTTTCCTTCTTCACACTACGTTCACTGCATCCTGTTTTAGTATGTTGTGTTTTTATTTTCATTTGTCTCAAGATATTTTCTAATTTCCCTTGTGATTTATTCTTTGACCCTTTAGTTGTTTAAGAGTGTGTTGTTTACTTTTCACATACTTGTGAATTTTTTTTCTTCTGCTGTTGATTTCTAGTTTCATTCCATTTTGATTGGGAAAGATACACAGTATGATTTCAATATTTTTAAATTTATTCAGGCTTGTTTTGTGACCTAACACATGGTCTACCCTGGAGAATGTTCCCTGTGCAGTTGAGAAAATATATATATTCTGCTGTTGTTGGGCACAGTATTCTCTATATGTCTGTCAGTCTAATTGTCTACAGTGTTGCTTGTGTTAATTATTTATGTATTTATTTTCTCTCTACTTGGAATACTCACCATTGAGAGTGTGGTATTAAAGTCTACTACTATTATTGTAGCCAAGATTTTCAAGATGGTCTTTTTGTGGCAACCTTTCTGACGTTTTATATGGCTGAGATTATTTCCATTGCACTTTTCATATTTAAATGCCAATCTAGATGAGTGCAAGATTCTAGCTTCAAAGATTTTTTTCTGCAATACTAAAAAAGCATAACTCAGGCTGGGCACGGTAGTTAACACCTGTAATCCCAGCACTTTGGGAGGCCAAGGCAGGTGGATCACGAGGTCAAGAGATCAAGACAATCCTGGCCAACATGGTGAAACCTCATTTCTACAAAAAACACAAAAATTAGCTGTGCTTGGTGGTGCACACCTGTAGTCCCAGCTACTTGGGAGGCTGAGGCAGGAGAATAGCTTGACCCTGGGAGGCGGAGGTTGCAGTGAACCGATTGCACCACTGCACTCTAGCCTGGTGACAGAGCGAGACTCTGTCTCAAAACAAAACCCAAAAAACTACAACTCTGTGTTTTGTTTTGTGAGACAGAGTCTCGCTCTGTCACCCAGGCTGGAGTGCAGTGGCACAATCTCAGCTCACTGCAACTTCCGCCTCCCGGGGTCAAACGATTCTCCTGCCTCAGCCTCCCGAGTAGCTGGGATTACAGGCGCATGCCACCATGCCCATCTACTTTTTGCATATTTAGTAGAGGTGGGCTTTTACCACTGGTCTTGAACTCCTGACTTCGTGATCTGCCCACCTCAGCCTCCCAAAGTGCTGGGATTACAGAAGCATGCCACCATGCCAAGCTAATTTTTGTATATTTAGTAGAGGTGGGCTTTCACCATGTTGGCCAGGCTGGTCTCTAACTCCTGACTTCGTGATCTGCCCACCTCGGCCTCCCAAAGTGCTGGGATTACAGGCGCATGCAACCATGCCCAGCTAATTTTTGTATATTTAGTAGAGGTAGGCTTTCACCATGTTGGCCAGGCTGGTCTCGAATTCCTGAATTCGTGATCCACCCACCTCATCCTCCCAAAGTGGTGGGATTACAGGCATGAGCCACTGCACCCGGCCAACTCAGTTGTCTTTTTGCAGAAGTTTTTGAAGTGTCTAATATGAATATGTTACCTGTTCATTTGTAAGTGATCTGTTTCTTTCTGAAAGCTTTTAGAAACTTGCCTTTGATATTCTTAAATTTTACTATATAATGTATCTAAGTATGAAAATGATTCCAATAATAGCTGTATTATTTAACTATGTAAGAATTTGTGTACTCTCCATGTTTTAGCCAAAATTTTTGGACGCATTGATTTGACTTTGGGTTTTATGAGGGTAGGAACTATGTTTTTCTGTTTCATAGCTGTATCTTCAGTGCCTAGCAGTGTTCTTAGTATATGGTAGATGTACTAAATAAATATTTGTTGAATGAATGAATAACTGAATAGTCACCCAGATGACTGGCAACTTTTCTAAGATTTTCTAAAATATATTATTTCTTTTGTAATTTGTCTCAATAAGTAGGGATTTTTTACAGCAGACAAATAAGAAAAAGACATTTAATAGAATTTAACACTAAACTGAGTTAGTTTCAGTAGATGGTCTACAGGTTATAAGAAATATTTAAAAATACATAGTTAGGAAAAGAACCATGCAAATTACCATTGGCTTATACACTCATATCTGAAATCTGAAAGATACTAGTCTTGGTCAAAAATACATCAGTATGTATTTATATAGTGTAGTATCACTCTGTACTTGTACTTGATTTACAACCCTTTCTTCCCTACTAAACTGTGACCAACTTGGAGAAACCACGTTTTTGAAGGAATAATATAGATGACAAGAAATTTGTACTTTACTCCTTTAGACTAGTGATACGTACCACTATATAATAAGTAAAATACTTAAAAGCAGAAAAGAGTGGTAATTTTAACTTTTTTCCTTCAGGAATATCCTCTTTTATCAACGAATGCTAAGTTAAAACACAAACAAAAGTGGAAGACAGAATGAGGACTTTCTTTGTTTAATTCATCTTTGTTATGGTCTTAGGCTTATTTTGCTTAGTGGAATTATTATTTTCTAATGATATTCGACCATGTGTGAACTCCCCCTATCATCTACTTTTCTTAACTATCATCTAAAAATACAGTACAAATGTCCACTTTTAACAGGCATGTAAATTTTCAGGGTGCCACAGACTTAGGAACTGACATAATCTTTCTTTAAGAAAAGTAATAGGGCCAGCGTGGTGGCTCACGCCTGTAATCCCAGCACTTTGGGAGGCCGACGCGGACAGATCACAAGGTCAGGAGATTGAGACCATCCTGGCTAACACGGTGACACCCCGTCTCTACTAAAAATAACAAAAAATTAGCCAGGCATGCTGGCGGGCACCTGTAGTCCCAGCTACTCGGGAGGCTGAGGCAGGAGAATCGCTTGAACCCGGGAGGTGGAAGTTGCAATAAGCCAAGATAGCGCCCGCGCAATTGCACTTCACACAGAGCAAGACTCCATCTCAAAAAAAAAAAAAATTAAAAAGGTTGATAGAAAAAGAAAAGAGATCCTCTTCTGGTTGTGAATATAAAAATCCCAAGGACAATTCACAGTCATACGAGGCCTTATTGTGACAACACTAGGAAATGTATAAAAAATTTAAGAAAATGGTTTCAATAGTGAAATTATTGCAGGGTTTTAGATATTGAGAACCTATTTGTGAAACTGAGCTATATAATTAATAGTAAGAAAAATAAAACTCATGTTTTTCTACAGAAATTGAATGAATTATAGAAATTTGAGAAGGTGTTAACAATCTTAAAAATATGAATTCTTTGGGTTTTGCATTTCCACTGTGCGAAAGTGGTGTGGGATATTTCAACCAGTCTGTCAAATAATCTATGCATAAATTGGAGGGAGCAGTTCCCCTGAAAGAGTTGCTTTATATTTAAAAAAATAGTATCCAGTTTAAAAATAAACTCACTTACCTTTTACATGCTTTTTATGTTTCCCTGTCTTAATTAATTCCTCAAGTTAATTTCTTTTTAACCAAACACTGTCAATTCCCAGATCATGCCATTGCATTCCAATTTAGGGCAATGTGATAAAAATGATCCTTATAAATTAAGTGTAATATTATATTTGCATTCAGAATCAACTATTCAAGTCTGCATATCTTGTAATGGCCATAGAATTCTCTTTACCCTTGTTTTGTGGTACCTAAGCTGTCAATTACTTTGGGAACATTTTTGAAAAGTAAAACTTTGGCAATCATCTTTACAAAGTATATAGACATGGTTTAAAATTTGAACTTAAAAAATTTAAGCCATGTCTATATAGCTTCTCTTTTGAAAAAGTCTGCCTTGCTTGAAGAATTTAAACAATCAGAATTCAATTCAAGGAAAGTTGCCAAAGATGAGGTGATGCATTCTAAAATAACAGAGAGAAAAGTGATCTTCAGCAGAAATCACATAGAATTTTAGACTTGAAATGGACCCTATAGGTCATGTAATCTGAAAACCACTAGGGAAGTCCATGGTAAGAATAGAAAAAATTTTTCACCCTATGATTTTACATATGATTCCAATATGTAATGTTTCCATGCAGATTTACACAATACTGTAAATCTACATTTTGGCAGGGATTATCTTGATGTCCTTCAAATGTAATTCATATTACTTTAGAATCTTTACGGGGTGGAGGAGGTAGATTCTATTATGAATATGTAATTGATTTTTGGAACTTATTTGTTGGAAAAATACATTTTTGTATTTTTCTAGATGGGAAAAAGTCTTTCTGTGGAACTTACATCAGCCAGCTCTCTATGCTACACCAGTTTTGCATACGTATGAGGGAAGGGTGATAAGGATTAAGTCCAAGTAATATTTGTCAATATTTTATGTGAAATCTTATTCAATTCATAATTTAACTTTCAAGAATTAGTTTTAGCATTTTAAATTTTATTGTAATTAAGTCTGCATTTGTTGTATTTATTAAAGCAATGTTAATCTATTGATTTACATTTACATTTTAAACATCCTACCTTTGTTTATTTAAAGCTAACAAAGCTGAGTAGCATGTTCTTATATGGACATGCTAGTGTTTTATGCTGATTATTTTTATAATAAGTTAATCATATATAACATAAATCTCATATATGTTTCATGTTTATATTTTTTGCATTTGTCATTAAATTAAAATCTTACATTAAAAAACAAAAGAATGCCAAAAGGAATGCTCTGAACATAACCATATATGCATCATTGACATGCAAATTTTGACATGTAAACAATATAATACAATCCTATTCATTTAAAGAGTTAGGATAAAAGCATGCCTAGGAAGGCAGCTGCTTTATAAGCAGTCCTACAAGTGGCATAACTATACCTGTTCTTTTATCATTCTAGTACTTTACCACTCATTTGATATTTGACAGCTGTGCGGGGATGACTGGAAAATGTGAATGTGTAAAAGTAACTTGTTGGATTGGTTTTTACATTTTTTCTAATTTTAAAGTTTTCTAAAAGTTTTGCATTTCACATTTTGCTTTTAATTTACTTTGAATTTAACTTTGTGTATAGGATAAGTTCAACCTTATTTCCTTCCTCTGTGAAAAAAAGTTCCATCACCATTTATTCCTCTTTTCCTTTTTGATGTTTTATCAAAATTGCCTTGATCACTCTTGGCGCTTCACACTTGCACATAAATTTTACAATCCTCTTGTCAAGGTCCAGGGGAAAAAACCTGCCAGTAATTTGGCAAGGAATTGCACTACGAATGATTTTGGAAAAACTGGTATCTTTATTATTTTTTATACCAAGAACATGGTATATCTCTCCTTTCATGTAAGTTTACAATATGGTTTTATTATTGCCTCTATAAGCAACTTGCATACATTTTTAGATAATTATTAGCTATTCTTATATATTATTGGTTGCTACTGTAAAAATACATTTTAAAAATTACTTTCTAACTTGTGTAGCTATAGAAATACAGCTGATTTTTATAAATTGCACTTGTATCCTAACACTATGTTGAATTCTCTTATTCTAAAGATTTGCATATTCTCTTGCTTTTTATGTGAATAATAATATTGTTTGTGAATAGTAGCAGTTTTGAGTCTTCCTTCTCAATATCTATAATTTACATATAGTATCTTTTATTATTGAAATGGTTAAGATCAATGATGAGTAGAAGTAGTGATAACAGACATCATTGTGTTTATGGTTTTAATCTATTGTCATTAACATTTCATCATTTCTAACATTTCATCTAACATTTCATCATTAACGATCAAGCTTGTTGCAAGTTTCAAATAGATACTCTAATAAAGAGTGTTTTTATTTCTTAACTTAATAAGTTAAGGAATTTTCCTTTATTTTATTTTTTTTTTTTTGAGATGGAGTTTCGCTGTCGCCCAGGCTGGAGTGCAGTGGCGCAATCTCAGCTCACTGCAAGCTCCACCTCCCGGGTTCACGCCATTCTCCTGCCTCAGCCTCCCGAGTAGCTGGCACTACAGGCGCCCGCTGCTACGTCCGGCTAATTTTTTTTTATTTTTAGTAGAGACGGGGTTTCACCGTGTTAGCCAGGATGGTCTCGATCTCCTGACCTCGTGATCCACCGGCTTCGGCCTCCCGAAGTGCTGGGATTACAGGCGTGAGCCACCGCGCCCAGCTCTTTATTGCTTTTTTGCTAATATTTGGTTGGATTTCAGAAAATTTTTTGGTTCGTTGAGACGACATAATTTTTCTTCTTTATTTCTTAGAGTGGTAAATGTCACTACTAGATTTTCCACTTTTAAACTATGTTTGCATTCCTGAGATAAACCCAACTTGGTCATGATGCACTACTATTATTATTATTATTCTTGCTAGTATTATTCAAAATTAGATTCAGTTGTCCAGTATTTTGTTTAGAATTTTTGCATATAACTGTAAGTAAAATTTGCTTATGCTTTCATGTGTCATGGTGTCCTTATTAAATTTTGCTATCAAGATTTAACCAAGTTTATAAAAGAAGTTGGGGGGAGTGTTCCTTTTCTTGTATTCTCTGGAAGAGTTTATGTGATATTTATCTATTCCCTTCAACATCTGGCAGAACTTTCCTGTAAGTCACTTATATCTGGTCTTTTCTCGGAGGGACATTATCAACTACTGACTCAAGCTTCTCCAATGGTTATAGATTTCTTCAGTGCTTCTTTTCCTTTTTGGTTTTTTTTTTTTTTGGTGGAGTCTGGCTCTGTCACCCAGGCTGGAGTCCAGTGGCGCCATCTCGGCTCACTGCAACCTCTGCCTCGTGGGTTCAAGCGATTCTCCTGCCTCAGCCTCCTGAGTAGCTGGGACTACAGGCACGTGCCACCATGCGCAGCTAATGTTTTGTATTTTTAGTAGAGACAGGGTTTCACTGCGTTAGCCAGGATGGTCTTGATTTCTTGACCTTGTGATCCATCCACCTCAGTCTTCCAAAGTGCTGGGATTACAGGCGGGAGCCACGGTGTCTGGCCCCTTTTTAATATATTTTTTAAGGCAGTATACATTTAAACACTTTGGCATGAAATCATTTTTAGTATACTCCCATATTTTTCTAATATTTGAATTCTCTTCAACATTGCCCTATTTTTCTTTCCTAATGTTTGAGTTTTTTCTCTACTTTTCTTGATTCATTTCACCAGTGGTTTGCCTACTTCATTAATCTTTTTCAAAGAATCAGCTTTTGGCTTTGTTGATCATCTCTATTGTGTTTTTTAAATTACTCTTTAACTTCTGTTTTTTATTTTTTTCCTTTTATTCTAGTTTCTTTAGGATTAGTTTGTTGTCCTTTTTTAAAGTTGGAAGCACAATTTTCAGCTTTTCTACTTTTTCAATATAAGCATTTTTTACACTTTAGCAATGTCCCACAAACTTTGATATGCAGTATTATTATTCAGTTCTAATGGATGTTGAAACAGCAGGACTCAGGGGATGAAATATGAATGTAAGTTCATTTATTTGAACAATACTCATTCAAACCCACTTTGAGAACCATTTTTTTCTTCATATTCTTGAAAGGCAACCAGGAAAAGTCTCATGATTCTTCTAGTCTCTCTTGATAATAAAAAAAAAAAATCCTGGGGTCACTTCTAGCCACTAAAAAGAGACAAACAAAAAGTCAGTTTGGTAAAGTCCATGTAATGAAAAAAAAAAAAAAATTAAGACTTCAACACTTGTTCAACCTTAAAGACTTCCCCTTTCAGAGCTCACACTTGGTACAGGCAAGTGGTTGGCAGGGGAAAATGTGGGGGTGATTGCTTCTTTTATATGATTTATGCCTCACCTTCCTCTCCTACTTTCTAAGCTGCTTCCAACTTCTTTAGGGTTGACTTGGAAAAAGAGATTAAAATAAGGAACGAGGGCCAGGCGAGGTGGCTCACTCCTGTAATCCCAGCACTTTGGGAGGCCAAGGCGGGCGGATTACTTGAGGTCAGGAGTTTGAGACCAGCCTGGCCAACATGGTGAAACCCCGTCTCCACTAAAAATACAAAACTTAGCCAGATATTCACCTGTGGTTCCAGATGCTCGTAAGGCTGAAGCAGGAGAATTGCTCGAACCTGGAAGGCGGAGGTTGCAGTGAGCAGAGATGGCGCCACTGCACTCCAGCCTGGGTGATAGAGCAGACTGTCTAAAAAAAAAAAAAAAGAAAAAAGAAAAAGGAACAGGAAAGGTCTTATTTCACCAGCACTGCCCTGAGATTGCAGAGGTTCTTCTTGGCTGTCTTTCTCTCTTGGGTGCTTTTCTGTGTTCTTCAAAGTCACTACTTTACCATTAGACATCCGGCTGTGCAGAGCTCCTCCTGGGGTCATCTCGATACTTCTGCTGGCTTTCACTTACCTATGACCTACATTTACACCAGAGGAAATGTGCATCCTTTCCTAACAGTAAACTCTGGGAGTGAAGTGGCCCCCAAAGTGTGAATCTTTCCTATTAAACTTCAGAGCAGTTAGCCATCCATAGTACCTCCCCTTCAGATACCTAAAGTTTGAGTCAAAGATTTCACCATATCCTACAAATTCTAGGGAATGCATACCAAAATTTCCAGGCGATCCCTCTGAAGCCCCTTTCGTTTATCTGGAGGAGAGATGTGGCACTGCAATAGCTGTGTCAAAAACATCTTCTCTTCCTCTAATCTCCCATTCCCGATCCTTTTATATTCTACATGTAGGTGAGGAATTAGGATAGTAAAATCTGTGTTAATGACTTCCTTTGATAATCTTACATGGAATATTACCTTACAAGAAAATGTGGGCTTTGTCATCTTAGGACCAGCTGAAACCGTCTAAACACATTCCACTTTTGGGGTCTGTTGCATATTTACTTTCTAGTCTTCATCATTGTTGGGAACAGGCCCCCCCAAAATCTGGCCATAAACTGGCCCCATAACTGGCCATAAACAAAATCTCTGCAGCACTATGAATGTTCATGACGGCCGTAACACCCACGCTGGAAGGTTGTGGGTTTACCGGAATGAGGGCAAGGAACACCTGGCCTGCCCAGGGCGGAAAGCTGCTTAAAGGCGTTCTTAAGCCACAAACAGTAGCATGAGCGATCTGTGCCTTAAAGACATGCTCCTGCTGCAGTTAACTAGCCCAACCTATTCCTTTAATTCAGCCCATCTCTTCATTTCCCATAAGGGATACTTTTAGTTAATTTAATGTCTACAGAAACTAAGCTATCTTAGTTATAATATCTACAGCAAGCTAATGACTGGCTTGCTGTTATATGTGGGTAAATCTCTGTTCGAGGCTCTCAGCTCTGAAGGCTGTGAGACCCCTGATTTCCCACTTCACACCTCTATATTTCTGTGTGTGTGTCTTTAATTTCTCTAGTGCTGCTGGGTCAGGGTCTCCCCAACCGAGCTGGTCTCGGGAATCATGATTTTTTCTCTGGCTCATAAGTTATTTAGAAACGTGTTTTTACATTTCAGAATATATCATCCTTAAAAATATTCTTCAATACTGATTTCTAGGTGGAGAACATTTTTACCTCCTTGGTTAAAAAAAAAAAAAAAAAAAAAAACCAAGAGGCTGGGCATGGTGGCTCATGCCTATAATCCTAGCACTTTGAGAGGCCAAGGTGGGTGGATTGCCTGAGCTTAGGAGTTCGAGACCAGCCTGGGTAACATGATGAAACCCCGTCTCTACTAAAAATACAAAAAAATTAGCTGGGCGTGGCAGCATGCGCCTGTAGTAGCAGCTACTCGGGAGGCTGAGGCAGGGGAGGGTGCAGTACGCTGAGATTGCACCACTGCACTCCAGCCTGGGCAACAGAGCAAGACTCCATCTCCAAAAAAAAAAAAAAAAAAAAAAAAAAAAAAAAAGCCATTTATCATTTATGTAGTTAATTTGTCCCTAAAGCTTTTTGCATTAAAGCTTGTTTTGTATAATATTAATATTTTGAGCTACCCCAACTCTTTCATTTTTTGCCTCCTAGCCTCCATTTCTTTCGACCTTTCTCTTATGTTTTCTACTTGGCCTTTCTGTCCTGCATTTTGGATTGTTTATTTAGATCTTTCAGTTCACAAATTCTCTAGTAGGGTATGTTGAATTTGCTCTTTAAGTTACCATTGAGTTTTCCATCTCAATAATCAATTTTATTTTAAGAAGCCCTGGTTCTTTAAAAAAAAATCTGTTTTAACAATGCCTTCTGTTTCCTTTCTTTTCAGTTCGGTTTTTAAAAATATCAACATGTATTTTAACCACACTTTATAAACCCCCTTCTATCGATTACTTCGATTAGCTAAAATTTCTAGGGTTCTATTTCTGTTGTTTGTTTTCTCTCCTGGCCCTTGTTCATGATGGCTTGTTTCTGTGTATGTTTTGCAGCTTTAGGGTTGTGAGTTGTTAGATGGGACTTTATCTCCAGAAATTCTGAGGAGTCCTTGCTTTAACGTTTCCCTCTAGAAAGGATGTGCGTGCTTCTTTCTAGCAACCTAGATGCAATTAACCGGGCACTACATTATGCTATTATCTTGGCTTGGGGTTTCCTAGGTGATGCAGATTGTATACATTCAAATCCTAAATTTGAGGACATAGCTGTGGTTTCAAAATTTCAGACGGAATTAATAATATCCCTTCAAAAGTCCCATGCCAAGATAGACAAATCCTTCTTCATCCTCCTCCTTTTCTGCTGTCCAGACTTTTTTCTTCTAGCTCACCTTGCAAGCTTTCTGATTTCAAATGAGAGGCTCTGTTTCAATGTGGGACGTTGTGGGAGCTTAAGACCATGTCTTCTGCTCCCACAAGCCTGTTAAAATTCAGACCTTTTTGTAACTGAGCCAGACAAATGTGTCCAGGAAAGGAGTGGTGTAAGTGCCATCTTAATAAACTAGTTTTCAGTTCCTTCCTTATTTTTGGTCCATGAGTATTTCACATGCTTCTTGAAAGCTCAGCTATGTATTTTGAGATTTATTTTTTAAATGTTTATAGATTCAGAGGGTACAGTGCAGGTTTGTTACATGGATATATTGCATAATGGTGAGGTTTACGCTTCCAGTGTGCATCACTCAAAAAGTGAACATTGTTCCCAATAGATAATTTTTCAACCCTCACCTCTCTCCCATCCTACCCACTTTTGGAGTCTTCTGTGTCTATTATTTCCTTCTGCGTGTCCATATGTACCTATTAGTTAGTTCCCATTTTTAAGTGAGAACATGTGGCATTTGATTTTCTGTTTCTGAGTCATTTCACTCAGGATAGTGGCGCCCAGCTCCATCCATGTGGCTGCAGAAGACATGGTTTAATTCTTTTTTTTATGGCTGCATTATATTCCAAGGTGTTTATATACTACATTTTCTTTATCTGGTCACCTCTTGATAGACACTTAGATCAATTCCATGATGCTGTTATTGTGAACTTCACTGTGGTAACATACAAGTGTGGGTGTCTTTTCAACATAATGATTTACTTTCCCTTGGACAGATACTCAGTAGTGGGATTCCTGCATCAAATTGTAATTCTATTTTTAGTTCTTTGAGAAATCGCCATACTGTTTTCCATAGAGGTTGTGCTAATTTACATTCCCATCAACAGTGTATAACCATTCGCTTTTACATCTTGAGAGTTTTTATAAACATATTTCAACCAGTAGTTCTTGGTGTTTTGTTGCAGGATTTTTATACTTATCTGACATGAGGTATTAAATGTTCTATTATCTGAGTCTATTGAGTCTATGAAGTAAAAATGGTATTGCTGAATATTCTAACACTGACTCTATATAATCTTTCACTATACCTCGTTCAAGCCTCAAATTTTTCTTTCTTTGGCCGGAGCTTTTTTGTTGTGTTTTGCTTTATAATTGTGGTAAAAAAGAACACATTATATAAAATGTACCTTCTTAACCATTTTTAAGTGTATGGTTCAATAGTGTTAAGTATGTTCACATTGTTGTGCAACGTTGAGTTTTAAACTTTAAGATTTAGGTTATTTGTGGCAAGGAAGGACAGATCTATTTTATCTTCTTTCTCTTGCCTTCACTCATCTTTGCTTCCTTCTTCTTTTTTTTCCATTGGCTGGAACAATGTATGAATGGAGAAATGCTGCAACCTAAAATCATCTAACTGAAACTCAAAGACTTAATTTCTCGTGTTGTCTTAAAAGTTTCACATCTATTTTTTTCTGGAGCCTTTTTGCTAGATTAACTCACAATTCTGGAGATCTGTCAACCACATACAGATATGTATTTGACTTTTGCAGTGTGAAGATAAAGAGAGACTATTTTTTGGCAAATTATTGGTGGGTTTAATCTTCCTTCCATGAGCCTCTTTTGAAATGGCTGTGTTATCACCATCTGTGTTATTTTTTTCTCTTCTGTAGTTATAATTGGCTTAATTTTTGCTAGATCCTCCTTTGCCAAAAGTTTTGTATGTGATTCAGTTCATTTATGTGATTTATCCAACATCACACATATTAACTATAGGAATTCCGTAATATTTTACGAGATATTCAGTTTAACTTTGAAGTGACTGGACTGACAGTGGTAGATGTTCACAATATCAGCACCTACATAAGAATGTCAATGCAAAGACAAAAGCTACTGTTAGGTGGGGGAAGGAATATTTGAGGATGTCTAATTTTATGAGGCAACTAGTTCACTAGGACATACTTTCATGTCATGATTATTTCTGCTTCAGTATACAAGTACAGCAGTGAGGTTAAATAATAAACACTCAGAAAATGAGGTATCCTCCTCTTTTGTTAGTCACAAGGGTATTCCTTCAACCAGATGATACCTTCCATTTAAACCAATATTTATTTCTGAATTTGCTTATCACTTCTAATTAGAGGTCAGCTCTGTCAAGAGCTACATCTTAACTCAATGGACCTCTGGAAAAATAAGACAAAATTACACAACTAGTCATTTCAGAGAGGGAAAAAAAAATCAAACTTCTTCCCTGGTAGTTGTAGGGGAAAAAAATAAGCTTGATTAAAATGTCAATTTGCATTTTGATTTTAGAGACAATGTGAAAAGAGATACAATCCATCAATAACAAGAAGCAGATTTTTCTAGATTTTAAGATTTCCAATATCAGGGTGTATGTTAGAATCAAGAATTACAATTATAGGCCGGGTGTGGTGGCTCAAGCCTGTAATCCCAGCACTTTGGGAGGCCGAGACGGGCGGATCACGAGGTCAGGAGATCGAGACCATCCTGGCTAACACGGTGAAACCCCGTCTCTACTAAAAAATACAAAAAACTAGCCGGGCGAGGTGGCGGGCGCCTGTAGTCCCACCTACTCGGGAGGCTGAGGCAGGAGAATGGCATAAACCCGGGACGCGGAGCTTGCAGTGAGCTGTGATCCGGCCACTGCACTCCAGCCTGGGCAACAGAGCGAGACTCTGTCTCAAAAAAAAAAAAAAAAAAAGAACTACAATTATAATTAGTAGTGTTTTTTGCTGTGTCGCCAGATTGGAGTGCAGTGGTGCAAACTTGGCTCACTGCAACCTCCGCCTCCCGGGTTCAAGCGATTCTGCTGCCTCAGCCTCCCGAGTAGCTGGGACTACAGGCACGTGCCATCACACGCCCAGCTAATTTTTGTATTGTTAGTAGAGACGGGGTTTCACCATGTTGGCCAGGATGGTCTCGATCTCTTGATCTCGTGATCTGCTCGCCTCGCCCTCCCAGAGTGCTGGGATTACAGGTGTGAGCCACCGAGCCCGGCCTATTAGCCAAAATATTAAACTGATATAATGTCTATGTAGAATGCAACTTTCAAGTGGATGCATTCCATTGATAATAACAGTAATAACAACACATATATTCCTTACTATGACCAGTCACTGTTTTACGAGTTTTACTTAATTATCTTATTTTTTACAATTACCCATTTTAGGTAGTTTACTATTATTAGCCTCACTGTTATGGTGATTGGTGAGGACAAGAAAACACAGAGAAGTGACCTGGCCAACATCTCACACAGAGATGGCTGAGTTAGATGTTTCACTTAGGCTTAAAGTTACTACCTGCTGGTAAGCAAACAAGTTATATTTTAAATGAAGCATTTTATGAACACATCCTACTAGTTTTTAGTATCTGCCAAATAATTGAGATCTATTTGCAGAGCAAACAGCCATATTGTTTTCTTAAGACACTACTGTAGGCAGAATAATGATCCCCCAAAGATGTTTACCTCCTAATCTCTGGAATTCCTGAATATATTAGCTTACATGGCAAAAGGATTCCGCTGATGTGATCAAGGCCAGAGACCTGGAAATAGGAAGATGATCCTGGATTGCTCAGGTGAGCCCTCAGAATCTTTTCCAGCTGCCATCAGCGGTAGACTTGAGGATGGAAGGGTCGGAGATGGCACATCACTGGCTTTGAAGATGGAGGGAGGGGCCAAAGGCAACGAATGTTGACAGAAGCTGGCGAAGGCAAGCTAAGGATTGTCCTGTGGAGTCTCCAGAAAGGAGTGCAGCTAGGGTGACACCCAGGTAGTACTTCTGACCTACAGAACCGCGAGATAATAAATGCAAGATGATACATTCGTGCTGTTTCAAGCCACAAAGTTTGTGGTCATAGGTTATTGTGGCAATAGGGAACGGATACAGGCCCCGTCAGGTATTTCACTCAATCCATGAAATACAAATTTTAACAAGCGCGGGAGCCACTTATGGATCGTCTATCTGCGCTGCCTGGGAGCGTCAGAGGCCGTGTACTTCGTGCACCTCGCGGGTGGGCGGAGCTGCCCTAAGATGCTCCGGGCTCAGAGCACACGGCTGAGTTCCCCCGCGTTCAACGAACCGCCAGAAACGTCAGAGGGACGGAGGAAAGCTTTACACTTTAACAGTATTTTTACGTTTATTTCCAGCAAATGTTGTTGGCTTTGTATTTAAAGTATTTATGATTCACTATAAAGTGTAGGATCCAAGAAAACGCGCTAGTTTCACTTGGCACCTGTGGGTGTCCCGGGGAGCTCTCCAAGGAGGGACTGGCTCCTGGAAGTTCCTGGGGTGCGGCGCCACCACGGACGAACCAAGCTCCACCGAGAGGCCGAAAGCCGCGACCGCCGGGACGCCCTCTCTCAGGCCTCCACCGCCTCAGTGGCCCTTTACAGCCACTGCATTCCCCAGCCCCCCAGTTATGTCCCGCGTCGCTCAGCGCCCGGCCCACCCAGCGACCTCAAACCTCGCGACACTTGCAACTCCCGCGGGCCTTCCTGCTACAGGCCTCCTAGGGGCGAGACATCGGGAAGATGACTCCGCCCACGGAAAAGAAGATTTCGTTCTCGCGAGATCCCAGTGACAAATCGGCAGCCCGTTCTCGCGGGATTTTCCAAGGCCGGATTGGAAGTTGCGGGGGTTAGGAGACTGAGGTCAGATCCCGAGGAGGAGATTTGGAGGTCGCAATGCTGGCCTCCTGTCCTCCACCGGCGGCGGCGGAGCCCGAAAGACCTAGGTGAACACCGCCTTGCCAGCCTCACACAGCGTCCCGTGGCTCTGCCGCCGCTCCGGACGTCGCCTCTCGTTCTCCTTAGGTCCCCTTAGTCGCTACCTTAGCTAGGATCCCCCTCCTCCATCCACTGGCTTCGGGTTGCCGGAGAGCGATGTTCGGAGGGCGACCGGAAGTGGCGTTGGCCGCCATTGGCCCACCGGCCCGCCACCTCGCGGTCCTCCGCCTTCCGGGTGTTACGTGCAGCCGGGCTCGGCCCCTCCCCCTGGCCGGATGGATCCCTCGGCGCCACAGCCCTGCGCGGAAACCGCAGGCAAAGGTACCAGCTCCGCGCTCGCCCCTTATCCAGAGGCCGGTCTGCTGCGTCGCGTTGGACCAGTTCTCGCCGGTGCACTTCGGGTTGGGGTTTTGCCCTGTAGAGCCTCTTCAGTGACAGCTGCAGATTGTGAACCCTCTGCAGGCCTGGGACCAAATCTCCGATTCAGTGTTGAGAACCTGGACTCGGGGGTCAGCCCCTGGGATCTAGTGCTGCCTCTGACAGTTACTTGCTGAGCAACTTTGGGCAGGTTCCTCTTTGTAAAACTGGGTTCATTACTAGGTTCTTGTGATTGTTAAATGACGTGAACAATACGCAAAGCATTTATATGACTCCGCGTCTGGCCCATATTAAGCACTCAGTAAACGTTATTTTCATTCTTTATCCTTGTATGCCCAGTTGTTAGTGAATGGCAGAAGTTTGGTTGTAGGTAGGTAAATGAAGGTTGAGATATTTAGTTCAATTGAGGTTTATTGCCTATTGAGTCAGGGCATTATATTCTGCCTTAAATAGGAGGTTTAAAGAAGGTGTGATAATCTACCACAAGTCATCTGGGATGCCTTCTGGCACCCTAATGAATAGCTTTCATTAATAATTGTGCTGTATGACAAAAGCTACCAGGTATTGAGTGATTTTCCTGAGCCCAGCAATATGCTGATTGTTTAACTACTTGCTTTCCTTTGAGGAAGATATCGATCTCATTAAATAGATGAATTCAGAGCTAAAGCTCAGAGAGGGCAAGTTACAAGCCTGAATTCTGAGGTCTAGGAATTGATGACGCTGTAATTCAGGGGCCACACATGTAAATACCTATAGGAGACGGACAGCTAAAAATAAATAGATGAAGCTGCCGAGTGGAGATTATGGTGACTGGGACGTTCATTCCTTCTGATAGATCTAGTCACTCTGGTATTTATTGGTGGAAGGAGCAGAAAGCTCCAGGGCCCCGAGGTGGGAACATGCTTGAGGAATAGCGAGGAGGCCATTGGAGTGAAAGAGGGAGAGAGAGACCCTATCACCAGAATGAATTGAATTGGTAATCAGTTTAAGCCAAAACAAATGATTTCGATTCATTAAATTATAGGAGACTTAACACTGTTAAATCCAACAGGAAATCCTCACAATTTAAGCGGTTGTTCTGTAGTTTGGATACTGAGAGATTCCATTTCTAACTCAAACTTAACTGAATTTATTTCGTTCTAGAAATTACCCAAACCCAGAAACCAAAAATACTCCAATAAGTTGTGTGATTCCCTTAAGGCTTTTTTTTTTTTTTTTGCATTTGCTGTACACTTATCTGAAATACAGTTCTTAGACCCCTTTCCCTTTTAAATTACATTTCTCAATACTCTCTTCTCATAGCATTCTTCTTCCAATGCACTTTTTACAGTTATGTATATGTTTATATACTTTTTAGTTTTCTCTCTCGCAAGATATCAAGGATCTGTGAGATAGATAATTTGTAATAGGCCAGGCGCGGTGGCTCACACCTGTAATCCCAGTACTTTGGGGAAGCTGAGGCGGGAGGATAGTTTGAGGCCAGCCTGGGCAACATAAGCGAGAGCCTGTCTCTACTAAAAATAAAAATTTAGTCAGGCATGTTGGTGCACACCTGTAGTCCCAGCTACTCAGGAGGCTGAGGTGGGAGGATGGCTGAGCTCAGGAGTTGGAGTTTACAGTGAACTATGATTGTGCCATGACACTCCAGACTGGGCGACAGAGAGACTCTTGTCTAAAAAAAAAAAGAAAAAGAATGTGTAATAAGTTCACATGTTCATTGAATGTCTGCTGTGTGATTCTGTGTTGGTCCTGGGGATAAAATTTATAACAGTACAAACTTTTTCTTGGGAAGGAAATTACTCTCTAGTGGAAGAAAAAGACAAAAACAAGTGGACATGATAATTAAATGTTATGGTAAGTGCTACAGAGAAAATAAAATGATGAGATAGAGAATAATGGGGTACCCTACTCTAAATAGGTGGACTGGGAGCAGAGAGACTGGTTAGGCATAATTTAGGGAGAGTTGATGGTGGCATGCTTTAAGACAGAGGTCAGCAAACTACTGCCTGTGGGCTAAGACTGGTCTGACACTTCTTTTTGTAAATAAAGTTTTATTGGAACACAGCTGTGCCCATTTGTTTATGTATTGTCTGGTTGCTTTTGCATTACAAGGGCAAGAGAATGTATGGCCTACAAAATCTAAAGTAACGAATAGCTAGTAACTGACTCTACAGAAAATGTTTGCCAGCCTTTGCTTTAGAGAGATGGTGGCATGGAGGAGAGTGATTCATTTTTGAAGTAAAACCAGGCCATTCTGACGGATTGGATGTAAGGAGTAATATTAAATGAGGTTTAAGGGCTGACTAATGGTTTTCTACCTTGAAAAGTTGGTTAGATGATGATGCCAATTAATGAGATGCAGGAAGACTATTAGTCACCATCATTTTTGACATTAGTTTTCTTCATTTTATACCCATTATGTGGTATAATATTTGGTGAATAATTTGTGCTTAAATCACGTGTTGAATAATTGATAATAAAATAAGTCTTAAAAAATGATAGGGCAGGCAAACACATAATGGGAAAAGTATGTAATGGGGTAAGAATTGTGTAAGGGTTGCTTTAGGTTTTAAGGTGCAAATAGTACTGTTATGAACATAGGGCCCGTTGACCTATATGTTGTTTTATTTGTACAGTGGATCAAGGCTTTAGTTTGACATTAAAACACTCTTTTAGAATGGTGTAACAGTTGTCAACAGTTTGGATCCAGAGATTAGAGTGGGAGAGAACGTTTTTCCTTGTGTACTCATTATTGTTATGGTAAAATAACCTCATCAAAGTTAGTGGCTTTACTTTTGAGGAACAACTGATGGATGAGGAACATAATGAACTATTCTTGCTTTAGATAGTATAAACATGTCATGTTGTAATCTTGAATGTTATAAAAATCTAACTCAAGGTCATCAGGAAGACCCTAGGAAACTGCCAGTGGTTATCTGATCTCAGTGAGAAATGTATAAGAAAAATAATTCCTAGTATTCTTGTATTTGTGGCCATAGAATTATTTTTGGATTCTTGCCATAAGAAATTCCATTTGGAAAATTATTTTTACTTAGTTTTTTTTTTTTTTTTGATACTTTTTAATTGTATCAGTAGTATACTCTACAGACTCCCTCCTCATTCATAGTGGTGTATTTTCTGAGAAAATAAAATAGCTACACAGTTAATCACAGAATAAGTTCATAGAGAGAGAGGTAATACTCTTTAATAGGATCTTAGCAGAAAGAGATCTTAGAATTCATCTCTTCAAATAATTATTCAAAACCCAGAAGAGAAAAAGCTGTGACATCACTGTAGTTGAATTGGAGGTTCCTGTGGTTAGCTGTATACAAGCAGTGGTTAAAGTAAAGGTTTAGAAGCAGCAGTATTGCAGTGAAAAGAAACAGCTGTTTCTAGAGAAAGGCAATGGAATAACTATAAAAAAGCAGACAGATGAACCACAAAGCATTGCTGTCCAGAGGATTTTAGTTTACTCATCACCAAGTCCTATTCACAATTACTCTACCATATCATGAAATATATGTATATCTATGTTCATGAGTCAGCAAGAATATTTTAGTCGGTGGTTCTCAACCCTGGCTGTGCGTCAGAATTATCTTTTGAATTCAACAATAACAACCAAACAAAACAATAAAACCAGATGCCCATGACCCCTCTCCACTGAATAAGAATCACCAGAGGTGGTGTCTAAAGAATGTACATTTTTAAACTCCAGGGAAGATGATGACACACAGCCAGGATAGGAGCCACTGGAAATAAAGTATGTACCCTTTATTCTGTTGATTATAGGAGAATATCTGAAAATATATTTTAGAAAAATATCTGTACATGTTATAATTTATCTTGTTCCAGTTTTTTGGAAAAGGCATTTATGTGAGGTATGTATTTTTTCTCATAGCTGTGGATAAATGAGGTGTCACTTTATAAACTAGCTTTGGAAACTTTATTTTCTTTATTATTGCAGACGTATGGCACCCAGGAGAAAGATGTCTTGCCCCTTCTCCAGATAATGGAACACTTTGTGAAGCAAGCATAAAATCTGTCACAGTGGATGAAAATGGCAAGTCATTTGCAGTTGTCTTATATTCAGATTTTCAAGAAAGGAAAATACCTCTTAAACAGCTTC
Source organism: Rhinopithecus roxellana (assembly GCF_007565055.1). Classification (NCBI taxonomy): domain Eukaryota; kingdom Metazoa; phylum Chordata; class Mammalia; order Primates; family Cercopithecidae; genus Rhinopithecus; species Rhinopithecus roxellana. The sequence continues at coordinate 84,494,458 of NC_044564.1, read as the reverse complement.
AAGAAGTAAAATTTGTTAAAGATTGCCCTAGGAATCTTATATTTGATGATGAAGATTTGGAAAAACCTTATTTCCCAAACCGAAAATTTCCATCATCTTCTGTTGCTTTTAAATTCTCTGACGATGGAGACTCTATTCCTTACACCATCAATAGGTATTTGAGAGACTACCAAAGAGAAGGAGCCCAGTTTCTTTATGGACACTACATCCATGGAAGAGGGTGCATTCTTGGTGATGACATGGGACTTGGAAAAACAGTACAGGTATTTATTTTAATTATGTTATAATTAAAATTCAGTAAAGTCACTTTACGGTGTACATGAGCGGATACTATCTGTAAATCTCTATTTGTACTGCTGTTACGATAGCTATTTTGTGTGTGCGTGTGTGTGTTTGTGTTTGTATCACCAACTAGATAGTGAAGTCCTCAAAGTTGAGGACAGTGTCTCAGTTATTTTATCATTCTTCAGTACCTATGAAATATTGTATTCAAAAATAATGTTTTGGTACCACTTGGTTTGATTTTACCTTTGATAATACTGGTACTAAGATACCAGTATATTGGAAGTCATTTAACTTTCTTAATACTTTATGGAAGGAAAGCATTCTAATGTTTGTTATGCCTCATAGCATGGTTAAATTGTTCCTATAGGCCTTTTGTGCGTATTGTTTGAAGTTTATCATGTTAGAAGTTTCTTAATCTGGAATCCCTGGGTCACTAGGAGTTCTGTTTGCGAACTTGAGAGAGACTTCCAAATTCCCTACAATGTGTACTAGAATTTGTACACACACATACGTTCCTAAAAAGGCGATTTGTTGTAGTTATCTGTTTCTGTATAACAAATGATGGCAACATTTAACAGCTTAAAACAATATTCATGTATTGTCTCACAGTTTCTGTGGGTCGGGAATCCAGCTGCTGCCTAGCCCGGTCCTCTAGCTTTGCCTCTCACAGGGCTGTAGTCATCTCAAGTTGACTGGGGAAGATTCACTTCCTAGCCCACCTGTTTGTTGGCAGGATTTAGTTCCTTGTTGGGGTTCTTGGCCTCAGTTTCTTGTGAGCTGTTGGCTGGAGGCCTCCTTTGCTTCCTTGCCACGTGGGTCTCTTCATGGAGCATCTCACACAAGGTAGCTTGCTTCAAAAAAGGAGAGCAAGTAGGAGGGCAAGAGATAGCACTAGTAAGACAGAAGCCATGGTCTTTGGTGACGTAATAACAGAAGAGACATCCCTCACTTTTGTCATATTCTCTTTGTTAGAAGCAAGTTGCTAGGTCCAGCCAGAACTCAAGGGAAGGAGATTAAACAGACTGGGAATACAAAGAGGTGGGTATTATTGGAAGTCCTGTCAGAAGCTGCCTACTACTGGGTCTTTAGGTTTGGTTAGATTTCCAAAGAGGTTTGTGATCCAAAAAGAACAGTTTTGAATCTATATATGTATTTTTTTTGTGACGGAGTCTCACCCTGTCGCCCAGGCTGGAGTAAGGTGGCGCGATCTGGGCTCACTGCAAGCTCCGCCTCCTGGGTTCACGCCATTCCCCTGCCCCAGCCTCCCCAGTAGCTGGGACTACAGGTGCCCGCCACCATGCCCGGCTAATTTTTTGTATTTTTAGTAGAGGCGGGGTTTCACTGTGTTAGTCAGGATGGTCTCGATCTCCTGACCTCGTGATCCGCTCGCCTCGGCCTCCCAAAGTGCTGGAATTACAGGCATGAGCCACCGTGCCTGGCCTGAATCTAGATTTTATACTAAACAATCACTTTAGATTTTCGGGAGTATGTGCCTAGTTTGTGATCAAGTTATTCTGCTTCCTTTCTTATAATTGAGTTTAACCTATTTTCTTCTTCATATTACCTCCATTAGTTATTGGAACTTAAAGGTAAGTGAAAAACTAAATTTAACCTTTATAAATAGCCAAATTTCAGACACCAATGATGGAATAAGGAACAATAAAAGAAAAAAAATAGCCAGATAACGCTACTGTGTGTAAAGGTCTGGTGTGAAAAGCTAGGCTAAAATAAAGTCTTTCAATAATCATATTACCATTAACCCTACTCTATGTTCCTTCAAGCCTAGGATAGTTTAGACCTGCACATTGGATGTCCTAAATGATTGTTTGTGGAATAAATGAATTTGCTTTTCATTTATTCCACAATCATTTAGCACACTGGCCTGTAGATGGAGGATAGACAGCAAGAATAAAGAAAGGAAGCTTCACGAAACTGCTATTGAAACTGACCCAACAGTCCCACAGACAGTTTTGTTTTTTTGTTTGTTTGTTTGTTTTTGGATAAACATAGAAATTGACCCTTCTGGTCCTAAAGCTTTAAACTTGTATTTGTTTCATCTGAGTTCCTTCCTCAGGAAAGGACCCCCAGGCCTGTCAAAAAGTATCAAAGAACTGAAACTCACCAGATGATAGAGTCCAGACAGTGAGACACCAGGCCTCTCATTCATCCGATTACTTCCTTAGCCCTCCCAAGTTCCTGTTTTCCCATACATTGTTACGTTTGTTCCCTGCTGTAAAAACTCCTAATTTTGGTCAGGGAGATGGATTTGAGACTGATCCTTGGCTACAGTGCCTGATTAAAGCGTTTTTTGTTGGCAATATGTGTTGTCTCAGCGACTGGCTGTCTGTGTGGTGAATAGCAGGTCTTAGACCGAACCCGTGGTATTTCAGTAACACCATCTGGGACCAAGGTTACAGATGAGTACTAGAGGAAAATTAATTAATTAATTAAAGTCCTGCTGTAACTGTTTTCACATACACTTTTACTGTTTTTGCCTGTGGTAGAATGTTTGTTACCATAATTCTTTGATTAGCCAATGCATGTTCAACTTCCAAATAAGAAACATGAGACTGGGTTTGGTGGCTCACGCCTGTAATCCCAGCGCTTTGGGAGGCTGAGGTGGGCGGATCACAAGGTCAAGAGATCGAGACCATCCTGGCCAACGTGGTGAAACCCCATCTCTACTAAAAATACAATAATTAGCCAGCGTGGTGGCACACGCCTATAGTCCCAGCTACTTGGGAGGCCAAGACAGGAGAATTGCTTGAACCTGGGAGGCAGAGGTTGTAGTGAGCCGAGATTGTGCCACAGCACTCCAGCCTGGCGAAAGAGCGAGACTGTTGTCTCAAAAAAAAAAAAAAAAAACATGAGGGTACTACATACAAAAGGTGATCTGTTTGGGAACCACCATTCTGCAACTTCAATACAATTCGAATTCAAATTCTTGTGCACATTTTAGTCTCAAATTTGAAGGCTGTCTTTCATCTCTGAGGCCCATGTTACAAAGAAATTTATTTTGCAGTTCACAGGAGTGTATTTAAAGGAGCTGATTTTACTGCAGAATTTTGTGTCACGTGACACACTGTAATCATTGAAGGGCTTGGAGATGCCATGGTACATTCTGTTGGTGTGCTGTGCAAGTCTTTGAGGGAGCCCTGTCTGAAGATTAGGAAGTGGTTTCTGTACTAATTTTGATACTCAGCCGGATTTGTCTGATGCTTAGGGACCTAGTTCTCTGGTTATTGTTATAACTCAGGGAATAATTTCTACATAGATAGGTGGTTTGAAAGACCCATTTAAGATAGAGCTTCTATAGATAGATAAAGCTTCTATCGATATGACTAAGCCAGTTGAAGAAATGTGAATGATTACTGTGCTAACTAAAATTTCAAAATGTAGTAAAATTAATTGGTAATGAAAATAGACCATTGACATTTACTCTTTGAGCTATAGTTTTATCTTCTTTTTTTTTCGTTTTTCTTGATTTCATCCCTTAAGTTTCCCCCTTTTCATATTCTAATTTGGCCATGATATGAAATTGAAGTCTTTTTTTTTTAAGCTTGTTTTACATACCAAATAAAGTTTCCTTCCCTCATTTCAAATTTAAAAGTAGGTGAATTTAATATTTTGCATTCTATAGGGGATGAGAATTGAAAAATGTCCATTTGCTCTAGTGACATAGAAATCATTGGTATGCTGAGCAAGAGCCATTTTGCTGGAGCTTTCAGACACAAGCCATAACGGAGTAGGTGAAGACATGGACACAGAACATGTATTTCCCTCTTTAATAAATGGCTTTGAAAGGGAATAAAAGTGATCAAGTAGTAGCTGAAGAGAGAGATGAGAATTTGAGGGGGTTTGTTTTTTGTTTGTTTTGTATTGTTTGGGGATAGGAAAGACTTGAGTATTTTTAAGTGAATTGGAAGGACAGATCTGGTGAAGAGGGCACAGATGAATATGCAACATACATAATGATATGCCCACATACATACATATACTTCTGTAAACACACACACAAACATACATAAGCAAAAAATGGAGTCACATAATAACTACTATCTTATAAGCAGATTTTTTTTGGTCAAAGATTATAAACTAATTTTTCCTGACTATCTTCTGACATTTTTCTAAAATACAGAAGAGTTAAAAGAATGGTACGATGAAAAGCCATATTCTCACCACTTAGATTCTGTTACTATTTCATTATACATGGTTTTGTAATATCCATCCACCTTTTGTTGCATTTTAAAGTAGCAGACGTTAATATATTTTATCCCACATACACGCATCCAAGAAAAGATCATCACAACCAAGATGATGAACATGTCTATCACTCCCAGATTTCCTCATGTCCATTGTGCCCTTGATATGTTTAACACCATGCAGTTCATCACCTACTATTTTTACTTTTAGTGGGACTGAAAAATTAAAGATACTTGGGAGGAACTTTGAATACAAAATCCAAGATTTTTATGACTGTCTCCCAATGTTTCACAGAATTTTCACATCGAATTCAACAGGTCACTTGAAAATGAATCCCTTTTGTACATTTATGTGATAATTAGCTAATGTAAGTACAATAAACAATTTCAACTGGAGTATACAGGTTTGGGAACCTGACCTTTGGTAATCAGACAGCTCGGTGATAGGAAAAGAGGTGAGCGGGTGCGTCCCGTGGAGTAGTGGTTCTCTAAAGTGGGTCTTTGGGTCAGCAGCATTAGTGTCACCTGGGAGCTTGTTAGGTCTCTAAATTCTGGGGTCTCACTGCAGACATACTGAATTGTGAACTCTTGGGTAGTAGAAGAGGATGGCAATCTGTGTTTTAACAAATGCTCCAGTTAATTCCAAGGCCCACTCGAGTTTGAGAGCCTTTGCTCAGACGGTATGTTTTTCAGAGGGGAGAGAAAACTTTGACTGTCTGGTGAGTTCAGTGAACATTGGTTGAGGGATGTTTAGTCTATGTGAATCTTTTTTTCTTTTTTTGTTTTTTTGAAATGGGGGTCTCACTCTGTCATTTAGGGTGGAGTGCAGTAGCGAGATCTCGGCTCACTGCAGCCTCCGCCTCTGGGGCTCAAGTGATTCTCCCACCTCAGCCTCCCAAGTAGCTGGGGCCGTAGTCACACACCACCACACCCGTCTAATTTTTTGTATTTTTGGTAGAGATGGGGTTTTGCCATGTTGCCCAGGCTGGTCTTGAACTCCTGAGCTCAAGTGATCCGCCTGCCTTGACCTCTCAAAATTCTGGGATTATAGGCAGGAACTACTGTGCCTGGCCTCTGTATGAATATTTATACATAGGATTATGACCATTTCATTGTTTAAAAAAATACTTTTAGAAATGGAAATGATGTTAGAGACAATTTTGTTCAGCTTTTTAACTTAGTACATAAAACAGGCACAGGAATGACTTCCCTATCTAGGGTCAGGCACAGAAGTAACCATTTTCATTTCTATTCTGGAACTCTTTATTTTTTCCCCTTCTATCATTTACTGCCTTCATCTTTTGGCTTAATAATACAGTTAATTAAAAGCCTTTTATTCAATTTTTAACCATTCATTCAATTGGTTGACATTTAATAAGTACTCAGTCTGGGCCAGGCGCTGTGATTGGCACTGAAGAGCCTAATATAAGTGCACATGATACCTACTGCGATGGTTAATACTGAGTGTCAACGTGATTGGATTGAAGGATCCAAAGTATTGATCTTGGGTGTGTCTGTGAGGGTGAGCCAAAAGAGATGAACATTTGAGTCAGTGGGCTGGGAAAGACAGACCCACCCTTCATCTGGTGGGCACAATCTTACCAGCTGCCAGCGTGGCTAGAAAGTAGGCAGGCAGAAAAGTGTGGAAAGAGAGACTGGCCTCGCCTTCCAGCCTATATCTTTCTCCCGTGCTGGATGCTTCCTGCCCTTGGACCCAAGTTCTTCCGTTTTGGAACTCGGACTGACTGTCCTTGCTCTTCAGCCTGCAGACGGCCTATTGTGGTACTTTGTGATCGTGTGAGATAACACTTAATAAACTCCCCGTATATCTCTATTCCATTAGTTCTCTCCCTCTGGAGAACCCTGACTAATACACCTGCCTTACAGAGTCCACAAAAGGAAATGAGGCCAAGAGTCATGATCTAGCCTGGTAAGTGTAAGTGGCTTGCAGGGGAGAAACAAGCCTGCCTGGGGGTGTCAAAGAAGACTCCACAGGGAGGTTGGTGTTTTCATACTTTGCTTTTGGAAACCCACCAAACTATGAGTTTTGAATTGAGTTTTAATGAATTTTATTTTTTGCTGAAGGCATAGCTGTAATATAGTATTTGAAAGGTGTATCACAAAAGAGAAGAGCCCAAATTCATTGAATCAAAATAATTTAGTTTTTAATCGTAATGTGGTAATTAATTTTTACAGACACCAAAGTCTTAAGGACTACTATTAAGCTGATGCAGTAATATGTCTTACCATATTTATTTTCTCATCTGCTATGCGAAGAAGATAATAGTACCTTTTGAGTAGCAGAGAGAGAATTTTGTAAAGCGTGAACACATTCTTTGAATTTTTGTTTCTATATTATTAGATATTACATGATTGAAAATATCATTACTGAAGGCTGTCGTATTAAAAAGATGTAAACCTCACTCTTGAGAGAAATGGGATTGCTGATAATTAAAGCTTTCTTAGGTTATTTTTAGTACCTTTTTTGGATAATAAGATCTTCAGTAGTTTCGAAACTACACTAAAATATGAAGGTTCTTGGGATCTCAAGTCAAGTTATTCACTCAGGAATATAGTAGTAAAGAGAAGAATAATATTGTCTTTATTTTCATTCATTGAGAAAATGCTATAATATCCAATATGGAAGGTTAATTAGCCTCCAGATCCCTGAGCCCTTTTAAGCAGAAACAAAAATGTACCAGTATTTCAAAGATAAAATTGTGTTCCTTGTTTTGGCATGTAGTTCTGATTTCAGGAGAGAGCTTTGTAAAGATAAGTGAGAGAGACCCCATTTCAAAACAGCACTTTGTGTTTTGTGTTTTTTTTCAAAGCAAGCAAAAATCATACTTTTGAAGTGTGGTTCTGAACCACTCTCTCTGTACCTTTTTATCTCCCAGGGAGTTGACAAATAAGGTAGTAGACTTTTTTTTTCTTTTTGTCCTATAAGAAATAGACAATTTTTGCTATGCCTTCTTCTGTTCTGGTCTAAGGGAAGGTTTGTTGCCCTTTTCCCCAGCCTCAGATTGACTCTGTATGTCGTGAGCTGACTGTGTGAGTAAAGATGACTTGTAAAACTGTTGGCCGACAGAATTTAGAAAGGAATGCATGTAAAAACAGAGCGCTTTCCCAGAGTGGTATTTCATTTCTGAAATGCAGTTTTTGGCCTTTCACTATTTTAGAGGTGACTGATTTAAATATTTGTTTTTGTTCTTTTCATCTATAAGCAATTTTAGAACTATTCCACAATAAAACATGTTCTGGCTTTTTCTTTGCAGATAAGTTACAAAACCTTCATTGTAAATTTGTCTTTAGTCTTCTGTGAATCAATATTTTGATAGACCTCTGCTGGGCCACTATAGTGTGATAAGATGGCTAGATCTCCACCCAAAATACGTATTTCCTTTGCCTTCTTAGAGTTTGGGCTAGCTGACAGAGACTGCATTTCCCAAGTCTCCTTGCGTGTCAGTGGAGCTTGTGACTGGGTTCCGCCAACAGAAATAAGGGTAGACGTGATGAGTGCCATTTATAGTCCTGGTCCATAAAATCTACCTGTGCTGTTCTTCACATCCTTCCCTAACTGTCTTTTGTATGTTGACACATTACTGCTAGCATTGCCATAATACCTATTAGTATATTTTAATTAATATAATTAATATATGGCTAAGAGTTTGTTAGTGGTTTTAGCTAGTTTCTCCAGTTAGTTAGTATTCTCAACTAAAGTAAAGTTTATTATTTCAGCTTAAGTTTTTTGGGAGTGGGTGGATGAGTAGTGTTAAGAGTAGTATAGATGATTTAAATGAGATACAAAGATTTTAAAAAATCATTAGTGGATTTAGTGAATTAAGTAAAGCTAATCTATAATTAGAGTTTATAAATTTAGCTACCACCTATGAAACATCTTCCAAAGATCTGAGATTCTTAAATATAAGATACATTTCACATATCTTTGTTTTAGAGAATTTGACAAATGAAGTTAGAATTAAGATTGTATATCACCTTGGATAGATGAACAAATTGAATTATGAATTTGTACAGTTAGGAATATAATTTTCCTATAATGAAACAATCCATAGGTGAGTTGAGAGCAAATCAATGGATTAGATATTATATTACCTCATTTAAATTGTTACGGTATCTAATAGGTATCTCTCTTGCCTTTTCAGTAGCCTTTGAGGACCAGTTACCTAAAATTAAAAAGAGTGTATCTATCAATATGGTGTGTGTGTGTGTGTGTGTGTGTATACATGTGTGTATCTTTAATTATTTAATTAAGGTACACTTAATTAAACGGTAAAATGCACAGATCTCAGGTGTACTGCTTAATGAGCTTTGACAAATGTGTCTGTCTGTGTAATCAAAATATAGGACAATTCTATTACCCTAAAAAGTTTTTTCATGCCCCTTTCCAGTCAATATGCCAATTACCTATACTTTTAATTATAAATTTTCTGTGATCAGTGTTAAATTATATTCCAAAAGGTAGTCAGAACCCAAAATATTATGCTTATTTACACCATCAAGGATTTCAGTAAGTTCTAATCTTAGATTATTTTTAATAGAAAACGTAACTTTAAAAGTATTTATAAAATGAAAATTGTGAACATGCATCAAAGATCTTTTACTTAGGTGGTGTTAACCATAAATAGTCCAATGCCTAAACTCAGTCATTTGTGGAGTATCCTTTTTCTTTCTTTTAATTTATGTTCTACATCAGTCAGTTTGCTCACATTAATGTCTCACTGGATTCTTCAGTAACTGTTTTTCTCTTCATCTGTCTACTTTTTTCTCAACCATGCTCCTTCAGGACATCTAACTACCTCTTCCCTGCCCCCATATCAGCTTGATTTCATACTACTGAATGATAGAAATAGCCTTTCATCTAGACTGTTCCAGCATCTAGAAACAGCCTTTCATCTAGACTGTTCCAGCATCTAGAAACAGCCTTTCATCTAGACTGTTCCAGCATCTAGAAACAGCCTTTCATCTAGACTGTTCCAGCATCTAGAAACAGCCTTTCATCTAGACTGTTCCAGCATCTAGAAATAGCCTTTCATCTAGACTGTTCCAGCATCTAGAAATAGCCTTTCATCTAGACTGTTCCAGCATCTAGAAATAGCCTTTCATCTAGACTGTTCCAGCATCTAGAAATAGCCTTTCATCTAGACTGTTCCAGCATCTAGAAATAGCCTTTCATCTAGACTGTTCCAGCATCTAGAAATAGCCTTTCATCTAGACTGTTCCAGCATCTAGAAATAGCCTTTCATCTAGACTGTTCCAGCATCTAGAAATAGCCTTTCATCTAGACTGTTCCAGCATCTAGAAATAGCCTTTCATCTAGACTGTTCCAGCATCTAGAAATAGCCTTTCATCTAGACTGTTCCAGCATCTAGAAATAGCCTTTCATCTAGACTATTCCAGCATCTTGGTGTTTAGTAGGTAATAGATATATTTTTATTGAATGCGTTAGTGAATTTTAAGTTGAATTGGGTAACAGTATGGTTCTATGGTTATAACTTACATTGTCTATATTTGCCAGGCTCTATGATAAACATTCTCCATTAAACATTCATGTTAATTAAGTATTCTTGCCTCTATTGGTGAAAATATTGACATATATAGAAAGGTTATGTAAATTGCCCATTGTCACATAGCTAGTATGAAACTGGTTGGTCAGACACCAAAGTCTTTGGGATAAGTCCTGCAAATTGAAATGCAAATTTTGTTAGAATATTTTAAAACTTAGGACAAGTTTTAACCATCCTATTTGTCATTTTTTAATAATATTTTAGCCAACATAAATTTGCAAAAGCTATTTTGTATTATATACAAGATCACATGCAAGGAACAAAACCTTCTTACCTTAAGGAATGATGCCAGAAAAATAGCTAATGTGTTTTTGTTTTTTCGGACAATGTCTCGCTCTTTTGCCCAGGCTGGAGTGCAGTGGTGCAATCTTGGCGGAGTGCAGTGGTGCAATCTTGGCTCACTGCAGCCTTGACCTCCTGGGCTCAAGTGATCCTCCCACCTCAGTCTCCCGAGTAGCTGGGACTACAGATGCGCACTACCAGGCCTGGGTAATTTTTGCATTTTTTATAGAGGTGGGATTTCACCATGCTGCCCAGGCTGGCCTTAAACTCTTGAGCTTGCCCGCCTCTGCCTCCCAAAGTGCTAGGATTAAAGATAGCTACTGTTTGCCTGTAATCCCAGCACTTTGGGAGGCTGAGGGGGGTGGATCACCAGAGATTGGGAGTTCAAGACCAGCCTGACCAACATGGAGAAACCCTGTCTCTACTAAAAATACAAAATTAGCCGGGCATGGTGGCATAAGCCTGTAATCCCAGCTAACTCAGGAGGCTGAGGCAGGAGAATCACTTGCACTTGGGAGGTGGAGGCTGCGGTGCACTCCAGCCTGGGCAATGAGAGTGAAACTCTGTCTCCAAAAAAACCAAAAAAACAAAAAGCTCTTGTTTATTGAATCATTGATATTTACTGACTTGCCACTTTACAGACATACTTTGTAATATTTTAAGAATAAAAATAATTCTGATTACACCATAATACACAAATGCATTCATATAAAACTGCAAGATGTAATTTTTAAATTGAGGTTAAATCCACACAACATTAATTCACTATTTAAAATGATTAATTGAGTGCATTTAATGCGTTCAGAATGTTGTGCAACTCCCACCTCTTTGTAGTTTCTGGGTTGTTTCCACTTTTAGTTATTATGAATAATGCTTCTGTAAACATTTGTGCACAAACATTTCTCTTGTATGTATTCCTAGAATTGGAATTCCTGGGTTTTATGGTGATTCAGTGTTTCTTTTTTTCGTCGAGGAACTGCAGTACTATTTTCCACAATGGCTGAAACATTTTACATTCCTGCCAACAATTGTCCAGGTTTCCTGTGCCTCCGCATCATTGCCAGCACTTGTTATTTTTTGGTTTTCTTCATTATAGCCATCCTACTATGTGTGAAGTGGTATTTCATTACAGTTTTGATTTGCATTTCTGTAATGGCCAGTGATGTTGAACATCTTTTCATGTGCTTTTTTGGCCTTTTGTATATCTTTAGAGAAAGAAATATGTATTTCAGTCTTCTGCATGTTCTTTAATTTCATTGTCTTCTTTATTGTTGAGTTGTAAGAATTCTTTATATATATTAGATACTAATCCCTCATCAGATATGGGATTTGCAAATATTTTCTCCCATTCTGTAGTTGTCTTTTTATTTTCTTGTTATTTTACTTTGATGCACAAAAGTTAAGTTTTATGAAGTCCAATCTGTTTTTTTATTTGGTTGAACAAGTTATAATTTTAATGTATGTGTAAATAAATTTTAAAAATAGGACTATTATTTCCATATGTTATTCTGCTCCTTGCTTTTTTTCACTTAAACATGGGTCTTGGAGATCTTTTTATGTTGGTACATAAGGATTGTCCTCATTCATTAATTAATAAATTACCACATACTGTAGATGATATGTTCTGTAACTTTACCATTCCTCTAGGGACCTAGGGAGAAAGATTTTGGGGTTGTTGCCTATTTTAGGAAATGGCAAATAGTGAATATCTGTAGGATAGAATCCTAAGAGTATTTCTGTGTAAGATAGATTACTAAAAGTCAAGTTTCTGGGTGAAGTGTATAAATCTTCTTTTTTTTCTTTTGAAACAAGGTCTTGCTCCGTCGCCCAGGCTGGGGCATCGTGGTGATCTTGGCTCACAGCAACCTCTGCCTCCTCTTCAAGTGATTCTTATGCCTCAGCCTCCCAGGTAGCTGGGATTATAGGCGTGTGCCACCACACCTGGCTAATTTTGTATTTTTTAGTAGAAGCAGGGTTTCACCATGTTGGCCAGGCTGGTCTTGAACTCCTGACCTCAAGTGATCCACCCACCTAGGCCTCCCAAAGTGCTGGGATTCCAGGTGTGAACCACTGTACCCAGCCAGATTTGTCTATTTCTTTTAATCTGCCAGTTTTACCTGCATATATTTTTAAGCTCTGTTACAGGGTCACAGACCTTTATGGTTGTTATATCTTCCTTATGAATTGACTGTTTTTTTTTTACTATGAAATGTCCTTTATAGGCAGCTCTTTTATTCATTCTGACAATCTCTGATATTTAATTGGAATATTTAGTTCATTTATATTTAATGTAATTCTTATGTTTGGATTTGGATATAACATTTGCTTTCTGTTCATTCAGAAACAGTCTGATTTGAACAGTTTGAACAACCTGTTTTCTGTTCTTCTTTCCTGCCTTCTTTTGGGTTGATGTGATATTTTTTAGAATTTGATTTTAATTTTTCTATTGACTTTTTATCTATACTTCTTTGCTTTTTATTTTTAGTGGTTCCTCTAGTGATAAAATATACATTCTCAACTTTTTGCAGTGTGCCTAATAATGTACTGCTTCAGGTAAAATATATTTTTTGTAATAGGTCATTCTATTCTCATTTTAAGGAATCTAGGAGTTAGGAATGCTACGCGTAATGCCTAAGATACCTAGCTGATAACTACCTAATACCTAGATTTCAAAGGTTAAACCAAACTTATATTTGCAGAATATAGCCAGTTTGGTTTTGGTATATATTATTTCCTTTTTTAAATTTCTGTGTTCTGTGTCCTAACATTTTGTTTAAGAGTTCGACCTCTATATGAGTAAGATAAATTGGCTTGTAAATTTCCTGTGTTATAATGTTCTTGTCAGATTTTCTTATCAAAGTTATGCTGAACTCATAAAACGAGGTGAGCGTATTTTCCCCTTTTTCTAAACCCTGAAAGGGTCTGTTATAGATTAGCATTACATTTTTCTTAAGCATTAAGTAGAATTTGTTGGTGAAACTATCTGGCCCTAAACTTTTCTTTGTGGAAGGTTTATAATTACGTATTCAGGTTTATTTCATGGTTTTATGAGTATGTAGATTTCCTTTTCTTGTGTTGGTTTTTGATAAGTTCTATTTCTACATTTCCTCTAAATGTCTACATTTATTGGCAAAGCATTATTATGGGTTATACATATTTTTTGTTTGCCTTTTCTCTTTTCTTTTATCTTTATCAATTTTGCCAGGAGTTTATTTAAAAAATTCTTTCAAAGGATGATGGTTTGGCATTGTTGATCATTTTCATTGTATTTTTTAGTAATTTCTGCTTTCTGTGTTAAATTTTCTGTTATTTTCTTAAGTTTTTGAGATAGATTCTTTGATAACTGATTAATAGTCCCTCTTCTTTCCTAATACAGATGCTCCTTGACTTACAGTGGGGTTATGTCCCCATAAACCCATTGTAAGTTGAAAATATCGTAAGTTGAAAACACATTTAATACACCTAACCTACTGAATGCTATAGCTTAGCCTATCCTACCTTAAATATGCTCAGAACACTTAACATTAGCATATAGTTGGGCAAAATCATCTAACACAATGCCTATTTCATACCGAAGTGTTGAATCTCATATCGTTTATTGAATATTTTACTAAAAGTGAAAAGCAATGATTGTATGGGTACTTGATTTACAGTTCTACTGAATGCATATTACTTTTACACCATTGTAAATTGAAAAATTGCAAGTTGAACTGTCGTAAGTTGGGGACTATCTAATATTCATTTAAGTCCCTAAGGTACAGCTTTAGCTGTATTCTACAAATTGAACATGTATTGTTACTCATTATTTAATTCAAATATTTTATAATTTATATTGTGGGTTCTTTGAACTCTGTTCCTTACTGTCCAAACATTTGGAGATTTTCTGCTTATATTTTTGTTATTTCTAGTTTCTTGTATTGTGATCAAAAAACATATTCTGTATGGTTTCTGTTTATTGAAATGTACTGAGACTTCTGTGACCTGGCATACATCAACCTTAGTTTCACTCTTGTTGCCCAAACTGGAGTGCAATGGCACGATCTTGGCTCAACGCAACCTCCGCCTAGGTTCAAGTGAATCTTCTGCCTCAGCCTTCTGAGTAGCTGGGATTACAGGCACGCGCCACCATGCCCAGCTAATTTTTTGTATTTTTAGTAGAAATGGGGTTTCACCATGTTAGCCAGGCTGGTTTCGAACTCCTGACCTCAGGTGATGCGCCCTCCTCGGCCCCCCAAAGTGCTGGGATTACAGATGTGAGCCACTGCGCCGGGCTCCATATGTCAACTTTGGTAACTATTTTGTGGGTACTTGAACTGAAACTGCTTTGCAGTAGTGTGCAGTGTTCTAGCAAATGTTCACTAGGTCAAGGCTGACAATCGTTATTAAAGTCTTCTCTATCTTTACTGATTATTTTGTTTGTTCTTGCTGAGTTATTTTAAAATCTACCATTGTGCTTGTGGATTTGTCTACTTTTATTTCAGTAAATTTTTCTTTATTGATAAGTTTAGACTTCTTAAAATTTCCAAGTGAACTAATTTATTATCAATATTAAGTTAAAGTGTGCCTCTTTAATTTCATAATAGTTTTTTGCCTCAGCATCTTTGTCTGATATGAATATAGCTGTATCAGTTTTCTTTGATTTTTGTTTACATGGTCTGTCATTTTTATTTTCTAATTAGAACTTTATCCCTTTTTTTTTTTTTTTTAGAAGTTTTTCTTGTAAATGGCAAGGAAATATATTTTGTTTGGACAATCTTTATCTTCTGTTTAGACTGTTTAGTCCATTTCCATATAATGTGCTTTCAAATATATTTTGATTTAAGCTTAGTATTTTACTGTTTGCTTTTTATTTATTCCATGTCATGTTTTTCCCACTTTTTTTGTGTCCTTTTGGACAGATTGTTTCCTATTACTTTATTATCCCCTTTTATTAGGTACACATTCTTTTATTTTTCTATTAATGGTTACCCTAGAGATTACAATAGATACCATTGATTTATCATAATCTAACATAAATTAGTACTTTAATTTCCTCCCTACAGCATGGTGACCTCAGAATATTATAACTACACTTGTGCTCCTTCCGACTAATATACATTTGTTGTCATAGCTTTTAATCTGTTGATTTCAACAAAACTTTTTAATTTTCATAATGTCAATCAATATACATATATATTTTGTATATATTTACCATTTTGTTGCTCCTAATTTTTCCCTGTGTCACCGATCTTCTATCTAGAGTCATTTTCCTTGTACCTGAAAACATTCTTTAGATAGTTTCTTTAGTGTGGGTCTTTTGGTGACGGATCGGCTCACTTTTTGGTTGTCTTGTCTGAAAATCTTTACCCTTCATTCTTGAATATCATCTGTAGGTATAAAAATAGAGGTTGCTTTTATTATCACTTTGCAAATATTCTGTAGTATCTTCCATTCTTTTTCCTGCAAGGTCAGCTACTTGTCTATTTGTTTTGGTTTTTGTTTTGGTTTTTGCTTTTTTTTGAGACAGGGTCTTGCTGTGTGGCCCAGGCTGGAGTACAGTGGTGCTGTCACGGCTCACTGCAGCCTCATTCTCCTAGGCTCAAGCAATCCTCCTACTTCAGCTTTCCAAGTAGCTAGTGACATAGGCATGAGCCACCCTGTGCCCAGCTAATTTTTGTCATTTTTGTAGAGATGGGGTTTTGCCATGTTGCCCAGGCTGGTCTCAAATTCCTGGGCTCAAATGATCCACCCGCCTTGGCCTCCCGAAGTGCTGGGATTACACGTGTGAGCCGCCGTGGCCAGACCGGTTGTTGCTTTTTTGTGGGTATCTGTGGTGGTTTTTCTGGCTGCTTTTAACACACGTGTTTCTGTCTCAGGTTGTTTCAGCGAAGCACCTGCTTGTGGTTTTTTGTTCGTTTGTTTTTGGTTTTCATTTTGTTTTGGTTTTGGTTCTTAGAAGAAGATTTTGAATCTGTGGCTTGATTTTTTAAAAACCAGTGAAGTTTTCAGCTTTTATTTCTTCAGACACTTCTCCTGTATCACTTATTTTCTTCTATCATTTGGGATTCAGACTAGGTATCCACACTCTTGTTAAGTATACTTTTTTCTATAATTTTTCTGATTCTCGCATAGTTTTTTGTTTTACATAGTTTTTTTCTTATAGAATTTATTTTTGTAAGGTAATGATCAATTATTTCCTTCCATATGGATACCTCATATACCTTTCTTCCCAATCTTTAAAACAACCCTACCAAAATTATTTTTTGCCATTTTTACAGATATTATTCAGAGAGGTTAACTACCTTGTCCAAGTTCATAGAGCAGCCAAGCGATCAGAGCCAACATTTGATTCAAAGTCTAATCAATTCAGTATTTCTTGCTCTTTATTATATGAGGTTATGGTTCCTTTTTTCTATCTGTCTGTTTTTCTCACTTGATTTTTGGAGATGAGCTGTTATTCAAAATGTTGTATATATTAATGAATTAGTCTATCTTAAAATAAGAGTTTGCCATTTCACATATATTTATTAGATAAATAGAAATGTACAAATTTATGGGCCAAATATTATCCCCCTTAAGGAGTTTATTTTCTACGTGGAAACAAGAATGTATACAGTTTATTTTAATAGAGGATATGAAGAGATAGTTTCCATGGTTAGAAACAAATAAAAAGGTAGTGTCTCAAGTGATGGAATTAAGAAAGAATTCATTGGGTAAGTAGAAGTTATTGTGAAAAGAAGGTAATGTGAGGATTTTTATTTATTTGTTTACAAGTGTGAAAAACACTGTTTGTTATTAGAAATAAAGAAAATCTGTACGAATATTTCATGTTCTATTTTCCACCCAACAAATCTCTTTGTACATACTTTGTCACTAATTGAGTAGTCATGTAAGCAGTGAAATTTTGTACGTCACGATACATTATACACAGTGATTGAAAAAGTCTTTTTTCCCCAGGTTATTTCATTTCTGGCTGCAGTTTTGCATAAAAAGGGAACTCGTGAGGATATTGAAAATAACATGCCAGAGTTTTTACTAAGAAGTATGAAAAAGGAACCCCCTTCTTCTACAGCAAAAAAGGTAAAATCTCTAGACATATTTGACTCATGATGCTGGTATTACAAAAGCATATAGAAATATTTAAATATCACACATTAAAATGTATTAGTATAAATTTTAAAACCTTAGGATTTAAAGATATTATTAAAATACTTGTTTTATAGTTCTAATTTTTGAAAGATTACCAGTTTTATTCGCAAGTTAAATTTGATTGACTATCATAATGGCAAAACAGAATTTCAGCTTGGGTTTGCTTTGGGGTTTTAATCTGTTGCTTGGCTGGATTTACATGATTTACTTAGGTTGATTTGTTAAACTTCCATGAATGTGTATGTAAAGTTATGTATATGTAAATGTATATGTAAAAGCTTCATTATATTGTTTTTTATTTACATGAGAATGTAAAGGCGATAGTTATAGATATTGGTAACAAAAGTGCTTCATGAACTTATTTCAAGTTGTCTAGCTGACCAATTACATCCAAAAAATATGAAATAAGTTCCACGAATACAGGAAAGGTGGAATCAGAAAGACCAGGTCTGTGCTTATTTCTGTCTCTGCCCTTATGTCTGTGAAAGCTAGTCATGTCCGCACTTCAGTTTTCTCCTTCATAAGTGCATGTTTAGAAATATGTTATATAGGATTCTTACAAAACAGTTTCTAATAAAGCAGTGAAATATTAAAAAGTATATTATACTTACATGTCTTTTTAAAAATACTATTCTCAGCCTGCAGGAAACCAGATAAGAATAAAAATGAAGCGATTTTATGAAATCTTTTATCATATGTGGTAATGAACTACTTACCATAAGTTTTAAAACAGACACTTTCATACAAGTCTTAAATACAAGATTGCTGAGAAGTCCAAGTTTACTTTTGTCGATCATAAAGACCATTTCAGTGCAAACTTTTCAGAACTACTGGCTCAAGATATTATAATTGCTGTCATTTTAAATTCTCTTAGTTTTTCAATAGCATAAATGCATCCTGAGTCTCAGATTCAATGTGATCCTGAAGATAATAACGGTACTTAATGTATTTTAAGTATTCAATAGCCCAAGTACTGCTTTCAGCTCTGAATTCAGTTGTTCCCTGGTTCTCAGTGTCACTACAGAGCCTATATATATCTCTTTTATGCAACTGTGACAGCAGACAGGAGAGAGAACAAAACAGGGAAAAGTAATATTTTAAATATATTAAAATACTTAAAAGATATTTAAAATATTATAGAACAAGAATGGGCCAGGCACAGTGGTTCATGCCTGTAATCCCAGTACTTTGGGAGGCCAAGGAAGGTGAATTGCTTGAGCCCAGGAGTTAAAGACCAGCTTGGGCAACATGTCAAAACATCTTTCCTACTAAAAATACAGAATATTAGCTAGGTGTGGTGGTGTGTCCAGTAGTCCCAGGTACTTCAGAGGCTGAAGTGGGAGGATCACCTGAGCCTGGGGAGGTTGAGGCTGCGGTGAGCCATGTTTGCACCACTGCACTCCAGCCAGGGCAATAAAGTGAGACCCCTGTCTCAAAAAAAAAAAAAAAAAAAGAACAAGAATGAAAGAAAGTAAAGTTAACAAAGATACTCATTTGATAATGTAGTAAAATATGCTTATAATAGTTACCTCAGTTGACTCAAATTCCTCTCCTTCCTTTCTTTTTCTCTTTATATATATATGTATGTGTGTGTGTGTGCATATATGATACACACACACACACACACATACATATACAGTTGTCCCTTGGTATCCATGTGGAATCGGTTCCAGGACCTCTCTTGGGTACCAAAATGTGTGGATTCTCAAGTCCTTGATATAAAATAGTATATTTACATATAACCTATTACCCTCCCATATACCTTAAATCATCTGTAGTTTACTTAGTGCAATGTAAAGTCTACATAAATAGCTTTTACATTGTTTTGTGTAGGAAATAATGACAAGGTCTGTGTACATGTTTAGTGCAGATGGAATTTTTTAGTATTTCAGTTTGTAGTTAGTTGAATCCACTGTTATGAAACCCACAGATATGGAGGAACAACTGTAAATTCCTTGCTATAATGTACATCGCTATTTACCTTCTTCAGTTGATCTCTTAATTTATTTATTTCCAGTCTTTTTGTATTCTAATAAATTACCTTAAAGCTGTAAGTGTTCCTTTGGGCCAGGCATGGTTACTCACACCTGTAATCCAAGCACTTTGGGAGGCCGATGCGGGAGGATCGCCCAGGAGTTTGAGACCGGCCTGAGCACCATAAGGAGACCCTGTCTTTACAGAAAATAAAAAAAAATAAAACAGCCAGGTGTGGTAGTGTGTGCCTGTGGTCTCAGCTACCGGGGAGGCTGAGGTGAGAGAATCTCATGAGCCCGGGAGTTCTAGGCTGCAGTGAGCCGTGACCATGCCACTGCGCTCCAGCCTGGGCAACAGAGAAGACCCTGTCTCAAAAAAAAGTTCCTTTCAGTACTCCTTTGGCTGTGTTCTCTCGCTTTTAATATGTAGTCTTTTCATTAGTCTTTTCTAAATTATCTGTAGCCCCGATTTTTATTCTCTTTTACCCAAGTACTATTTAAAAGAGAAGTTTTAAAATTTCCAAGTGAATAGCTATTGTTGGGGCACAGGATGATAGGAGGGCTGAGCTCTTTTTGACGATTTCTAGTTTTGTTGCATCAGGTAACAGCCTTGATATTTTTTTATTTGTGGTAACATCCATGGATCAGTTTTTATGCTTTGATGTTGTGCATGGTGTAGTCTCTGTTGTTTTGCTTATATTGTGCATTCTTTGTAATCATGGTCACATGGTTTTATATATTTCTATTTAATCATGTTTGTTAATTGCATTGTTAAAATGTTTAATAGTGTTATTTTCTTTTTGTCTGAGCATTTGGATCTGGAAAGAAATATGTTAAATTTTCTTGTGATGACGTTCAGTTTATTTCTGTTTGTGTTCATACCAACTTTTGCTTAATGTCTTCCGTTAATTCTTCAGAGGCCAGGTGTGGTGGTTTGTGCCTATAGTCCCAGCTACTCACGGGGCTGAGGTAGGAGGATCACTTGAGCTCAGGAGGTTGAGGCTACAGTGAGCCGTGATTGTGCCACTGCACTCCCACTTGGGTGACAGAGTGGGACTCTGTCTCAGAAAAAGAAAAAACTTCTTCAGTAAATTTTTTGTGTTTGTGTGTTGCTGTCACACTTGATTATCCATAGGTTTATCTGCCTGTAGAATTTTAAGTTCAAAATTTTCTTTTATAATGACAAAACTCATTTTATTATCTTCTGTCACTCCATATTGCAGATGAGAGTTCAATGTCAACCTGACTTTTTTCCTTGGAAAGGATTTTTTTATTTAATTGTTTAGAAGTATTAAGGACTTTTTTAATTGATGAAATTGGGAAATTTCCGTGAGTCCTAACACTCACTGTGGAATTCTTCCAAATAAATTTTGCTTTAGAAAAATATATACAGTGCTTTATGCAGGGAAAGTTGCATACTGATGCTAGTATCAGTTTCTTTGATGACTGGTGTAACTTTTCCTTCTTAAAATTACTTGGCCATTATTTTTCTTGACTCAGTCTTTCCAACTGCCTTACCTGTTTTGTTGAGTTTTGTTTTGCTTATCGTTGTTTTTTAGGTTCCTTCTAGGAAGAGTAAAGTTTTTAGTGGGGGAGGGCAGGGGGAGTTTTTGCTTTCAGAGGTGTAAGATGGGTTGCTCAGTTCTTCAGGTGAGCTCGTTCTCATCTGCTCCTGCAGTGTTCTGACCTGCTGGTACTGCCCTTCCAGGCATTCTACCACTATTATGGATTTATTAGATTTGTTCTTTTGTTTCATTGGCATCAACACAAACATATACTGAGTTAGTCATCTGAACTGGAATTTAGAGTTTTTAATGGAATCACCAGTGACATTCTACAGTATTTCCCAAAAGTAAATACAAACAAAAATTGTAACTTTGAAAGTTTTAAAAGATAAATTTGTATTGGTTCATTTAAAACAATGTACGTTTTAAAAAGACAGTTTGTGAAATGGAGAAGAAATCAGTTCTTTTGTATTTCTTTTGCTAATGCCAGAATTACAATTGAATTCTGAAAAAGTAATGGTGAAGCTTGTTGAAGCAAGCCCTTTAATGAACTGAGCGTTACAAATTAAGGAGTGGTGGGCCTGGGCCTGAGGTGTGTGTGTGTGGCACGATCCATCTCATGTACATTTACAGCTTTTCAGGTGTGAATAAATCAGCTAAGAATGCATGAATGTTTTGTGCCAAGAATAAATTCTTAAAGGAAAAGATACAAGCTCTGCATTTTAAACATTGATTTTTGGAATGGCGCTTTAGATGTAGGCTAAGTTTTGATTGAAATTCAGTTTTTATGAATCATAGTAAATTTATTATAAAATATTATCTTGCATGATGAAGCTTGAGAGATTCTAAGTGAAATTCGTAATTAATGCAAAAGAGGAGGATTTTTGTAGCAATCATAATACGAGCATCAGAAACAATTTCAATGACAATTTAACAAAAACATTTTATAATTATTTTATTTACTATACATTATTTTTTTAGTTCTTCATATGTACCAAGAGGATTATGTTGCACATGATGCTCCCTTGAGCATACTTTTGCATATATCTTGACAACTTTTGCAACAACAACTGTAGGATAAATTCTCAGTACTGGAATTAGATAGTAGAGCGGGATTTAGGGGATTACTTTTTGATAATAGAGTTAAATTACCCTTTATTCCCACCAGTGGTGTGTAAGAATGTCTGTTTCCACCTTTTTATTTGCACTAGGTATTAGCAAACATAAATTTATGACTGTCTGAGAGATTTAAAATTTTTATCTTGCTTTGATTTACATTTCTTTATGAGTGAAGCTGTAGCATTTCAGATGCTTAAAAGCTATTTTTAAATCTAATTCTTGTTTTTAATCATAGTCTTTGATTAATAGTCCTTAATGATATATCCTGGAATCTAATTTTTTGCTCATTATATGTTTTGAAAATATTTCTTCGTCATGTAGAGTCAGCTTTGAATTGTGTATTGATTTTTTACAAATGTTTAGGTAGTTACAGGTATTGGTCTTTATAGTTTCTGGGTTTTATGTTTGCCTAGAAAACCTTTTTGTACTCTAAAATTATAAGCACATTCCCTCATGGTTTCTTTATAATACGTGTGATTTCATTTTATACCTTTGTATCTTTGTTTCAGCTAGAATGTATTTTGCTGTAGGTGTCTAGTAGTCCGGGTTTATTTTTCTCAGGTGGTTGCCAGTTATCTTCATGTCGTTTGTTGAATAGGTCTGCTTTTCCACATGATTTGAAGGGTCTCTTTTGTGCAAAATTAAACTCATTTGTATTTCTAGTCATCTTATTCTGTCCTCATTATTTGTTCATTTCTCTTCCAGTGCTGAACAGTTTTAGTTATTTTAGCTTTATAATATAAGTTATTATTTGGTAGTTTCTCCTCAGGTTTTCTCAACTTATGAAAAATAAATTTTCTCTAATTTCTCCTCAAAACCTATTGATATATATTAGTTGATATTGTGTTGAATTTATAGTTAACTTTGCTTGTCATTTCCATTCTTATATTTCTTATTTACTTCTCTTTTTTAATTGCAAGAGTTGATATTTATTGATCTGGTTTGTAACTTTCTGGTTTGATAGAATATCAGGTTTTGGCATAATGCCAAACTTCAGTACTTCATGTACTTAGAAAATAGAAGGTGTTCAATTGATGAATGAATTAATACATGAAACCGTACATGTCGATGCTAAGTTAGCAATAATAATGTATGCTCAGAGGACAGTGACAGTAGACTTGCAACACAGGTTCCACATGGGAATAAGTGTGATATCAAAATGAAAAATAAATTATACCTTTACAGAAAAATTACAGAACATAAAATTGGAATCTTTGCTAGAAAACTCAAAGTTCTAAAAAAAAAAAGTTTTTGTATTTCTCTCTCCAATCTTAACTCTCAAAAATACCCAACGTAGTTAATGAATTTATTTAATGCCAAAATTTGATATTCTGTCAAAACTTATGCTGTTTTTATACAAAGGAGTTGGAAGGGCCCCTGACTACAGTGGATTCTAAACTGAAATTTCTGTATATTAAATAATCTCTGTATACTGAAGGAAAAAATGATCAGCTATGCACACAGTAGGGTATAAATTATGTTGGGTATTTTTGAGAGAGTTAAGATTGTAGCGATAAATATGAGACTTTTTTTTTTTTTAGAACTTTGTGTTTTCTGCAAAGATTCCAATTTTACGTTCTGTAATTTTTCTGTAAAGGTATAATTTACTTTTCATTTTGATATCACACTTCTTCCCATGTGGAACCTTTGTTTCAACTCTATTATAATGGGTCACTGTCCTCTGAACGTATGTTATTTTTCCTAACTTAGCATCGACATGTATGGTTTCATGTATTAATTCATTGATCAATTGAACTCTTTCTATTTTCTTGGTACTATATGAAGTACTGAAGTTACAGTGATAAATAAAGTTATACATCTCAAGAACATAGACTTTTCGATTGAAGGTGCTAACATGATATGTCATGGTAGTTAAGAGTTTTAGAATTAGGCAGACCTAGGTTCAAATAATTGCTTTGCTACTTAATAGCAGTATGACCTTGAGTGTGTTATTTAATATCTCTGTACCTCAGTTTCCTCATCTGTGTTTCTGAGTAAAGTCCCTGAGTTAATTTCTGTAAACTGCTTCTGAAGCCCTTGGCACACCGTAAGTGCTCAATAATGGTTATTATTAATACTATTACTACTTCTGCCACAAAAATTATCACACAATCTTTGAGTATCTCATCACAGTCCACACCACATAGTTTTCCTATGCCGTAGTTCCTGAGGAATCAGATTTGATAGAAAACTCCTTAATAATTGAGCTAGATTTATTGAAAGATACAAATAGTTCAGTATTCTCTAGTTGCACTGTTTAACCTAGCTTCTGTTAATTTTAATAATATTTAAGCAAATGGATTTTAATTTTGTGTTAATTTTATATCCAGTTTTATAAAATCGTATTTTAGCTTCAGAATAAGAATTATCACCCTTCCCCCATGTCTATAGCAGTACCACTCTGAACACACCACATCTCATCTGATCTTGGAAGCTAAGCAGGGTCGGACCTGGTTAGTACTTGGATTAGAGGAATAGCTCCCAGAGTTGCTTTGTGTGTAGTGACTTAGCAGCTGGACACTACTTTCCATTTTATTGTTTTGGCATCATTTGCTTAAAAAAGACTTATTCA